>NW_022589704.1:62854903-63185278 GCF_004348235.1 Phoca vitulina | reverse complement strand
AAATAATGCAATATATGTTAAGAAAGAAAAAAAGAAGAAGAAGAATGTAGCAGGAGGGGAAGAATGAAGGGGGGGAAATCGGAGGGGGAGAAGAACCATGAGAGACAATGGACTCTGAAAAACAAACTGAGGGTTCTAGAGGGGAGGGGGTGGGGAGGATGGGTTAGCCTGGTGATGGGTATTGAGGAGGGCACGTTCTGCATGGAGCACTGGGTGTTATGCACAAACAATGAATCATGGAACACTATATCTAAAACTAATGATGTAATGTATGGGGATTAACATAACAATAAAAAAATTAAAAAAAAAAAAAGAAATTCCATGTCTGTGTGGATTCCCATACATAAGCTATTAAATTTTATTTTCTCCTGCTAATCTGTCTCATGTCAATTTGATTCTTAGCCCAGCTACAAGGACCTTTGAGGGGAGAGGAATTCTTGCTCCCTGACAAGACACAGTGTCTGACCTAGAGAGGAGACTGGGAATGAAAACTGATTGCTTTTTGAATCCAGAGTCAATTACCGGTAAACAGATGATACTGGCCTTCGGGGGGCGAATCTTGTGTTGAAATCCTGGAACCAGTTATTTTAAGGATAGGAAGGCATGGTGAAAAGAAATCATTGGGGAGGAAATCATTTCTTAAAACCCCAAATCACTCACACCTTTTGCCAGGCATTGTTATAGCATATCCATGTATATAATCTATACATAGATTATCTCACTTAGTTCCCATTAAAATCCTACAAAAAAGGGGCTATCGATAATATTCCTACTTCACAGAAAGCCAAAGCACAGAGAAACTATGTAGGCTTATCAAAGGTCACAGAGCTAGTTAGAGATGAGCCAGGATTAGAACCCAGGAAGTCCTGGTTTCAGAGTCAAAACCTAAAACCACTGTGTCAACCAAAGCTGAGGTTGGCTTGGGGGCTTATAGCAAACCTCCCATCACAGTGGCTGTGGACTCTCCTCTCCCAGCAACTATCTCCCGGCTGAACACAGAGTCTGAGTACCTTGGAGCGGCTCACCTGAGCCTGATAGACTTTTGGAGAAGCTCTGCCGGGTGAGGTGGGGAGAGAGAGAGATGATCCCAGCTTTCAAGAATAGGATGCATTTCACACAGGGCACCAGGAAATCAGACCTAAGTCTTCCTCTCAAGATCAGTTTTCCCCTCACTGAGCACACTTCAAGAGGAGAAAATGAATTCTGCCCATTGAAAAACGGCAGACTGTAATGAAAAACAACTTCAAAGACACTTCAGCACATAAAGTCTTTGAGCTACATCACTGACAATGGTTTACAAGTTTATTTTCAATTTGCAGTTATGCTGAGCAGACATTTTGGGAAGTGCGGCAGTAACTCCGGACGCGCGCTGCGCCATCCTCTGCTGAGCGCCATCTCTACGGGAGCCGATTGTCACAGACGATCAGGGGCAGATGTACCCAGACGCGTCATCCGCAAAATGGCCAGCCAGGAGAGTTTTCCAAATTCTTTTCCTCACCATTTTTGCTAAGTATACAATTCTAAGAAAGCAAATTTCTTGGCAAGGACTTTTTTTCCCCCTGAAGAAAAAAGTCTACTTTGAGCAGAGCAAAGAAAGCACAGGTTTCAAGTCCATATTTGAATCCTAGCCCTGGCACTTGCTAATCAGCAGCCTTGAGCAAGTTATGCAAACCCTCTGAACTTGACTTCCTTATTTATAACACGGGGCAAAGATTTCATTTATAAAATGGGGCAGGGGGGCGGAATTAAAAGAGATAATAGCCATTGTCTCCTTATGCTATATAAAAACAGGATTTTTTGGTTCACTATTGTGTCCCCAGCATTTAGCCTATCGATGGCCCATAATAGGTGCTTAATAAATAGGTGTTGAGCGAATGAATGTGTGAATAACACTATCCTTTGAAACTGACATTTAGGGACATATCAGAGCTACTTTCTTCTTTATTTCTCCCAAAGGACAAAGTGAGCTCTCCCTCTCAGCCTGTGTTCCTTTCTAAGGGGATCACTTCCCATGACTATTTACATGTCTATTATCCTAGGAATTTCTTCAAATTTGGGGGCGGGGGAGGGGGGGTATTTTGTCTCCTGCATCCATGTCTTCTGCTTCATTGGCTTATTCCCTTGTTTTGTAATAAATCATTTTCACTGAGCCTCCTAGAAAAGACAAATTGAAGTTAAATTTTTTAGTACTTTCATTTCTAACATGTCATTATCCTAGCCTGCTATTGATAATTAATAGCATTGGTATAGAATTCGAGTCTGAAAACTTTTCCCCTTGGAATTTTTAAGACAATTCTCCAGTGTTTCCTATAATCTGGTATTGCTTAATAAAGAAAATCTGGGAGATGTGGGGAAGTGTAAGAAAGACTGAAAGCAACAGTAATCCTACTACCCAGAGATAACCCTGTTCACATTGTGATATATAACTTGCCAGGACACACACACACACACACACACACACACACGCAAAGGCTACATTGTGTATATAGTTTCACATCTTGGTTTTGTTTAATTTTATGTCATTCTATCCTCATGTCATCATATATAACTGAGTTACTTTTAAGGCCCTTTTCAACCCTAAGGATTAATGATTCTATGACTTGTTAAGAAAAGACTGTGACATATGGATGGATTCAGTAAAAGTAGCAGACAGTTTAGGAGTTGGTTTCATTGATACAAGCATGAAATAGAACTGTGCAAAGGAAGGTAAGTTTAACTGCCTGCCAAGTGCTTTTCATTTAGGGACACAGAAGCTTCTCAGTGAGTATAAGGGAATCAAAGACATATTACAGATGAGGCTCAATAAATTATCTGAGTATAACCTACAGTCAGGAAAAGCATGGTAGGATGGAGAAAAGGGCTGAGCAGGGCCTCCTGGAAAGAACATGCTGTGCAGCCTTTAGGATGAAAAGGGACCGTATAGAAGCAAAGTGCTCAAGGCCCCAAATGGGAGACAGGCGACCAGTGCCAGTTTCAAAGGCTTGCAATTAAAGATGACAAGCAATGAGAGCACACGTTTGCCTAACTGAACACACAAAGTCTCTGGCACCGTAAGAGCACATCACCTACGTGAGGTTCAAAAAGAAATGGAGAGAAGTACAGAAGAGGTAAAGGAAAATAGAGCAAGTAGCTAGGGATGGAAACATGGTATGCAGAGACGAGGGCTCCAGCTGAGGACAGAAACAAGAAGCCTCATACAGCGAAGACATCTTCACGGTGTGGACTTCTGGGTTGTGAGAGCGGCACCAAAACACCCTTCTCATGTTTTCCACTGCAGTAAAAATAAAGGGTTACAATGAGTTGTGGCAGCACTGAAAATCAGAAATAAATATCAACAATCAGATGCTCTGAAAGGAATTTCTACTAGACAAAGCCCAGGTGAGGCCGTGTGGTTAAAATTACAGTGGCAAGCAAATAGTTCAGCATGTGAGACACAGCAGCTTGTCTGTACAGGAGGGTGGGAGAGGGGAGTGGAGGGAGTGAGGGAGACTCCTCCCCATCCCTCTTGTCCCGTGTGGATCCTGACCTCAAAGACGTAAGTCCTAAGATGGAGAGTAAAGCATGCGCGCGTGCACACACGTGTGCACGTTTACAGGAACCTCAGGGATACCTCTTTCCCCATACACTCAGAGATACTGTACAGTGCACAGAGAACATGGTAAAAGCAGACAGGTGGTAGATGACGTTGTCACATGTGATCAGGCTTCAAGCAGGGATATAAACAGGAAGCTTCATGGAGTAATGTACTCTGGGGATTGTATTTGTCATGTTTCCGCTTGAACTGTCAGAGAAAATGCAAGAGTAAATGTTCAGACAACTTCTAATATGAAAGGACAAATTGCTTTCTATGAATCGGAAGAGCAGGAAGCAATAGACAACCCTTCCTTAGTTGCAGAGAGCTGCGTTAGATCACATCTGTCAGAGTGAGCACTGGCTAGTCCTCACAAGTCAACATCTGCCAGGGAGTCTCCATGTGGAAGGCAAGGGAGCCATTATTCCCAGCCGGCTGTACTGACAGATTTATCTTCTACGGAATGTAAAACCTAAAAGAAGCGAAAAGGTGCCATGGATTTGAAGAGGGCAGGGGAAATCTTTCATAGAAAACAAAAGAAAAAATTAGAAAGCACTTATGGAAATACCTTGCTTTATTGTGCTCTGCAGATACTGCATCGGATCACACACTGTTTCTCATTGTTGTGCAAACCTGTATACATCAGGTCAACTCCATAGACGCCACTTTCCCAACAGCGTTTGCTCACGTCGTGTCTCTGTGTCACATTTTGGTAATTCTCACAATTTTTCAAACTTTTTCATTATTATTATCTTTGTTATGCTGATCTGTGATCAGTGATGTTACTACTGCATTGGTTTGGGGGCACTGCAAACCACACCCTTATAAGACAGCGAAGCTAATCGATAAATGTTTTGTGTGTTCTGACCGCCGCACCCACTGAACACTCCCCTGTCTCTCTCCCTGTCCTCAGGCTTCCCTATGCCCTGAAGCACAACAATATGGAAATAGGCCAATTACTAACCCTACAACGGCTTCTAAGTACTCAAGTGAAAGGAAGAGTTGCACGTCTCTCACTTTAAATCAAAAGCTAGAAATGATTAAGCTTAGTAAGGAAGGTGTGTTGAAAATGGTCACAGTCCCAAAGCTAAGCCTCTTATACCAAGTTGTGAATGCAAAGGAAAAGTTATTAAAGGAAATTAAAAGGGCTACTCCAGTGAACGCATAAATGATAAGAAAGCAAAACAACCTTATTGCTGATATGGAGAAAGTTTTAGTGGTCTGGATAGAAGATCAAACCGGTCACCACATTCCCATAAGCCAAAGCCTAGTCCAGAGCAAGACCATAACTCTCTTCAATTCTCTGAAGGCTGAGAGAGGTGAGCAAGTTGCAGAAGAAAAGTTGGAAGCTACCAGAGTTGGTTCATGAAGTTTAAGGAAAGAAGCCAGCTCTATAACATATAAGAGCAAGGGGAAGCAGCAAGTGATCCAGAAGATCTAGCTAAGATAATTAAAAAAGGTAGATACACTAAACAACAGATTTTCAATGTAGACAAAACAGCCTTCTTAGAATATGCCATCTAGGACTTTCACAGCTAGAAAGGAAAAGTGAAGGCCTTTGAAGCTTCAAAGCTTCAAAGGACAAGCTGACTCTCTCATTAGCAGCTGGTGACTTTAAGTTGAAGCCAATGCTCACTTACCAGTTGGAAAATCCTAGGGCTCTTAAGAATTATTCTAAATCCACTCTGCCTGTGCTCTATAAATGGAATAACAAAGCCTAGATAACAGCACATCTATTTACAACATGGTTTACTGAATATTTTAAGCCTACTCTTGAGAACTACTGTTCAGAAAAGAAGATTCCTTTCAAAATATTACTGCTCCTTGACAATGTACTTGGTCACCCAATAGCTCTGATGGAAATGAGACAATGAGATTAATGTGGTTTTCATGCCAGCTAACACGGCATCCATTCTACAGCCCAAGGATCAAGGAGTTAATTCAACTTTTGACCTTTATTATTTAAGAAAAACATTTCATAAGGCTATAGCTTCCATGTATAGTGATTCCTCTGATGGATCTGGGCAAAGTAAATTGAAAACTTTTTGGAAAACTTCACCAGAAGATGAATGATTCACAGGAAGCAGTCAAAATATCAACATTAATAAGAGGTTGGAAGAAGTTGATTCCAACCCACGTGGAGGACTCTGAGGGTTTCAAGACTTCAGTGAAGGAAGTAGCTGCAGATGTGGTGGAAATAGCAAGAGAACTAGAAGAATAGCCTGAGGATGGACAGAATTACTGCAAGGTCAGGATAACTTGAGCAGATGAGGAGTTGCTTCTTGTGGATGAGCAAAGAAGTTGGTTTCTTGAGATGGAAACTACTCCTGATGAAGTTGCTGTGAAGACTGTTGAAATGACAACAAAGGACTTAGAATATTACATACATTTAGTTGATAGAGCAGTGTCGGGGTTTGAGAGGATTGATTCTAATTTGAAAGAAGTTCTGTAAAATGCTATCAAAGAGCATCACATGCTGCAGAGAAATCATGAAAGGAAGATACAGCCTACAGTACAGTGTAAACATAACTTTTACATGCACTGGGAAGCCAAAAAATTTGACTCACTCTATTGCAATATTCACTTTATTGCAGTGGTCTGTAACTAAATCTGCAATATCTCCAAGTTGTGCCTGTACTTTGTGTTTTCCTATGTGTTTTTATGAATCAAGAGATGATAGAGAAAATAAGCTCAAATACAGAATTATTTGAAATGATCAGCCTTAAAAAATGGGTCATATAACACACACACACATACACACACACACCAAGACACTAAAAGTATAATAGTATATTAAAATCTACAATGAAATTACTAAAGAGCAGAGGTAATATTAGAAAATTAGGAATCAATGATTTGAAAGACAGAATGTGAGGGAAGAAGATAAAGTGAAGTCTTTGGATAAGAAATATTTCATAGAGAGAGACCAAGGGCTACAGAAGCGACATACGAAGGACAGTGCTCCTGAAAAATAGCCAGGAGGAATTGAAGCAGAACATGAGAGCAGGGAACCTTGGTGGCGAAGAACATGGGCCCTTGCATCAACAGGCATAGATTCAAACTGATTAGGTTGAAAAAATTGTTCAACTATTTTAATCTTGGGATTATCATCTATAAAATGGGAACACTAATCATTCCTACTTGATATGGTGGTTTGGGGAGTTAAAGCTTTGTGTGAGACACCAAGGAAGAGTTCCAAAACAGTTAAATTTGTGGGAAAAAAATCCTTACCTAGGCATGTCTTGATTTGTGTTTAATTTCAAGAGTGGTTTTTGTTCTCTTGTATTTTCTATTTTCTGATTAGTAATGGTAGTTTAGGGTTTGTTTGTTTGTTTGTTTTGTTTCCTGGATGAAGGAAAAGAGGAATCCCACAATTAGGAAAATAGAAAAATATGTTCCTTTCAAAGGAAGAATCACTCTGATTTCAGTCCTTTCCTATGTTAAAGAAGAGATCATGATGTGCCAATATCCATGGGGATTTCCTTTTTTCATCTTTATCCAAATTTAATTCAGGAAATGAATAAATACTTAGATTTTTAGAGAAACTATTCGAGTTTGATTATTCTGTTCCCAGTCCCCTCCTCAGCCCACTCCATAACCACTATAACCCACTAGTGCTATAACAAATGACCACAAACTTAGCACAGTAAAACAATGCAAATTTATTACCTTACAGTTCTACAGGTCAGAAGTTCTACCCAGGTCTCATTGGGCTAAAATCAAGGTGTTGGAAAGTCTGCATATCTTCTGCAAATTCTCGAGAAGCATTTGTCTCCTTGCCTCTTCCAGCTTCTAGAGGCTCCTGCATCCTTGGACTATGGCCTCCTGCCTCCTTCTTCAAAGCCAGCAACAGTAGGTAGCGTCCTTCTGACATCACATCACTCTAATTTCCTCCCCTGCTTCTCTCTTCCCCTTTTAAGAGCCCTTGTGATGATAAGGAACTCACAAGATAATCCAGAATAACCTCTCTATCTTAAATTCAGCTGATTAGTAACCTTAATTCCCCCTTGCCATGTAAACTAACATATTCACAGGTTCCAGATATCAGGATGAGGACATCTTTGGGGGGGGGGGGGCATTAGTCTGCCTACCACAGCCAATAAACAGGCTTTATCAGTAAAAAGAAACATTTTTGAACACTGAGAATGGAGCCTCCAAGAGGGCCTTCCTTTCCCATCAGATACACAGCCTCCTCTACTAAGAAGTAAGTGACTGATTTGGGGGCCATATATATCAACATAATCTACTCACTGTTTTGGTTTTTTGGGGTTTTTTTTAAGGAATTAGTAATACATTCTTATAGTTTAAAAAGAGAAGATTTTAAAAAGTATCTAGTGAAAAATATCCCTCCTAATGCTGGTTCCCACATCTGTCTGTTCAAAACTTCTACCCACTTACAACTCCATTGACACATTCCTGTGTATACTATATTGTTTGTGCATATTCAAGCAATTACAGATACATCTAAATTTTTTGACCCATTTTTTTAACCTCAAAGTCTCTATACTCTGTACCATATTTTCCTTATTGTGGTAAAAACATATGCCATAACATTTACCATCTTAGCCAATTTCTAAGTATACAAGTTAGTAGTGTTAGGTACAGTCATATTATTGTGCAACCCATCTCCAGAACTTTTCATCTGGTAAAACTGAAACCCTGTACCCATTACACAACAACTACCCATCCCCCCTTTCTCTAGTCCCAGGCAACTACCATTCTACTTTCTGTTTCTATGAATTTGACTACTCTAAGTATCTCATATAAGTAGAATCAGTATTTGTTTCTTTGTGACTGGCTTATTTCGTTTAGCATACTGCCCTCAAGTTTCATCCATGCTGTAGTATGTGTCAGAATTTTTTTTCCTTTTAAGGCTGAATAATATTCTATTGTATGTATACACATACAACCACATTTTGTTTATCCATTTATCCCTGGAGGGATACTTGGGTTGCTTCCACCTGTTGGCTATTGTGAATAGTGCTATTATGAATATGGATATACAATGTACCATGATGTTTTCATCTTATCAATGTTATAACTTGGAGATCTTTGCATATTACATATGAAGAGCTTTTCATTTCTTTCTTTCTTTTTTGAAAAATAGTATCATAATATTTTGTTATATTGATGGACCTCTATAGAGTTAATACATTGAAGAACATCTGTACCCTTTCCACTTAGCAGAGTTTTCAAGGTGAAAAATTTTATCCTCAAAAATCTATTCATATTCAAGTTGTCTTTCTTAGAAGTCATCAAAAAGAAGAGATTCCTAGGTATTTTGACTGAATTTCTCTGATAAAATTAGATATATTTGAGTTAATCTGGAGATGAATAAAAATATTGAACTCAGGATTGGAAAAATCTGGACAGTTAGCATTGAAAATGTTTAAACAAAGGATTAAGTACGATAATTGTTATAATATGGCTACATAACTAAACACATGTTTTAAAAATAAAAATTAAGACACAGTACTAAGTTAATAATGATTTAAAAATAATCTGAATGAAAGTTTAGATATTATAACACTAGAATACATTTTCATAAAATGAGGGGAAATTAAAATTTGCTAAATTCCTAGCCTGTGTAGACAAGTGCCAAAGATCTTTATGTTTTTTGTGTTTGGCAATTCAAGAAATACGAATTAAAACATGTTCAACATAAAGATTACCAGTAATAGAGTTTAAAATTATATGAATGCATTACAAGTTATCAGAGAATAATGACACTTTCCACTTGAAATCCTTGGGCAGAGGGAGAAGAAAAGGCAAGAGCATTGAGAAAAATATCAAAGCACCCTCAGAAGGTGAGGTTGGAACTCAAGGAATCAAAAAAAAAAAAAAAAAAATGAGTGAGGTTAAAGGAAATCTTAACCAAATAAATAAAAATAACTAAACTGGAAAAATAATACAAACAGGGTAAGGAAGTTCAGAATTGCCAGTGCTATCAGACCATAAAATTAAAAAGTGGAAAATACCATATTTGACAAGAGAGACAGAGAAGTTTATTGGATACAAGGAAACTAGAGACAGATTTGCATCTACTCCAAATGGTATTATAGGAAAAGAAGAGTCTAGGAGGCTTATTCCTGGGTAAAGTTTTGGATTATCAGTCAGATACTGGAAGATCCAAGAGACTGTATCAGAAAGAGAATGCACAGGTATGAATTGGGAAGGACACAGATGGGATTTGCAAAATGCATGCACATACCCCAACGATACATAAGAAGAAAGTTATTTGAAGCTCTGCCATGCTTTCTGCATACAAGAAAGATAGCATAAGGATTCCACCACCTTGAGAAAAATGGGAACAAAAGTAACCTCCAAAGTTAAGTATTTAAAATCAGTGTGTAAGATACACATTTAGGAGAGGATGTTATTTTTAGATATCTACTTTGAGTCCAAAATAAAATCACATAAAAAGAGGTTGGCTAGTAGCACTGATGCAATTAATTTGCAAGGTAGGAGAGAAGTCATAAAATGTAAGTGAAAGGCATATTCTTTTTTTTTTTTTTATGATCCTATGAAAATAACCAAAACTAATTTATTAAAAGCTGGAAATTCAATTAAAATTTATATGGAAGAGGAGCAAATTCCTTATAATAGTAATATTTCAGAACTGAAGGCCCCTCAAAGAACATTCTACTGCTATATTAGAAAAGGAATATGTAAGACAATCCATGAGGAATAAGGAAGAGGCAAAAAGCAAATCAGCCTTTAAAGAGACAACAGTGGCTGCCAACAGCAAAAACCTTCCAGTTTCTCAAAGGAAAAAGTGAAAACAAAGGCTTGGAGAGCTAAATTAGATATTCTTATCTGCAAATGAATTTTATGTGTATAAATAGAAGAAAATAGATGAAGAAATATAGAAGAAAATATTCTCTAAATAGAAGGCATTCTTGTTTATAGATTTTGGCAAAAAGAGAAAAGGAAAGACAGAAGGCAAACAAAAACAAATGCTTTTACATTTAGACATCTGAGGATAAAGAGAAAGAGTTACAAGCCAAAGAAATAAATGCTTTCAGATGGCATAGAAGGAGAATCCACAGATGACATGAGAGGTCACCGGCCACAGGTGAGCAGGCGGGGATAAGACCTGGAGCGGTGAGGGTTACAACCGTGTCACGGACAGCTTAGGCCAGGAGGAATAAAAGGACTGATGGGCCAAGGCAGAGGCACAGGTGAACAGAGCCTGATATTTTGATGATCTGATCTTCCAGTTGGTATCTTTTAAAAAATTTTTTTCCTAGCAATGCTCAAAGGCCCAGAAACTAGAGAGAGATATTGGAATGAGTTGCCAACATGCCCCTGGGATTTCCCCCAGAACAGGATTTCAAAATAACTTTTGCCACGCTCCTTTATGCAGCCCACTTCATTAGAACTGATGGGTGAGGTTGCCAGGACTGACGGCTCCCTCGCTCCTGGCTCCAGACTCTGTAGTTTGGGAAACAATCAGCCCCAGAAGTCATCAGAATAGGCACCTGCTTCCTTGGAATTATGACTGGGAAGTATCCCAACCTGAAATATTTCCCACAGTCTCTGAAACCCCCGTCAGAGGCTCATCATTTAGATCTGGGAGGTGGCTTTGCCTAGTTTTACACGTGCTCTTCTTATGACCTAGAAAGCTCCTCTCTCCTCTCTAATATGTCTGACCAAGGCCTACTTATCCTCTATAGATTAGCTTCCTGTCATTCCTTAAGGAAGTCATTCTGAATACTCTTCACAGCACTTCACATCTGTAATTATACATCTGTGTACAAAATGAATAAAATTTTAAAATTTTGCCTGATTATCAAAATGAGAACCATATATATTTGATCACTAATGAATCTTCAATATAAAGCAAAGTACTTTGCAATAAATACTGAATATATAAATGAATGAGTGAATGAATGAATGAAGATATAGATACCCTCAGAGGAGTAAGACTTTAAAGCAGTGGTTCTCAAAGTGTGGTCCCTGGAAGAGCAGTATCTTCATCATCTAAGAATCTCAGACCCTGCCTCAGACCTACAAAATGGGGGTTGAGCCCAGCCATCGGTACTTTTACAAACTCCTCAGATGATGTTGATATATGCTCAAGTTTAAGAACCACACCTTAAATAAGTCTTCATCAGCTTTTTGCTTTATGGAAGGAAATACGGACTCAAATGCCTACAGAAATCATGAAAGTTGCATAAATGAGTGACATAAAGGGAACAGGTGTAAAACAATAAGGAGTAGTGGAGACTGTAGCAAAATAGAGAGCAAGAGCCCATGCCCCACCTAAAGAGCTGAGCTCCAAGTGACATCACCAATATAGCAGAGTGGGAGACCCCACCTTGGTTCCTCCAACAAAGAACAACAATTAGCTATCCATGAACAAAAATAGCTCTGGGAGAGTTCAGGGGTCCACTTAAAAAACTTCAACAACACAGTTGGGCAAAAAAAACAAAACAAAACAAAACAAAAAAACCCTGAGAATGACCACATAAAAGGAGTAAAAATTATTTCATTTTGCCTGCATCTGCCCATCCTCTAGGCTGACACAGCTTAGCACCAAGAGGGAACTCCTCTCATTAGGAAAAGAAAAGTGGGGTGAGCAACCGCTTCCCCAGCATTTGAAGCACTACAAGGAAGGACCCACTTCAGTCTCACCCCGTCTAGAGACTGGCATAGCTGAGACATCTAGAAATGGCTGGGCACAAAGAAGAAGGGCAGGGGCTACCAACGTCAACCTCTTGGTGGGAGCGACCCTAATTTTCAGTGGCCTTCTTTGCAGAGGACCGTCGCAGCCTTCACTGCTGAGATTCTCAACAGCACTCATGGATGCTGTGGACTCTCCCAGCTGTCATTGCTGAAGATCCCATCAGAGAGCCCAAAAGACGGCTCTGCAGTGGATCTCAACAGCTTCTACTGCTGAGGAGACCAACAGCGAACACAGCTGCTGCAGACCCCTTGCAGCTCTCACTGCTGATGGCCCCATAGATTTTTGTGTTTGCAGACTCCAGCTGCCTGAGGTCCTCCTTGCTCTCCACCCTGGCCAGAGCCACCCCAGTCGACATCACTCTGAACAGCCTAGGCCTGGGATCCAACGAAGCCACCCCACCCACTGCTAGCCACAGCTTCTGCAACTGTGTGTGTGCACAAGTCCAGCCGGGACCATGCACCTGCTCTGGCCACCGGAGCCAGCCCAGACTCTTGTCACTGGCCTGTACTGCTACAGGGGCTTACAGCTAAACCCTGATGCCTCCCACCTGCATGCCACCAGCCCCAACTCCGATCACTGGCCCCCACTGCCGTGCATGCACCTGAGGTTAGTCCTTGCAGCCACCTGAGTACACAACAACGGCCTAGGGCCCTGCTGCATCCATACTTGGCTTTGGCTCCTGCCACTGGCCACTGCCCTTGCCACTGTGCATGTGCCTGCTGCCACCCTGCCCCCACACAAGCACCTGCAGCCAGCTCCCACCGTCGATTATGTGCACCCCTAGCTCTGGCCACCAACGCCACCTGCCCTGGTTCCACGGCATGAAATTCAGAGGTGCTGCTGAGAGCCCCAACAGCTCTTGTATCCACTGGGAACCCCCTACGGCTCTTGCCAACAAGGATTGCTGATATCACAGATCACAGCTGCCTGAGCCAACAATTCACCATTTCTGCCCAGATCCAGACCAACCACAGGCCCCCACACTTGGTGCCCCACAGCAGTAGACCTGAGGCCACAGCATGCTCCAGCATGCCCCTACCCACAAATGAAGATCTTTCCTTACCAAAGTCAATTGTAAAGTCTAGAAGAGGTGACTGCTGCTTCAAATGTGCAAACTCCTATGCAAGGCTCCAGAGATCACAGGGGATCAGACAAATGTGACACCACCCAAAGGAAAACGAAAAACTTCCAGTAACCACAAAAAATGGAGATCTACGAAATGCTCAACAAAGAATTCAAAATAACCATTCTAAAGAAGCTCAGAGAACCACAAGAGAAATGGATAAACAATTTAACAAAATCAGGAAAACAGTACAAGAAAAAATGAGAAGTTCAACAAATAGAAAATATAAAAAGGAACCAAACAGAAATTTTGGAGCTGAAGAACACAATGCGTGAACTAAAAAAAATGAGAACTTGCCACCTGCCCTCTGACCCGCTGCCGAACACCAGTGCATTCTGCGCCCCCCGACCATACCCGCCGGCGTGTCCTGGCCACCTACCTGAAAATGTTCGCTGCCAGCCTCCTGACCACGTGCGCCGGGGCCGAAGCCGTGCACAGGTACTACCGGGCAGACCTGACAATACCTGAAATTCCACCAAAGCCTGGAGAGCTCAAAACGGAGCTTTTGGGACTGAAAAAAAGACAACATGAACCTCAAATTTCTCAACAGTAGAAACCTCAAAATACTTAACTCTGCCAAGAACTCCATGAATAATATTATAAGTATTAAATATATATTTTTAAAGTTTATTGAGTCAAACTGGTTGTCTTTAAGCATCTAATGCAATGCTAACTGCAAGAGGTGCCCAGGTGTTAACTGATGCATTGAGATTTAATTATGGATTGACCAGTGTTTCTTGAAAACTGCCAAAGTTTATATCATCAGCTTTTTGAATGTATTTGAATAGACACTTGGATATCATGTGAGAAAGAATATTTACAGTGTTTCCTATAATTAAATTTTGGTTTAATTCTGGTTTATTTCTCTGAATAAGCTTGACTATCATGGTTTATTTCTCTAAATAAGCTTGACTATCATGGCAAATGGGAATTATAAATTAACAATAATAAAAGTGTCATTGACAATGAAAAAAAAAATGAGAACTTAAGTAGGAAACCCAGTCAAGCAGAAGAAAGAATCAGTGAGCTCTAAAACAGGTCATTTGAGATTATCCAGTCAGGGGAGAAATAAAAAGAATGAAAGGGAATGAAGAAGGCCTATATATGACTTAGAGGACACAATCAAGCAAAACAAAAGTCACATTATGGAAGTCCCATAAGGAAAAAAGAGAGAAAAAGGGACAGATACCTTGTTTAAAAAAATAATGGTTAAGAACTTCCCAAATCTGAGGAAGGATGTCAACAACCAGGTACATGAAGTTCAAATGTCTCCAATCAGGTTAAACCAAAAAAGACTTCACCACGATACATTATAGTAGCACTGTCAAAAATCAAAGACAAAGAGAATTTGAAAGCAGCGAGAGAAAAGAAGCTCATCATATAAAAGAGAGTCCCTCATAAGACTATTAGCAGATTTCTCAGCACATACTTTGCAGACCAGTAGCAGAATATATTTTTCTCAAGTGCACATGGAACATTCTCCAGGATAGATCGTATGTTAGGCCACAAAACAAGTCTTACAAATTTAAGAAGCTTGACTGAAATCATATCACATATCTTTTCCTACCACAATGCTATGAAACTAGAAATCAATAACAGGAAGAAACATGGAGAAGTCACAAATATGTGGAGATTGAATAACACATTCCTGAACAACCAATGTGTCAAAGAAGATATCAGAGGAGATATTTAAAAATATCTTAAGACAAACAAAAATGGAAATACAACATACCAAAACTTAAGAGATGCAGCAAAAGCAGTTGTAAGAGGCTAGTTTATAGTGATAAATGCTTACATTAAGAAAAAAGAAAGATCTCAAATAAACAGCCTAACATTATACCTTAAGGAGAAAAATAAGAACAATCTAAGTCAAAAGTTAGTAGAAGGAAGGAAATAACAAAAATTAGAAATAAATGAAATAGAGATTAGAAAGACAATAGAAAAATACCAATAAAACTAAAAGTTGGGTTTTGAAAAGATGCACAGAACTGATAAATCTTTAGCTAGACTAACTATAAAAAAGGAAAGAAGACTCAAATAAAATCAGAAATAAAACAGGAGACACTACAACTGATACCACAGAAATACTAAGGATAGTAATAATAATAAGTCACTTTGAACAATTAAACACCAACATATTGGGTAACCTAAAAGAAATGGATAAATTCCTAGAAACATACAACCTACCAGGACTGAATCATGAAGAAATACAAATTTGGACTGTAAACTAATAACAAGTAAAAAGATTGAATCACTAATCAAAGTCCCTCAACAAAGAAAAGTCCAGGCCAGATTGCTTCCTGGAGAAATCTATCAAACATTTAAAGAAGGATTAATAGTAATCCTTTTCAAACTCTTCCAAAAAATTTAAGAGGAGGGAACACTTCCAAACTCATAAGGCCAGCATTACCCTATTACTAAAGCCAGACAGGGACAGTGTGCGGAAAAAAAATTATACGCCGATATCCCTGATGAACATAGAGGCAAAAGTCCTCAGCAAAATACCAGCAAACTGAATTCAACAGTACATTAAAAGGATCACATACCATGATGGAGTAGGATTTATCCTTAAGATGCAAAGATGGTTCAATGTATGCAAATCAGTAAATATGATACACCACCTTAATAGAATAAAAGATAAAATTCATATGATCATTTCAATAGATGCAGTAAAAGCATTTAAAAAATTTCAACATCCTTTCATGATAAAAAGAAAAAAACACTCTCAACAAAGTGGGTAATAAAAGAACAGACCTCAAATAATAATGATCATATATGACAAGCCAACAACTGACCGACACCATGCTCAATGGTAAAATCCTAGAAGCTTTTCCTTCAAGATCAGGAACAAGACAAGAGCACCCACTCCTATTGTACTAGAAGTCCTAGTCAGGGCAATTAGACAAGATAAAGAAAAGTTATCCTTGAAAAGGAAGAGGTAAAACTGTCTTTTTGCAGAGGGCATGACCTTCTATATAGCATTCTCAAAGACTCGAGCAAAAAAACTGTTAAAACATGTTAATAAATGTAATATTTATTCATAAATAATAAATAAAACTATTAATAAATTAATTCCATAAAGTTGCAAAATACAAAATCAACATGCAAAAACCAGTTATATTTCTATACACTTGCAGTGAAATATCCAAAAAATACATTAAGAAAAAAATCCCATTTACCATAGCATCAAAAAGAATAAAATACTTAGGAATAAATTTAACCAAAGAGATGAAAGATCTGTACATTGAAAACTATAAAACACTGATGAAAGAAATTGAAGATGACACAAATAAATGGAAAGATAACCCATGTTCATGGATTAGAAGAACTAACACTGTTGAAATGTCCATTCCACCCAAAGAGATCTAAATATTCAGTGCAATCCCTATCAAAATTCCAATGGCATTTTTCACAGAAACAGAACAAACAGGGGCATCTGGGTGGCTCAACCTGTTGAGCATCCAGCTCTTGGTTTCGGCTCAGGTCATGACCTCACAGTCCTGGGATGGAGCCCCACATTAAGCCCCATGTTGGGCTCCATACTCAAGGCGGAGTCTGCTTGAGATACTTTCCCCCTCCCTCCCTGCCAACCCTCCGCTCCTCTCCCCACTTGCACTCTCTTTCTCTCTCTCTCTAAAATAAATAAGTAAAATCTTAAAAAAAAAAAAAAAAAAAAAGAAACAGAACAAACAATCCTAAAAACCATATGGAACCACAAAAGACCCCAAATACTTAAAGCAATCTTGAGAAAGAAACACAGCTAGAGTCATTATATTTCCTGATTTCAAACTATATTACAAAGCTATAATAATCAAAACAATATAGTACTGGCATAAAACAGACACACAGATCAATGGAATAAAATAGAGAGCCTAGAAATAAATCCAAGCATATATGTTCAACTAATTTTCAACAAACACACCAAAGGATAGTGTCTTCAATAAATGGTGTTGGGAAAACTGGACAGTCACATGCAAAAGAATGAAATTGGACTCCTATCTTACACCATACGCAAAAGTCAATTCAAAATGGATTAAAAATTTAAACGTAACACCTGAAACCATAGAACTCCTAAAAGAAAACATAAGGAAAAAACTCCTTGACATTAGCCTTGCAATGATTTTTTGGAATTGGTACCAAGAGCACAGGCCACAAAAGCAAAAATAAATAAGTGGGACTACATCAAACTAAAAAGTTTCTGATCAGCAAAGGAAACAATGAACAAAAGGGAGAAAAGATTTGCAAATCATATATCTGATAAGGGGTTAATATCCAAAATACATAAGTAACTTACACAATTCAATAGCACAAAAAACAAATAACCAGATTAAAAAAAAAAAATAGGCAAAGGACTTGAATACACATTTTTCCAAAGAAGACTTATAAATGGTCAACCAGTTTATAAAAAGTCATTCTACATCACTAATCATCAGGGAAATACATATAAAAACCACAATGAGGTTTCATATCACACCTGTTAGAATAGCTATTATCAAAAAGTTGAAAGAGAACTGGTGTCGGCAAGAATGTGGAGGAAAGGGAACACTTGCGCACTCCTGGTGGAAATGTGAATTTGCGTAGCAGTCATGGAAAACATTATTGAGGTTCCTCAAAACATTAAAAATTAAACTCTATGATCCAGCAATATATATATATATATATATGTATATATCAGAGGGAAATGAAGTTACTATCCTGAAGAGATATCTGCACTCCCATGTTCATTGCAGCATTATTCCCAAAAACCAAGATATGGAAACAACCTAAGAGTCCCTCAACAGATGAATAAAGAAAATATACAATAGATTATTATTCAGTTTAAAAAAAGAAGAAAATTCTGCCATTTGCAACAATGTAGATGAACATGGAAGACAGATTCTATGTGAAATAAGCCAGACACAGAAAAGCAAATGCAACATGGTCTCATTTATATGTGGAATCTCAAAAAAAAAGAAAAAGAAAAAAAATTGAACTCCTACTAACAGAAGTAGAATGGGAAAAGTAGTGATATTGATCAAAGAGTACACACTTTCAGTTACAAGATGAATATGTTCTGGAGACCTAATTATGCAGCATAGTGTCTATAGTTAATAATAATAATAATATTGTATTCTTGAAATTTGCTAAGAAAGTAGATTTCAAGTGTTCTCACCCCACACACAAAAGGTAACTATGGGAGATGATGGATAGTTTAATTCGTTTCATGTGGTAAACATTGCACAATGTATACATGAATCAAAACATCACATTGTGTAGATTAAATATCTATAATTTTTGTCAAAAATAAATAAGAATTTAAAAAAATTAAAGAGAAGAGGTGACCTGCTCTTCTGCTGGACTCTAAGTTCTATAGGCCAAAATTTTCAGTTTTCCAAGAGATTCTGCCACTTGAATTTTGAGGTGACATTTACTAATTATTAACTACATACAGGCCTCACGAAATAAATCTGTCTGACAAAATGCAGCCTGTCGGCAGTGTTTGCTTTAGGGGTCTTCTAAGGCAACACGATGCTTGAGATTTATTGCTGGGAACCGCAAACAGGGCCAAAATAGGAGACAAGACAGTAACAATCTGCCTACTTGATAATTTTTTCTAGGATTGACCCTGGTTCTAAGACAAAAAGAAGGAAGTATCTGGTTTTATCAATGAGGTCAGTTTTATCTCAGTCTAGTAGTGGACTTGATATAAAAACCTAATCAATACAGTACTTGCTTTAGGGGCACCTGGGTGGCTCAGTTGGTTAAGCAACTGCCTTCGGCTCAGGTCATGATCCTGGAGTCCCGGGATCGAGTCCCGCATCAGGCTCCCTGCTCGGCAGGGAGTCTGCTTCTCCCTCTGACCTTCCCCCCTCTCATGTGCTCTCTCACTCTCTCAAATAAATGAATAAATAAAATCTTTAAAAAAAAAAAAAGACTTATTTAAAAAAAAAAAATACAGTACTTGCTTTAAGAACTCTCTGGGGAATTGGATATAGAAACTTACCAGGAGGAAGGAATATAATACATTTAGAACAAAATTATAGGTTTTTACTCTGAACATCACCTCAACCCCGAATTACACTGAGAGAAGTTGAAATTAATGGTTTGAGGGATTGCATTTTGTTTCATCTAGTTTCTTTTTTAGATAGTTCTTTGTCGTTGTGGTTATGCATTTGCCCAAACCTTTATGGAAATAGACACATCCGTAGAAACAACAATCAAAATAACACAAAACAGAAGCAAAAACCAAACCAAAAACCAAAAAAATACACACTACAAGCGCTGTCATGCCACTCCTCCCAAAATTAGAAATATAACCAAAGCACCAGCAAACTTCATTTCAGCCTCCAAAGCTGACAAATGAAGCATTTAATCAAAGAGAAGTCCTGCCTGAGATATAAAACACAAATCTTCGGAGTTTTTTATAGAGATTGGTTCAGAGAAATGGTTTTAATTTCTTAGGCTTTATAATGATAGCTTGTGTCTCCACATCAACTGATAAAAGGACAACAAAAACTCAAAGGAATTCTCTTAAAATCCACACAAAAAAAAACTAATGAGACATTTAAATTACCCATTGAAGGAACTGAAAAGCAAAATTGACAGGTTTTTAGTCAAAAAAATGTTCCTGTCCCCCCAAGTAAACAAAGACTAGTGGGGGAATAAAAGGAAGAAAAAGTACATCCTGTTCTCCTGGGAACTATTCTGTGAGGAATTCTTGGGAATGAGGGGCTGCAGAACCCTCTAGGTAAAATGAGGCTACAAGCATTGGGCCTGATGGAAAATGGAGACCCTAGAAGGGGAATAAGTCACCCCACCCTGTTTCAGGCAATCAGACAGAAGCCTCCAGGAGAGAATGAGGACAGTGACTGAGTTCCTTCAGGTACCAGAGTCTCAAGGACTCTCCTCAAGGAAAACTATATATCTTCTAGAACTCTGCCAGAATAACGAGTGAGTATGATACATATTAAGGAGGCCTATTGTTAACTGCTGCCAGGATTTTGGTGGCAAATAATAAGACAATCAGCTTTTTTTTTTTCCTATTTCATTTTTAGGTAAAAAAAAAATCACAGTTTTTAGAGATTATAAAAATATGTGTAAATGTTAAAACTTAAGAAAATATAGAAAAGCACGAAGAAGAAACTTAAAACCAGTGACAAAAACTGTTACTATTTTATACATATTTTCCAGTATTCATATAGCTTTATTATATGGATACATAGGTATAAAGACATGGGAAAGTATGTAGATTTGGGGATCAAACTACACAATCTATTTGGTAACTGGCTTTATCAGAATATATTTCATATAACATACAAAATATCCTTGTATTTTAAACATTTTGTTAAGCCATTAAATATTTTTATTCAATCTGATCATAGTGTTGTTACATTATTACATATTTGGGGGATGAATAATTAATTTAGTGTTGTTACATTATTACATATTTGGGTGATGAATAATTAATTTAATTAATTTACATATTTGAGGGATGAATAATTAATTTACTATTTTTAAAAAGACACAGCAAGGATATAAAGAAAGAATTTACAGAAGAAAATCCAAATTAAGTACATGAAGAGATGCTCAGCCTCACTCATTTTTTTATTTTTTTTTAAGATTTTATTTTTTTAAGATTTTATTTATTTATTTATTTAAATGACAGAGAGAGAGAGAGAGAGCGAGAGAGGGAACACAAGCAGGGGGAGTGGGAGAGGGAGAAGCAGGCTTCCTGCCAAGCAGGGAGCCCGATGCGGGGCTCAATCCCAGGACCCTGGGATCATGACCTGAGCCAAAGGCAGTCACTTAACAAACTGAGCCACCCAGGTGCCCCTCACTCATTTTTTTTTTTTTTTTTAGAGAGAGCAAGAGTGTGGTAGTGGGGGAAGGACAAAGGGGGAGAGAGAGAGAGAGAGAATACTGAGCAGGCTCCATGCCTAGTGCCTGACCTGGGGCTCAGTCTCATGACCCTGTGATCATAACTTGAGCCAAAATCAAGAGTTGGATGCTTAACTGACTGAGCCACCCAGACACCACCCAACCTCACTCATAATAAAAGAACTGTAGAGCCAAAATATCTACTAGTGTTTCTAATTCTGGTTCTACCTCTTACTAGTCGTATGACCATATGCAATTTACTTAGCTTCAATGTGCCTCAGTTTTCATATCAATAAACTGGGAACAGTAGTAGAACCTTTCTCTTAGGGAAGTTATGAGTATTAAATATGTTGATATTTGTAAAATGCTTATAACAATATCTGGCACATACTAAGAGCCATATAAATGTTATAAAAATTAAATAAATGCAAATTTATGGTGGTATGCCATTGTTTTGCCTATCAGATATGCAAAGGTTAAAGAATTTGTTAATGCATTGTGTTGATGAGGGTATGAGGAAATAGGCATTCTCATACATTGCCAAACTCCATGGAAGGCAATTTGGCCAGATGTATCAAAATTGCAGGGCATACAAATCTTGTGAACAAATCTTACCTCTACGAATTTATTGTACATATATATACTCCCCTGTGAACAAAGTGAGACAAATACAAGGTTATTCATTGCAGCAGTGTTTGTAATAACAAGTGATTGGAAACAACCTATGTATTTACCAATAGGGAATGGGTTAAAGAAATCATTATGCATCCATATGAAATGCTGCCTTAAAAAAAAAAAAGCAGCAGCTTCCTTTAAAAACTGGCATGAATGAAAACTAACATATTTTTTTAAATTTTATTATGTTATGTTAATCACCATCATTAGTTTTTGATGTAGTGTTCCATGATTCATTGTTTGTGTATAACACCCAGTGCTCCATGCAGTACGTGCCCTCTTTAATACCCATCACCAGGCTAACCCATCCCCCCACCTCCCTCCCTCCTAGAACCCTCAGTTTGTTTCTCAGAGTCCATAGTCTCTCATGGTTCATCTCCCCCTCTGATTCCCCCCCTTCATTTTTCCCTTCCTACTATCTTCTTTTTTTTAACATATAGTGTATTGTTTGTTTTAGAGGTACAGGGCTGTGATTCAACAGTCTTACACAATGCACAGCGCTCACCATAACACATACCCTCCCCAATGTCTATCACCCAGCCACCCCATCCCTCCCACCCCCACCACCCCAGCAACCCTCAGTTTGTTTCCTGAGATTAAGAATTCCTCATATCAGTGAGATCATATGATACATGTCTTTCTCTGATTGACTTATTTCGCTTAGCATAATACCCTCCAGTTCCATCCACATCATTGCAAATGGCAAGATTTCATTCCTTTTGGTGGCTGCATAATATTCCATTGTGTGTATATATATATATATATATATATATATACACCACACCTTCTTTATCCATTCATCTGTTGATGGACATCTTGGCTCTTTCCATATTTGACTATTGTGGACATTGCTACTATAAACATCAGGCTGCACGTACCCCTTCAGATCACTACATTTGTATCTAGAAACATCACCAAAGGCAAGGGAAGCAAGGGCAAAAATGAACTATTGGGACTTCATCAAGATAAAAAGCTTTTGCACAGCAAAAGAAACAGTCAACAAAACCAAAAGACAACCGACAGAATGGGAGAAGTTATTTGCAAATGACATATCAGATAAAGGGCTAGTATCCAAAATCTATAAAGAACTTATCAAACTCAACACCCAAAGAACAAATGATCCAATCAAGAAATGGGCAGAAGACATGAACAGACATTTTTCCAAAGAAGACATCCAAATGGCCAACAGACACATGAAAAAGTGCTCAACATTGCTCGGCATCAGGGAAATCCAAATCAAAACCTCAATGAGATACCACCTCACACCAGTCAGAATGGCTAAAATTAACAAGTCAGGAAACGACAGATGTTGGCGAGGATGTGGAGAAAGGGGAACCCTCTTACACTGTTGGTGGGAATGCAAACTGGTGCAACCACTCTGGAAAACGGTATGGAGGTTCCTCAAAAAGTTGAAAATAGAGCTACCATATGACCCAGCAATTGCACTACTGGGTGTTTACCCCCCAAACTAATGTATTTTAAGTGAAAAGAGCAAGAGCAGAACAATCTGTATAGTATGCTACCATTTGTTTTTGCAAAAAGGAGGAAAATAATATCTATTTGTGTTTGCTTAAATATGAAACATCTCTGGAAAGATCAAAAGGAATGATTAACATTGGTTACTGCTGTAGGAGGTAACTTGGTACCTGGGAAACATGGGTGTATCTTTATTTATATTCTTATATATTCATAGTGGATGCTATGAGGTGACACCAGATTCCTCTTCATATCAGAGGCTCTCCTGTCCCCATCTGCTGGAAGTGTCTGGTTTTGAGTTGAGTCCCGCTCTGGAAATTGCCTCAGCTGGTCAGGACAGCCTGCTTTAAGGAAACTGATGGGGAGAGGGAGTTATAAACACTGGCCCCTTACCTCAAGGCAGGACAAATCTGAAGCAAGATCTCAGCTCCAAGACACTTCATGGGTCATGGGATTGTGTTTTCAGCTAAGCTGATCTGCTGTTCAGCTGATTACACTGTTGTCTGTATCCCTGTTCAGCTTTTCCCTCTGCCCAACCTGGTTTCCTTCATTCTCCTGCTGATGTAGACAACCAGGGCTCTCCCCAGTAGACTTGCTTTCTTAAACCTCTGTCTAAAAGTCTGTTTCCACAGAAGCCAACCCAGACAGGGCTCTTTTGAAATTTTTGAATTTTAAATCTTTTTTTTGGCCATTTATATAAATGAATTAATATATAACTAAATAAATTTTAAATTTAAAAAATTTGGGGGCACCTGGGTGGCTCAGTTGGTTCATCTGACTCTTGATCTCAGCTTAGGCCTTGATCTCAGGGTAGTAAGTTCAAGTCCTACATTGAAATTAATTAATTAACTAATTAATTAAATTTTGTTTTTCCTCCTATATTCCTGACAGTAACTCTTATTCTTTGCAATATGACAATAAAATTTCCATTTTATAATTTGCTTTCAAATTTTATTCATGTCTTTTTATGTTAAGAAATTGTTATTTTTTGGCAGCACATCTTTCAAACAGCAACATTTTGAACGCTACGTTCAAGACCTGTGCTGGGTACCAGGAGGTGGACTGGGAGATATAAAATTGGATTGTTGCCCTCAAGGCAGTTGAAAGGACACAATGTGGTACAACAGAAAAAGAATAGGCCCTAGAGTCACGTTCCCTGGGTAATATCTCTGTTTGGATTCATGTTAGCAACATCCTTAGCCAATTAACCTTTCAGAGACTCAATTGCTTTATCTATAAAATACAGATAAAATACCTACTTCTTAAGATTGTTGTTAAAATATGGCAAATGTAGAACACTTAGGATAGTGCCTAGACTCTAACAGCTGCTCAGTGTGTTTAAATATATATATAGTTGGGGAGGAAATACATATCAAATGAAAATATAGGCAGGAAATGCTAAGTGCTAGATTGATGGCATAGATAATCATCACTATAGAATTCAGAGGAAGGAGATCATTTCTAGGGGATGCGGTCATCACATATTGATTGAAGAAATGAGAACTGAAGTGAGATCCTATAAAGTAAGTAGTCTGTGGAGAACAGGGGTGTCATCCCAGGCAGGGAGAGCAATGGTGTGGACACACAAGAGTGAGCTGAAAATGTCTGGATATGGGCAAGAGCCCACCTGGAATAGAGGACAGAGAGCTGGAAAGATAAATTGTGGTCAGATTAGAGAGGGCATTAAATGCCAGGCTAATGAGTTTGGGTTTTGCTCATAGGAAGCTCCTTCAGATTTATGAGCAGGGTAATATGGTGATAGAAGTAATGTTTTAGAGATGACATTCTGGCAGCCAGCCATATAGATTGGGGTCAGTGAGAGAGGGAAGAAGGTCAGAGACTGACTTCAGCTATAGGCCAAGCATTAGCTAATAAGGGCAACTACTAAGGTGCTGGTGGTGGACAAAGAATGGAATAGGGAAGAAAGTTGTGAGAACGATGAAAGAATTTTTTAAAATCTAGTTTTGATTAGATAATGTGAATGGTGATAATGAGGGAGTCTTCAGGATGGACATCCACATTTTAAGCTAGGTTACTGGACAAGGACCATTGAACTAAAGTAGAGATGGAGGACAGAGGAGAACAATGTTCTAGCAATCTGGGGAAAATATGATTCATGTATATTAACTCATACTGAATTTGAAGTGAAGGTGAGGTAATCTAGCGGAAAAGTTCACCACGAAGTTGGAAATCTAAGCTTGGAGCCAGGATAGCCAGTGGGTCTGGAACTATAGAAGTAA
The DNA here is from genome assembly GCF_004348235.1 of Phoca vitulina. Classification (NCBI taxonomy): domain Eukaryota; kingdom Metazoa; phylum Chordata; class Mammalia; order Carnivora; family Phocidae; genus Phoca; species Phoca vitulina. The sequence goes on along the minus strand of NW_022589704.1, from coordinate 63,159,647 downwards.
GCTCATTGGCAAATGATCCAACTGAAGGCATGAGATGAGAGACTGTATATCGAGAGAGGCAATGTCTCAGTGACTGAAGCTTGGGCCATGCTCATATGTATTAAGAGAAGAAAAGGCAGCTGGCCAAGAAGACAGAAAGAATGATGAGAGAGAATAGATAAGAACCACAGTAGTATGGTGCTATAAGAGCCAAAGGAGAGGTAATGGTGAGAAGGAAGGTGGGCACCAAAGATCAACCCTATCAGATTCTTCGGAAAGGTCAATGAATATGAAAAATTGATATGGTAATGTCAGTGGACTCAGCTCTTTTGAGGTCATGCACTTCCTGCATATGGGTCCAGAATGCAGGGAGGGCTGACTGCAAACGAGAGAAAAGCAGTATGAGGGACAGTGGTGTAAACAGTGGGCTCTGGGACCAGACGCCCTGGATTTCTGTCCTATCTCTGCTACAAGTTTACCGTGTGATCTTGTGAAAGCTGCTTAACCCCTTTCTGCCTCCATTTCCCCATCTTTAAAATGGAGATAATTATAGGAATAATAGTCACCTCATAGGGTTCGTATGTAAATCGCTGGACACAGCATAGGCACAGAGTAGGCACTCAAATGTTATGTATCATGTCTTGTTATTAGTGTTACTATTACTGGAGCTAGACGCTGGGTGGCATTTGGCCAAGGGTCTTGGTAGGGAGAAGCAAAAGTAAATTAGCAGAGTAGCTTAGGAAATCTTCCCAGGCACAGGTGTGTGCATATCTGCAGGCAACTGAGAAAGGGAGCCAAGGCGGAAATGGAAATTGAAGGAGCTGAGGGGGGAGGAGCTATAAAAGCGCAAATTCACAGAGGAGAGAAGGAGAGTATGGGTTTACGAATTCAGGCTGGCTAATTAGCCTGGGAAAGCAGACACCATATGAGACCACACAAAAAAAGGAGACGAGGATTCATACAGAGATGGAGTTTTGAAGAAACCAGGAGGAAAACAAGAAAACAGACACCTGAGGACTTATTTCCCCCCAGTAAAGGAAGCAATTAGGTCATTGGCCAAAAGTGAGAAGAGCTGAGTGGGATGGAGGTCTCAAGCATTTGCAAGGTTTCATAACAAATTCTGTTTTCTTCAAGTTTACACCTCCTCCAGACTCTTTTTTTTACCCTTTTGCAGCTCCAAGTGGAAAGTAAAGAACAAAGGAGCGTTACAAGCAGTTAGGAAACCTTGTAGGATTAACCTGGTGCCACCCAACAGTATTGATAAGGGAGCTGACAGTGGAAACCAGCACCTAACCCGGAAGGCAGCTTGCCTCCTGCTGGAAGGCAAACCAAGGCAAATCAACTATAGCAGAGGCCACGGAACAATCAGATCTAAGTGAACCACACAAATACCTTTCATCTGCTGGCTTGAACAATAAGCCAACAGCCTGGAAAGCCTGACTTCTCAACGCCTCTTCAAGGTCCTTTCGGATCTGTGGTTTTAGAAAGCTCTCCCTTTTCACCTAGAATAACATTCAATACTGGGTGGTCTTCCAGGTTTAAGGTCTCCGTGGAACCACAAATCATCAAAAGGAAACTGCTCTCTCAATTAAAATTCATTTTCACCAAAGTTTGCCTGTCGTGTAAACAGGCCGACTAAATCTGTTGGTTGGTCCTTTGTTTCCCTAATGGTTTTTGGCCAATTGGAAGGGAGGATATAGTCACTCTCAGACGTGGTGCTGGTACAGCCAAAATGCCATCCGTACATGCCTTCATCTGCCTTCTGAGTTCTCTCTATGCAGCAATTTCTCATAGTGCAACCTTCAAATGTTAGCCCAAAAAGTGTGGAGGGAAGAGTTTGTCCTACAGGGCTCGCAAGCCTCTTAGATCCCAAGGGAATATGGGCATTTCTGATGCTTTAAACAAGCAGGGGGAACAATCTGATGAAGACAAAGTGCTATGTGCCATAGCTCGTTATTCTGAGCAGCTTTGAGGATGCCAGGCCGTTAGACTTGCTTCTGTTTTTGCCATCAGTTTCGCTCTAGAGATGGTTTATTTGTAAAGGGAGCAGGATCTAGGATATGCATTCATTTGTAAAAGATGCCACCACACACATTTTGCAGCTAATAACGTGTTCATGAACTTTACCTGTGACTAAATACATTTCATTTCTTACAGCTGAGCTTCAGTAATTGGTTTTTGCAGCCACAAACACATCCAGCAAAGAAAATATGAGAAGCCCAGCTCTCTCTGCTTTTTGAAATGGCTTTTGCTGCAGATGGGAAAAGCCATCCCAGCTCTGAGTTGGCAGTTCCCAAGGTCAAATCTTAGAGAGCTGGCACCTGGGAACTCAAAGGCAAGGAGGAGCAGGTGGCTTTGGAAGAGTAAATGACCCTGAAGGTAGGCAGCAGGGGGAGAGACGCAAATGACAGTGGAAGGGAGTTGGTGGTTAGGAGCAGGAAGACTAGAGTCCCTGCAGAAATCAGCTGCACATCCCCAGTTCACAGCAGCTCAGTTTGCTTTGTTTTCCCAACTCTAATGCAGTCATGGAGGTCTCTTAAAATGCTTAATAAGCCACCAAATCATATAGCACAACCAATTCCAGATTAAATACCATTGGGGGCTGGAAAATCATTATCCCGTTATGTGTAGGATTTGGCTGTGAAAAGAAAATGTGGGGTCATCCAGTGGATTGATTAGTTTATTTGGGGGAAAAAAACGCTAAATATGAAGCATTTGCTTTGGCCTTGAAAGCACTGAATTATATACTTCAACAGTTTGGCTCATTGAGTCCCACATTGCCAGGAGAAATTAGACTAGTTGATATAACTGTGATATCTACACATAAACCTAATACTGAAATAAGTACCAGGATTCCAAAACACATCAAGGGGATATGCAGGATAATCATATTTTCCCCTTCTGGGCTACTAGTTCTAGAGACAATTATGATGTAAGGACATTTTTCTGAAGTCCCTCCATCCCCTTCCTTTACCCCTCCCTCCTTTACCAGCTGAGACACTCAGTATCTCTGGCTTTTTCCCTTCTGCCTAGGATGACCCATTTTGGGGACCATCACATCCTGATCTTCCCCAGGCTCTTTCTTCCCTGAAACTCACCTTTTTGAAATCATTCCATCCCATACTAATAGCTATGGACTGATGAAGAATTAATTATTTTCCCAATGCTATTTGCATTTTTATAACTCCTTGATTATGGTGGAATGTCACATACGGAAGCAGGACCAGGAAGGAGATCTGGGGGGATAGGAGCGTTATTCTCAGGACATCTTGAATCATATTATAAAGGTGCTAACACTATTATCCACCTTTCATTCTCAATTTCCATCCTTTTGTTTTTCCTTCATCAACCATAGGGCCTACTATGTGTCAGGCCACTCTACTCAGTGCAGAGGCCCGAAGATGGATGAGGCACAGTCCTTGTCTTAGGCTCATAATCTGATGGAAGAACAAGTATAAAAACAATCAATTACAATGCAATTTAGTAAGTAAAGCTATGATCAAGGTGCTATGAAAACCCTAGGGAGGAGACTCTGCCTATTGCAGGAGAAAAAGGTATCACATAGTTGGTAAGATTTGAGTTGGTAGTTTCAAAATAAGTAGAAAATTGGCCTGGTTGCAAAGGGCATAAACTTGGATGCAGCAAATAGGAACTCACAATCATTCTGGAAGGAAAACACATGGATGGCCCTTGACCAGCTGTGCCAAATTCTCCCCTATTTACTGAAAAAACCTGGAGACTCCAGTGCCCTGGCCATCAGCTCCCTGACGAAGAGAGAGTGGAGGGCTTTGCTGGCTTCCTCAGAACCCACAGGTAAGACTGTGAATGCACCAAGATGTTGGCCCTGGTGACAAATTTTTCTTTGACTGATGTGTAATTAGAAGCACAGTAGCAACCTGGAACCAGGAACACTTGTCCCTGCTCTTTAGCAGGTTATAAAGGAAATCTGATTGGATTCAAACCAATAGTCTGGCACTCCAGACTCATCACTTTAGACCTGTTTTTTATTCTATCCTTGGCACAATGGGACCCTGATGAATTTAGGCATGCGCTGTAAAGGCACAGAAAGAATCAAATTGATTTTTTTTCTCCAGTTCTGTTTGCCTGGATATCAGGTGCCGTGAATATCAAGCCCTCCTTCTCTTTTGCTCATAATCTTGGAAATGGCGATCTTCCACAACTCGGGCTTGAACGTTTGGCACCATATTTGGGATGGTAAAATGCTATGGTGTTGGAGAAGGTCATCAAAAAGACATGACCACCAGTGGACATGTGAGCTTAAGATGCTTCACCCCTCCCCTGTCCTTGGAATGTGCGTTCTGCTTGCCTTTCCTTTTCCCAGAGGCTGTTCCCGGACATGCCTTAGAGATAGTGATGCGGTGTTAAAAACACCTGCATGGTATATGTGACTGAGCCCAGTTCAGGCCTCTTTATAAACTTCTAAGATTTAGCAGGCGGGTGTGGAGATCCATTCATCTCGTGGCTGCCCAAGATAACCCTCCTATGTAAGTTTCCTTCGCTTATTAAAACTGCTACCTACCAACCTGGAGTGGCCTTTTTGCAGTTGATCCCTGACCTCTGCCTGTGGGGGCTGGTTCCAGATTGTACCCGAGAAGCTCCCAAGAGGGCTGCCAGTTGCAAACCAACATATAGTTAAAGCTACAGGCTTTTGGAGACAGATGACCTGGTTTAAATGCAAGCTTCTCAAGTTATTAGACATGACTTTGGCAAGTTATTTAACATTCTGTGCCTCAGTTTCTTCATCAGTAACCTGGGGATGATATTAGTACTGGTCTTAAATTGTTATAAGAATTAAACAACTTAATGTATTCAAAAAACATAAATGTGTACCTGGCACATTTATAAACGATCTATGTATGTTCTGTTGTTATTTTTCCTGTTGGCACGTCATCTTTTTCCTATTTCATTCCAGCTTTCAGGAAGGAGGAACTAGGATAAGTTCCAAGAACCATCCTGAATACAGGTAAGGACCACCACCCAGGGCGGTGACCCCCTTGTTCCCTTCCCAGGACAAGGAGGCAGAACCTTCCCAGGGAGCAACTCTTTTTCTTCTGCCACATGATAACAGGTGACATGTGGCCAAATGTACCCTCTGTTTCAGATTTCCTCAACATAGGGGAATGGGTCAGGGTAGGGGGTCATTAGGCTCTGGGGAAAGAAATATGGGGTCTAGTTTTGGGCAGTCTTGGAAAAGACTTAGAGGGACCCTTCATGTTCCTGCAGGGTGCAGACCAGCAGGCAGTGTTCTGAAAACAAGCCATAATGAAGAATAGTCTGTGTGCAGAGTTGGGCTGAGCTCTATTTCATGGTTCTCTAACTATTCCAGTGTAGATGAAAGAGGTTCAGGTGTTAAAACTTGAAAGCACCCTGTTCCTCCTACCCTACTCCCTGGACCTAATCCAGACTGTTTCTTAATTGCCCTGGAATCTTATAGTAGCCTTCCATAGGCTGCCTGGCTCTCCTAAAGCTAGCCTCTCTCCTTTCTCATCCACTTTGCCTAGAACCTTCAGATTGATCTTCCTGAAGCATTGCTCTGATCACTTTCCTACCACAAAATTTCCATTGGTTTTCTACAGACTCATTTACCTGCTGGGGCCAGCAAGTGTCATAACTGAACAAAGTGAGTCAGACAAAGTCAAACAGACACATTTTGGTTCTGAAATCCTGGAAATCTTTGTAAACTCCATAAGGAGATGCACTTTCTCCCATTTATCTTGAAAGTAGAGGCTTTCTAAGTCTACAGTTTGTTTCCCACATTTAGTTCACACTTGGTCCAAGAAATATCACTGCACTCTTAACTCTGTTTGAAAGAAAACAATCCTGCCAGTCAAATGATTGTCTTAGTTAGCATGTTGGCTTGATTGGTTAGAGATCAAAGCACAGTGGCTTAAGATAGAAGATTTATTAATCAGTTACACAAAGGTAGGTGGTCTAGGGTGTGTGAGGTGACACGGCTTTGTTCTATGTGGTCACATTGGGACCCCAGTCTTCCATTTTGTCCTCAGCAGTGGTTCTCACTGTCTGGTCCAGGGCCTCCTAAGAGTCTCTGAGACCCTTTCAAGAGGGTCTCAAAGATCAAAATTATTTTTTATGAGAATACTAAGGCACTTTTGCCTTTTTTCACTTTCATTTTCTCATGAGGATATAGTGAAGTATTCCACAGGGTACATGACATGTAATACCACAACAAATTAAATGCAAAAGCAGACATGAGAATCTAGCTGCCTTGCGTTGTCAAACTTTAAAGAGATTTACAAAAAATGTGAAGCAAGGCAATACTTTTCACAGAATTTTTTTTAACATCTCACTAAAAATATGCTAGAGTAACGTGTAATGGGTTCATTGTTTTTAAACAACTATTTGTAAATGTTTTCACTTTTCATTTCAAATATAAATATTAATAGATATAACCCACATAAATAAAAGCTCTTGGGAGTCCCCCATAATTCTTAAGAGTGTAAAGGAGTCCAGAAAGTATAAAGTCTGAGAACTCTGCCCAAAGGTATTGCCCTCCTCTAGGGGTTAAAGCTGGCTCCTACCACATCCGTGTTCCAGCCAGAGGGCAGGGGGACACAGGAAGTGGAATGAAAAGAGCTTTCACAAGGATGTCACCTAGAACATTCCCTCATTGTTGATGCTCACGTGTCATCAACCGGAATATCCTTACATGGCTCTGAAGTGCAAAGAAGAGTGGAGTGTTGCAACAGCGGCCAAGAAAGAGCAAACATTGCTAGCAAGCCCCCAGCAGCTGGGAGAGCCGAACAGACTGCCTGACAGCCCTTGGAAGGAACCAGCCCTGATGACCCCTTAGTCTAGGATTGCCAGCCTCCAGAACTGTGAGGAAATGGATTTCTGTTGTTCACGCTATCAGGTTGGGGTTTATGGCAAGCCTACCAAACTAATACAGAAGGTAAAGCAGCTTAAGAAACCTACCCAAATGAAATATTATGCAGCCATCAAAAAAAAATGCAATCTTGCCATTTGCAATGATGTGGATGGAACTAGAGGGTATTATGCTAAGTGAAATAAGTCAGTCAGAGAAAGACAATTATATGATCTCACTGATAGGTGGAATTTAAGAAACAAGGAGAGGATCATAAGGGAAGAGAGGAAAAAATGAAATAAGACAAAACCAGAGAGGGAGACAAACCATAAGAGACTCTTAATCTTAGGGAACTGAGGTTTGCTGGAGGGGAGGGAGGTAGAGGGATGGGGTAACTGGGTGATGGAGAGTATGTGTTGTAACGAGCACTGAGTATTATATAAGACTGATGGATTTCAGACCTGTACCCCTGAAACAAATAATATATTATGTTAATTAATTGAATTTAAATTTAAAAAAAAAAGAAAGAAACCTACCTGCTCAACTGATGAAAGTGATCGTAGGTGGCAGAAATGCATTGGAGGAAAGAGATACCTTCTATGTTAAAAAAAAAATTGTGTGTAATATCTACATGTGTTCAGCTGGCTTCGTTGATACCAAAAAGGCAGCTGAACATCACTCCGCTATCAGTCATGCATATTTATACTTAGGTGCATTGCTTTGCTTTTTCTCTGGGTCCCAAGTCTAAGTGCAGGAATTAGAAGCTTCCTTAAGGCCCCATTTATATGTGCTCTGTTCTCTGTCAGAAGTATAATGGCTGACACATGCTAATATATTAACTGATGCTTCACTAGCTAAATAGGCATAACTGAGCTTCCAAAGGAAAAAAAAATAAACTCTTTCTCCATATAAAAATGTGCCTACTAAATTGTTTCTGTTGCTACTTTAGCACTGTCATTTTGAAATCAAAATACTCATTAACAAGGTATTTCCTTTGGGGTTGAACCTTATGAAATTATAAGCCACCATAAAAATTTACTGTGTTTATTTCACAATGTATACATATATCAAAACATGAAGTTGCACACTTTAAAATATATACAATTTTTATTTGCCAACTATATCTCAGTAAAGCTGGAGAAGAAGAAAAAAAGTCTAATCAGCTACAAAAAAGCAGGTCAAATGTAAACTGATGAGGTTCTAGTGTTCAAGTTGGGTCCATTCAATGGCCTGACAGTCAGGACTCTGGAAGAATCACTACTCACAGGATGTATGCTTACATATTGTATAATTGAGGTTTTCCCTCTACTAATGCCTCAGATGATTTAGCATTTATAGAAAGCCAGCAAGTCATTGCAATTGTATGGGAGGAATAATGTAGTTATTGACTACCACTATTACTATATATATTATATATAATGCAGTTATTGACTACTACTATATACATATATTACATATAATCAGTTATTGACTACTACTATATATATATTACATATAATAATGTAGTTATTGACTACCACTACTGCTATAAGAATGCCACACTGGCCACAGTAAAGAGCAGGGAGCATGGCTCAGGGAAAGACATGAACCCGGGCGTCAGGTTAGTTGAGTTCTAGGCTTAGGTCTGTCCGTACCAAGCTGTGTGGGATGGAGGCAGTGAGCCTCTTGTCACTAGGTCCAGCCCTCTTCATATGTAAACAGATGTGATTGGAACATAGAATTTCTCAAATTTATTACTTCAGTCCGAATGTTCTCCTGAGTCTAAGCTTTCGGGTATTATGATGTGTCCATTATTTCCAAGAAATGAGAAAATGAGAAAGACCGGTATTTTACAGAGCTTAGTTTGACGATCGCTGTGTTTGTCGCTTTCCTTCTCTTATTCACAAATCTTTGTTAGGTGCCAACTTACTTGGTTTAGCCCAGAGTTTGCTCGGGAAAACTTGGTTGCTGACTATGCACAGAATCTATACCCTATCCAAAGTTGGCTTTGGTTCTGTGTTGGTAAATGGAGATTGTGGATGAGAAAGCAGATGCCTAGCTTCAGTTCATGTGGAATTCCAGCAGGACGCCTTGAACAGATAAGCAGGTTAATAGTGCAGTATGTCTAGTTTAGAATTTTCTCTTTTCCTCCTCTTTTAGTCGAAACTGAAAATCCTGACCTATTATGTTCTTTTTAGTTAAGTGGAGAGCATGGCTGGCTAGGTACTCTGTATTTCCTAATGTTCTATATAGTAGTTTCTTTTTAAGCATCAAGGATTCCTGGCACTCAGTTTGGGTGCTATTATAAAAAATACTGGCTACACACTGTGTAATATAAGCAAAAAATATATATTGACTAGGGTGTGCATAGACCTAGTTCCAAGCTACAATTGCAGGAAAGAGAGAAATGAATGAGGTTCTGCATTTAGGATTGTCAGAGACAAAGAGCTTAATGTCCTCACTAAAGAACAACATTTCTCTCTCATCCGGTTAGTTTGACCGTTTGATGGAGTTTGGAAATGGGCTATTTATGTGTTCATGTTTCAGAAAAATTAATATACTTGGAAATATATATGCTTTATTTCTGAGTTGTGGGCTTTTGTGGTTTTCATTATAGATTTTTTGTATGACTTTTGAGTAGTAAAAGAAAGTATCGCATAGCTGCTATCCCATGTAAGTAGTGCCAAGAGAAGCATATAGAATAAAGAAATTCTTCAAGAAACAGTCCGATGGATCTAGGGCATTTTATGGGTCAAGAAAAAAATTAAGAGAAAACTTTTACTCTTTATTTTTTCTCTTGCTCTGTGTTGTTTTATAGGCTTTCTAATTCAACTTGCCTTCTGTGATACCCAATGGCATTAAGTACTTATAAAGTTTACCATAATAGCTGAACATATACTTAATTTTTAAAGACCTGGCTCTTCTCCAGAAGCCCTTCCAAATTATAGCACATTAGGGCTCTCCCATCCTGTCCTTGTTCAATCAAAGAGAAGCATGTATCTTAGATATTTTCCCAATTTTTAACCAGATTATTCATTTTCACATCCCCGAAGGCATTTGGCAACAGAGAAATGTAATGTTCATTCACATTAACCCATTTTGAAAACACCTGAGACTACGTGAAGTTGCCTAATCTGCAAATCAGTGCTACCAACTGATGACAACTCATTGGGCTCTTGCTTCAGAAGAGAAAACATTTGGTTCATTTTGGAAGGAAACAAACAGACCTTGCCTCATCTGCTTTGCCTTTTATTCCTTAAAGCTCACAGGCATGAATGGTGAGGGTGCTTTGCTAAATAAGAGTAGAAAAGCAGCTCTAGGAATGCACAAAAGAATTTCATTTCTAGTTGGGGAGGCTGGACAAACCTTCCTGATCTCGAATAGTCTATCTTGGATGAAGAGTAAACATTTTTTATTTAAAAAAAAAAAAACCCTCTTCTTGCTCTTCCTAGGTTAGTGGAATGTACACTCCAGTGAATTCAATATTTATATGAATTTATTTAATACGAACCACTTTGTCCCCCACCAGAAACACCACTTTTTTATTCATTCAACTTTTTCCCAGTTTTACTGAAAAATAATTGACCTACAACACTGCATGAGGTTCAAGTTGTACAGCATGATGATTTACATATATCATGCAATGGTTACAGCAGTGGTTTTTATTATCATCTCTTATAGATCAATAAAAAAAAGAACAGAAAATTTCTCTTTGTGATGAGAACCCTCGGGATCTATTCTTACCTTTCCTGTATATCAAACAGCAATGCTAGCTATAGTCATCATGTTGTAATGTTACATCCTTAGTACTCACTTATAACCACAAGTTTGTAGCTTTCAACCACCTTCTTCCAGTTCCCCTACCCACCCCCCACCCACCCTTTGCCTCTGGTAATAACCAATCTAATCTTTTTCTATGAGTTTGGTTTTTGGGGGTTTTTTTGTTCTGTTTTGGACTTTTAGATTCCACACATAAGTGAGCTCATACAGTATTTGTCCTTCTCTGACTTCTTTTACTTAGCATAATGCCTTCAGGTTCCATCCATGTTGTTGCAAGGATGATTTCCTCATTTATTATGGCTGACTAATATTTGGTTGTATATATATACCACAGCTTCTTTATTCATCCATTGATGGACTCTTAGATTGTTTCCTTCTCTTGGCTGTTATAAATAATGCTGCTATGAAAATGGGGTTGTAGATATTTTCTCAAGTGAATGTTTTCATTTCCTTTGGATATATTCCTAGAAATAGAATTGCTAGATCATATGGTAGTTTTATTTTTAATTTTTTGAGGAACCTCCATACTGTTTTCCATAAAGGCTACATCAATTTACATTCCCACCCACAGTGCACCAAAGTGCCCTTTGTTACAAGTGCACACCAGCATTTGTTATCTCTTGTCTTTTGAGGATGACCATTCTAACTAGTGTGAAGTGATAATTCATTGTGGTTTTGATTTGCATTTCCCTGATGACTAGTGATGTTGAACATCTTTTCATGTACCTGTGGGCCATTTGTATATCTTCTTTGGGAAAATGTCTTTTCAGGTCCTTTCCCCACTTTAAAAAAACTGTTTTACTACTTATTTATTTATATTAATATTTTAAGTTTTAAATTCCAGTTACATAATATAATATTAGTTTCAGGTGTAGGACTCAATGATTCAATACTTACATACAATACCTGGTACTCATCACAAGTGCCCTCCTTAATCCTCATCACCTCAACCACCTCCCCTCTTGTAACCATCAGTGTATTCTCTATACTTAAGAGTCTGTTTCTTGGTTTTCCTTTCTCTCCATCCCACCCCCCGTGTTTGTTTGGTTTCTTAAATTCCACGTGAGTGAAATCATATAGTATTTGTCTTTGACTGACTTATTTCGCTCAGCATAATAACTGTAGTCTAGTTAACATATAATTTTAGTTTTAGGTGTACAACATAGTTAATTGTCATTTATATATTATGAAATGATTACCAAGATAAGTCTAGTTACCGTCTGTCACCATACAAAGTTATTACAATATTATTGAATACATTCCTTATTATTAAATACATTCCCTCTGTAAATATCCCTATTTACATCCCTGTAACTTATTTATTTTAAAACTGGAAGTTTGTACCTCTTAATCCCCTTCACCTATTTTGTACCTCCCATCCCCCCACCCTCCCACCTGGCAACTACCAGATTTTTCTCTGTATTTATGAGTCTGTATCTGTTTTGTTTGTTCATTTGTTTTTTAGATTTCATAGATAAGTGAAATCATAAGATTTATCTTTCCTAGTCTGGCTTATTTCACTTAGTATAATACTCTCTAGGTCCATCCACGTTGTTGAAAAGGGCAAGATTTTATTCTTTTTTGTGGCTGAGTCATATTCCATCATGTAGATACACACCACATCGTCTTTATTCATTTATCTATTGATGGACAGTTTTCATATCTTGGCTATTATAAATAATGCTACAATTAATATAACAGTGCATATATCTTTACAAATTAGTGTTTTCATTTTTTCAGATAAATACCTAGAAGTGAAATTGCTGGATTATAGGATATTTCTATTTTTAATTTTTCGAGGTACATCTATACTGTTTTCCACAGTGGCTGCACCAATTACATTTCATCAACATTGTATAAGGGTTCCCTTTCTCCGTGTCTTTACCAATACTTATTTTTGTCTTTTTGCTACTAGCCATTCAAACAGGTATGAGGTAATATCTTATTGTGGTTTTGGTTTGTATTTCCCTGGTGAATAGTGGTAATGAGCATCTTTTCAGATGTTCATTGGTAATCATTATGTTTTCTTTGGAAAAGTGTTTATTCAGATTCTCTACCTATTTTTAACCAGATTATTTGGGTGAATTGCTTTTTTTTCTTTTTTTTTTTTTTTTTTTGGTGTTAAGTTGTATGCGTTCTTTATATATTTTGGATATTAACCCTTTACCAGATGTATCATTTGTAAATATCTTCTCCCATTCTGTATGTTGCCTTTTGGTTTTGTGGATGGTTTCCTTTGCTGTGCAAAGCTTTTTAAAAGTTTGATGTAGTCCCAGGTGTTTACTTTTGCTTTTGTTAACCTTTGCCTGAGGAGATAAATCCAAAAAATATTCCTAGACTAAAGTTCAAGAGTGTATTTTCTATGTTTTCTTCTAGAAGTCTTATGGTTTCAAGTCTCACATTTAAGTCTTTAATTTATTTTGAGTTTATTTTTGTGTGTGGTATTAGAAAGTGACCTAATATCATTCTCTGGCATGTAGCTGTCTAGTTTTCCTAAAACCATTTATTGAAGAGACTGTCCTTTCCCCATTTATATAATGTGCTTTTTATGTCCCAGATTAATCATATAAGCATGGGTTTATTTCTGGGCTCTCTATTTTGTTCCATTGATCTATGTGTCTGTTTTCATGGCAGTACCATACTGTATTGATTATTATAGTTTTGTAGTATAGTTTGAAATATAGGGTTCTGATACCTCCAGCTTTTTCTTCTTTCTCAGGATTGCTTTGGCTATTCAGAGTCTTTTGTAACTCCATATAAATTTTAGGATTGTTTGTTCTAGTTCCATGAAAAATGTCTTTGGTATTTTGATAGAGATTGCACTGAATCTGTAGATCGCTTTGGGTAGTATGGACATTTTAACAATATTAATTCTTCCAATCCATGAGCATAATATATCTTTCCACTTATTTGTGTTGTCTTCAATTTCTGTTATCAGTGTCTTGTACTTTGCAGAGTACAGGTCTTTCACCTTTTGGTTATATTTATTCCTAAGTATCTTTTTCTGATGCAGTTGTAAACAGGATTATTTTTCTTAATTTCTCTTTGTTAGTGTGTTATTAGTGTATAGAAATGCAAAAGATTTCTGTATATTAATTTTGTATCCTGCAACTTTACTGAATTCATTTATTAGTTGGTGGGAGCTTTAAGATTTTCTATGTAGTATCATGTCATCTGCAAATACTGACAGTTTTACTTCTTTCTTACCCGTTGGAATAACTTTTCTTTTTTTGTGTCTAATTGCTGAGGCTAGGACTTCCAGTACTATGTTGAATAAAAGACTGGCTATCCTTATCTTGTTCCAGATCTCAGAGTAAAAGATTACAGCTTTTCATCATTGAGTATGATATCATCTGTGGGTTTGTCATATATGGCTTTTATTGTGTTGAGGTATATTCCCTTTATACCCACTTTGTTGATAGTTTTTATCATAAAGTGGGTGTTGAATTCTGTCAAATTTGACAGAATTCAACACCCACTTTATGACAGAATAGGATTTTTATCCTTTATTTTGTTAATGTGGTGTATCATGTTGATTCATTTGTGGATATTTAACCATCCTGACATCCCTAGAATAAGTCCCACTTGATCATGGTGTATGATTTTTTTTTAATGTATTGTTGAATCTGGTTTGCTAATATTTTATTGAGGATTTTTGCCTCTATGTTCATCAGGGATATTGGCCTATAATTTTCCCCTTTTTTGTAATATCTTTGTCTGGTTTTGGTATCAGGATAATGCTGACCTCATAGAATTTGGAAGCATTGTTTCCTTTTCAATGTTTTGGAATAGTTTGGGAAAGATAGGTATTAACTTTTCTTTAAATGTTTGGTAGAATTCACCTCTGAGGCCATCTGGCTCTGGACTTTTGTTTATTGAGAAATATTTGACCATTAACTCAATTCCATTACTAGTAATGTGTGCTTAAATTTTCTATTTGTTCATGATTCAGTCTTGGAAGATGGCATGTTTTTAGGAATTTACCCATTTCTTCTAGGTTGTATGATTTGTTGCCATATACTTTTTCATAATAGTCTCATAATCTTTTGTATTTTTGTGGTGCTGCTTGTAACTTACCCTGTTTCTTTTCTGATTTTATTTGAGCCCCCAGCCATCATCTTTTTTCTTGATGAGTCTGGCTGGAGGTTTATCTAATTTGTTTCTCTTTTCAAAGAACCAGCTTTGGATTTCATTGATCTTTTCCATTGTTGTTTTAGTCTCTGATCTCTATTATTTCCTTCCTGGTACTATTTCTCTATTTAGTGCTCTGATCTCTATTATTTCCTTCCTGGTACTAACTTTGGACTTTCTTTGTTCTTCTTTTTCTAGTTCCTTTAGGTATACATTTAGATTGTTTGAAATTGTTCTTATTTCTTGAAGTGGGCCTGTATCACTAGAAGCTCTCCTCTTAGAACTGCTTTTGCTGCATCCTATAGGTTTTGGAAAGTTGGTTTCCGTTTGTCCCAAGGTATTTTTTTTAATTTTCTCTTTGATTTCTTCATTGACTATTGGTTATTTAGTAGCATGCTGTTTGATTTCCACATATTTTGGGGGGGTTCCCATTTTTTTCTTGTAATTGATTCTAGTTTCATACAGGTGGGGTTGGAAAAGATGCTTGATAGGATTTCAGTCTTCTTAAATTTACTGAAACATGTTTTATGACCTACCATGTGAACTGTCCTGGAGAATGTTCCATGTGCACTTGAAAAGAATGTGCATTGTGCTGTTTTCAGATGGAATGTTCTGTATATATCTTAAAGACCATCAGGTCTAATGTGTTATTTAAGGTCACTATTTCTTGTTGGTTTTCTATATAGATGATCTATGCATTGATATAAGTAAAGTATTACAGTTCCCTGCTATTATTACTATAAATTTCTCCCTTTATGTCTGTTAATATTTGCTTTATGTATTTAGCTACTCTTATGTTGGGTGCATAGATATTTACAATTGTTATCTCCTCTTGTTGGATTGATCCCTTTATCATATGTAATGTCCTTCTTTGTCTCTTGTTATACTCTTTGTTTTTTGTTTTGTTTTGTTTTTTTAAGATTTTATTTATTTATTTGACAGAGAAAGAGAGACAGCCAGAGAGGAAACAAGCAGGGGGAGTGGGAGAGGGAGAAGCAGGCTCCTGGCCGAGCAGGGAGCCCGATGCAGGGCTCGATCCCAGGACCCTGGGCTCATGACCCAAGCCAAAGGCAGACGCCTAACGACTGAGCCACCCAGGAGCCCCGTTAATAGTCTTTGTTTTAAAATGTATTTTGTTTGGGGCACCTGGGTGGCTCAGTCGTTAAGCGTCTGCCTTCGGCTCAGGTCATGATCCCAGGGTCCTGGGATCGAGCCCCACATCGGGCTCCCTGCTCGGCGGGAAGCCTGCTTCTCCCTCTCCCACTCCCCCTGCTTGTGTTCCCTCTCTCGCTGTGTCTCTCTCTGTCCTATAAATAAATAAATAAATAAAATCTTTAAAATGTATTTTGTTTAATGTTACTACCCCAGTTTTTTTGTTTTTATTTGCATAAAATATCTTTTTCCATCCCATCACTTTCAGTCTATATGTGTCTTTAGATCTAAAGTGAGTCTCTTGTATGCAGCAAATATCTCTAGTGCATGTACATTTAATTATTTAGGTATGTACTTATTGCCATTTTGTTAATTATTTTCTGGCTGTTTTGTAGTTCTTCTTTGTTCCTTTCTGCTTCTCTTGATCTCTTCCCTTGTGAAATGATGACTTCCTTTGGTGTTGTGTTTAAATTCTTTCCCCTTTATTGTTTTGTGTATATGTTGTTGGTGTTCAGTTTGTGGTTACCATGCAGTTCATATATAACATCCTATGTATATAGTAGTCTATTTTATGTTGATGATTAAGTTCAAATACATACTAAAAACACTGTATTTTTACTTCTGCCACCCCATGTTTTATATTTTTGACATTATATTTTACATTTCTTTATTTTGTGTATCTTTTAATTATAGATTTAGTTGATGTTACTAATTTTGTCATTTAACCTTTATGCTAGCTTTATAAGTGGTTGATCAACTACCTTTACTGTAACTTTGCTTTTACCAATGAAATTTTTTCTTTCATAATTTTCTTCTCATAATAGCCCTTTTTCTGCTAAAGAAGTTCTTTTAACATTTCTTATGAGGCTGGTTTAGTGATGATGAACTCCTTTAACATCTCTTTGTCTGGGAAACTATCTCTCCTTCAATTCTGAATAACTTTGCCAGGTATAGTTTGCTGGGTTTTATGTTTTTCCTTTCAGCACTTTGAATATATCATGCCGCACTCTTCTGGCCTGCAAACTTTCTGCTAAGGAATCATCTAATACTCTTATGGGTGTTCCCTTGTATGTAACGATTTATTTTTCTCTTGCTACTTTTAAGATTCTGTCTTTATCTTTAATTTTTGACATTTTAATGATCATTTCTCTTGGTAGGGACCTCATGGAATTCATCTTCTTTGTGGCCCTCTGTACTTCCTGGAACTGGTTGTCTATTTCCTTCCCCAGATTAGAGAAGTTTTCAGCTATTATTTTTTTCAAATATGTTTCGTGCTCCTTTCTCTTTCTTCCTCTGGGACCCTTATGTTACTAATGCTTTATATGCTTGATTTTGTCCCAAAGGTCCCTGAAACTATACTCATTTAAAAGAATTTTTTAATTATTATTATTTGTGCTTCTCAGCTTAGGTGATTTTTCACGACCCTATCTTCCAGACTGCTGACCCATTCTTCTGCATTCACTAATCTGTTGTTGCTTCTTTCTAGTGTATTTTTCATTTCAGTTATTGTGTTCTTCTGCTCTGATTGGTTCTTTTTCATATTTTCTCTATGTTTCTTGAGGTTCTTATTATGTTTATCCATTCTTCTCTTGAGTTCAGTGAGCATCTTTATGACCATTACTTTGAACTGTTTATCAGGTGGATTGCTTATCCCTACTTCATTTAGTTCTTTTTCTAAGGTTTTGTCTTACTCTTTCATTTGGTACATATTTCTTTCTCTTTTCATTGTGTCTGAATCTCTATGTTTCTTTCTATGTATTAGGTGTATCAGCTACATCTCCCAATCTTGAAGGAGTAGTCTTATGTAGATTGTGTCCTGTGGCACAGAAGCACAATCTCTCCTGGTCACAAGAACCAGGCATTCCAGGGATGTCCTAGATGTTGACTGTGTGCACCTTCCTATTGTGACTGGGCCATGACTACTGCAGGTATGCTGGTGGGTGGGACAGCCCCCAGCCCAACTGGCTGTATGCCTGGCCATGACTATTGCGGGGGCACTGGTGGGTGAAGCTGGCCCTTGGTGCAGGTGCACTGGTGGGCAAGCCTAGCATCAGTGTGGCTGGCTGTGACTATTGTAGGTGTGCTGGTGGGCAGAGCTGGCATACCCCTGAGGCATAGGCCTCTTTGGAAGGGCCTTAATCCAGGCCCAGGCCATCAGCCAGGTACAGGAGGGTGGGAGCTGCTTTGGAGGGGTGCCTGCTGGGGCAAATGTGTTGGACTGGGAGGATCCACAGGGGAATGCCAGAGAAGGGCAAGAGGTGCTAGCAAGGTAGATGGAGGGTGTTAGAAATGGTGCCCCTCAGTGCTGGGCCAGCTAGTAGAAGTGTTAAAAAAAAAAAATGGCACCCACCAGAATTTCCATTCTCAGAGAAAGTTCCTACAGATCCCTGCCCCTCTGGCACATTCTCTTATTCAATAGATCTCTTTCATGTATGGGCTGGGTGCTTGCCAAACTGATGCCTCTGTGCTGGATCTCAAAAGGAGTGAATTTGTCAGGCTCCTCAAGAGTGGAGTATCTGTTTCCTAGAGTCCTTTGGCTCTTGTGGATTTAAGCCCTACTGCTTTTCAAAGGCAGATGCTATGCGGGCTTATCTTCCTGGTGTATGTCCCCAGGACTGGTGTGCCTTATGGCTTAAAATCATCACTCCTCAGAGAGGACCTCCACATCTGTGTTATCCCTCCCATTTATGGGTCACTGCACTGGTAATGTGAGTCCTGAAAGACTGAATCTTTATCCCTCTTACTCTTTTCAATGTGGCTTTTTCTTTATATCTTCAGCTGTGGAAGAGCTATTCTGCTAGTCTTTAGGTCATTCTTAAAGTTGCTCTGTATATGATTGTAGCCTCAGTGTGTTCATACAAGGAAGTGAGCTCAGGATCTTCCTACTCTGCCACCTTGATCATCCCTCCCTTTGCCCATTTTTTAATTTATTTTTTTGCTATTTAGTTGTATGAGTTCTTTATATATTTTGGATATTAGCCACTTTCAGGTATATGGTTTGTAAATATGTTTTCCCATTCTGTGTGTGGTTTTTTCACTTTGTTGATCATTTCTTTTGCTGTGCAGATCTTTTTAGTTTGATGTAGTCCCACTTTATTAATTTTCTATTTTTCTGGTTGGGCTTTAGCTGTGATTTCCAAAAAAATTATTACAAAGACCCATGTCAAGGAACTCTTTTCCTTTGTTTTCTTTTAGGAATTTCATGGTTTCAGGTCTTACATTTAAGTCTTTAATCCAGTTGTAGATAATTTTTTTGAATGGTAAAAGTCACATTTGATTATTTTATATGTGAATATCCAACTTTCCCAGCACCATTTATTAAAGAGATTGTCTTCTCCGTTGAGTATTCTTGGCTCCTTTGTCATATATTAGTTGACCTATATGCTGGGTTTTTTTTCTGGGTTCTCAATTCTGTTCCATTGGTCTATCTTTCTGGTTTTTGCTGTTTTGCTAGTACCATCCTGTTTTAATTCCTATAGCTTTATAGTATAGCTTGAAAAAGGATTTGTGATGTCTCTTGCTTTATTCTCTCTGAGAATTTCTTTAGCTTTTCAGAATCTTTTCCTAAAATTCCATGTAAACTTTAGGTGTATTTTTTCAATTTCTGTAAAAAAAAAAAATGCCATTTAAATCTTGATAGGCATTACACTGAATCTATAGATGGCTTTGGGTACTACTGATATTTTTTGTTCTAATAACACTCTATTTTTTTTCTTAGTCATTGGTATTTTTATTTTTTTATTTAAATTCAATTAGCCAACATATAGTACATCATTAATTTCTGATGTAGTGTTCAGTGATTCATCAGTTACATATAACACCCAGTGCTCATTATATCATGTGCCCTCCTTAATGCCCATCACCCAGTTACCCCATCCCTCATCCACCTCCCCTTCCGTAACCCTAAGTTTGTTTCCCAGAGTCAAGAGTCTCTCATGGCTTGTCTCCCTCTCTGATTTCTTCCCATTCAGTTTTCTCTCCCTCCCCTTACAATCCTCTGTGCTATTTCTTATATTCCACACATGAGTGAAACCATATGATAATTGTTTTTCTCTGATTGACTTATTTCACTTAGCATAATACCCTCCATTTCATCCACATCAATGTAAAAGATAGATATTCATCCTTTCTGATGACTAATATTCCATTGTATATATGAACCACATCTTTTTTATCCATTCATCTGTTGAAGGACATCTTTGTCTATTGTGGACATTAATGCTATGAACATTGGGGTGCAGGTGCCCCTTCATTTCACTACATCTATATCTTTGGGGTAGATACTCAGTAGTGCAATTGTTGGGCCATAGGGTAGCTCTATTTTTAACTTCCTGAGGAACCTCCATACTGTTTTCCAGAGTGGCTGTACCAGCTTACATCCCCACCAACAGTGTTAGAGGGTTCCCGTTTCTCCACATACTCGCCAACATTTGTTGTTTCCTGTCTTGTTAATTTTAGCCCTTCTGACTGGTGTAAGGTGATATCTCATTGTGGTTTTTTATTTGGATTTCCCTGATGCCAAGTGATGTTGAGCATTTTTTTCCTGTGTCTGTTGGCCATTTGGAAGTCTTCTTTGCAGAAATGTCTGTTCATGTCTTCTGCCCATTTCCTGACTGGATTATTTCTTTTCTGGGTGTTGAGTTTGGTAAGTTCTTTATAGATCTTGGATAGATCTATATCTAGATCTAGATCAGATAAAGGGCCTGATATCTGATATCTGATTTGTCATTTATCTGATATGTCATTTGCAAATATCTTCTCCCATTCCGTAGGTTGCCTTTTAGTTTTGTTGACTATTTCCTTTGCTGTGCAGAAGCTTTTTATCCTGATGCAGTCCCAATAGTTCATTTTTGTTTTTGTTTCCCTTGCCGTTAGAGATGGGTCTTGCAAGAAGTTTCTGTGGCCGAGGTCAAAGAGGTTGCTGCCTGTGTTCTCCTCTAGGATTTTGATGGATTCCTGTCTCACATTTAAGTCTTTGATCCATTTTGAGTTTATCTTTGTGTATGGTGTAAGAGTCTAGTTTCATTCTTGTACATGTGGCTGTCCAATTCTCCCAGCACCATTTATTGAAGAGACTGTCTTTTTTCCATTGGATGATCTGTTCTGCTTTGTCGGAGATTAGTTAACCATAGAGTTGAGGGTCCATTTCTGGGCTCTCTCTTCTGTTCCTTTGATCTATGTGTCTATTTTTGTGCCAGTACCATGCTATCTTGATGATTAAAGCTTTGTAATAGAGCTTAAAGTCAGGAATTGTGATGCCCCCAGCTTTGGTTTTCTTTTTCAACACTCCCCTGGCTATTTGGGGTCTTTTCTGGTTCCATGCAAATTTTACGATTGTTTGTTCTAGCACTTTGAAAAAAGTTGATGGTATTTTGATAGGGATTGCATTGAATGTGTAGATTGCTTTGGGTAGCATAGACATTTTAACAATATTTATTTTTCCAATCCATGAGCACGGAATGTTTTTCCATCTCTCTGTGTCTTCCTCCGTTTCTTTCATAAGTGTTCTGTAGTTTTTAGAGTACAGATCCTTTACCTCTTCGGTTAGGTTTGTTCCTAGGTATCTTATGGTTTTTGGTGCAATTGTAAATGAGATCAATTCCTTAATTTCTCTTTCTTCAGTCACATAGTTACTGTATAGAAATGCAACTAATTTCTGTGCATTGATTTTGTATCCTGCCATGTTGCTGAATTGTTGTATGAGTTCTAGGAATTTGGGGGTGGAGTGTTTTGGGTTTTCCACATAAAATATAATGTCATCTGTGAAGAGTGAGAATTTGACTTCTTTGTCAATTTGAATACCTCTTATTTCTTTTTGTTGTCTGATTGCTGAGGCTAGGACTTCTAGTTCTATGTTGAACAACAGTGGTGAGAGTGGGTATCCCTGTCATGTTCCTGACCTTAGGGAAAAAACTGAGAATGATATTCATTGTGGGCTTTTCATAGATGGCTTTTATGATATTGAGGTATGGTCCCTCTATCCCTACATTTTGAAGAGTTTTAATGAAGAAAGGATGCTGTTTTTTGCCAAATGCTTTTTCTGCATAATTGAGAGGATCATATGGTTCTTGACTTTTATTAATGTGATCTATCACGTTGATTGATTTGCAAATATTGAACCACCTTGCATCCCAAGAATAAATCCCACTTGGTCGTGGTGAATAATCCTTTTAATGTACTGTTGGATGCTATTGGCTAGTATCTTGGTGAGTAGTGATATTTTAATAATATTCTTTTGATCTGTAAACACATGATACCTTTCCACTTATTTGTATCATCTCAGTTTCTTTCATCAATATCTTATGGTTTTCAAAGTAGAGATCTTTCACCTCCTTGGTTAAAATTATTCCTAAATATTTAACTGTTTTTATGCTATTGTAAATGGAATTGATATCTTTATTTTTCAGAAAATTTATTGTTATAGAAACACTCCTGATTTTTCTCTATTAATTTTGTATCTTGCAACATTACTGAATTTATTGATTAGTTCTAACCATTTTTTGATTGTCTTTAGGATTTCCTACATATAAAATCATGTTATCTGCAAATAGAAACAGTTTTGCTGCTTCCTTTTCAATTTTGATTTTTTTTTTTCTTTCCCTATTGCTCAAGCTAGGACTTAAAATACAATGTTGAATGGAAATGGTGAGAGAGGTCACCCTTTTCTTGTTCCTGATCTAAGAGGAAATGTTTTCAAATTATCACCAATGAGTGTGATGTTAGCTATGGGCTTGTCATATGTGACCACTATTATGTTGAGATATGTTCCTTTTATGCCTAATTTGTTAAGTGTTTTATCATGAACGGATGTTGAATTTTGTCAAATGTTTTTTCTGCATCTATTGAGATGATCATATGATTCTTTATTGATATGATGAATCACATTGATTGGCATATGTTGAACCATTCTTGCATCTCAGGGATAAATCCCATTTAATCATGGTAAATGATCCTTTGAATATGCTGCCAAATTCGGTTTGCTAGTATTTAGTTGGGAATTTTTGCATCTATATTCATCAAAGATATTAGCTTCTAGTTTTCTTTTTTAGTAGTATCCCTATCTGGACTTGGTATCTGGATAATGCTGGTTTTGTAAAGTGAATTGATGACTGTTCCCTTCTCTAAGATTTCTTGAAAGAGTTTGAGAAGGACTGGTGTTAATTTTTCATTAAATGTTCAGGAAAATTCACCAGTGAGAGAGGGAGAAAAGATGGTGGAGGAGTAGGGGACCCTATTTCAACTGGTCCTCTGAATTGAGCTGGATATCTACCAGACCACTCTGAACACCCACAAAATCAGCCTGAGATGTAAGAAGATATATCTGGATCTCTACAAACAGAAAATATCCAGCAGTTGATCTGGAGGTATGAAGCGGGAAGCCATGATTTCATGGGCAGATATCAGAAGATAAACAGAAGGGGGGGGGGGCTGCCATAAGCACTTGAGCTGGGAAGGTGAAATAACACAGGAATGCAAAAGCCCCCCATGCTGGGGACCAGGCACAGACATGCAGACCAATAGTGGAAGGAAAGGACTTTAGGACAGCCTCCTGGACTGAAACCTGGAGCTGTGGGGGCGTGCATGTGAGCTGGGGGCGGCTGGCTGTTTTAGAAGCACAAAGGGCAGAGACCTACCTGGACCAGGAGGCAAGGGCTGGGAGTGCTGCTGGGGGGCGCACAACCCAGGACACTGCAGTATTAGCACTGACAGAAACAGAGATAGTGTGGCCTGAAGAGCTCACTGAAGAACAGACTGTGATCTCTCTGTTCTGAGGCAGAGGTTTGGAAATGGTCACTTCTGCTCTGATTCTGAGAAGAGACACGGAAAGCCACCAGAGAACAAAAGCCCCAAAAAACCGGTTTTCACTGAGCCCTTCCCCCCCCACAAGGGGCAAGGCACTCTGCCCGAACAGGGTTGCCTGAGTAACAGTGCGGCAGGCCCTTCCCCCAGAAGACAGGCTGGAAGAACAAGAGGCCAACAACCCTAAGATCTCTAGAAAACAGATGCATCTTGCTTGGGTTGTGGTCAATAATCTGGACTCTGTACATTCCCCCAACCACCCTTCAACAGAATGACTAAGAGGAGGAACCCCCAAAATAGGAAAGACTCAGAGACTGTGACTTCTGTCACAGAACAAATGGATATAGATGTAAGCAAGATGTCGGAAATAGACTTCAGGGTAACAGTTATGAAGACAATAGCTAGGATGGAGAATATGATTAATGGCAACCTAAAGTTTCTAAGGGAAGAAATAAGAGCTGATCTGGCAGAACTTAAAAATGCCATCAATGAGATCCAATCTAATCTAGATACTCTAAAAGCTAGGGTAAACAAGGCAGAAGAATGAATTAGTGATCTAGAAGACACACTGATAGAAAAGAAGGAAAAAGAAGACGCCTGGGAGAAACAGCTTAAAATCCATGAAAACATAATTAGAGAAATAAGTGACACCATGAAACATTCCAATGTCAGAATTATTGGGATCCCTGAGGGTGGTGGAGAGAATGAGAGGACTAGAAGATATATTTGAGCAAATCGTAGCTGAGAACTTCTCTAATCTGGGGAATGAAACAAGCATTCTTGTCCTAGAGGCAGAGAGGACCCCTCCCAAGATCAAGGAAAACAGACGAACACCCCGTCATGTAATAGTAAAACTCGCAAATCTTAGAACCAAGGAAACCATCTTAAGGGCAGTTGGGGGAAGAGATTACTTACATACAGATGGAGGAACATCAGAATAACATCAGGCCTATCCACAGAGACCTGGCAAGCCAGAAAGGGCTGGCAAGACATATTTAGGGTACTAAATGAGAAGAACATACAGCCAAGAATAGTTTATATGGCAAGGCTGTCATTTAGAATGGATGGAGAGACACAGAGATTCCAGGACTGACAGAAACTGAAAGAATATGTGACCACTAAGCCAGCCCTACAAGAAATATTAAGGGGGGATTCTATAAAAGAAGACCCCAAGAGTGATATACAACAGAAATTTACAGGGACAATCTATAGAAACAAGGACGTCACAGGCAACATGATGACAATAAAATCCTATCTTTCAATAATCACTCTTAACATGAATGGCCTAAATGCTCCCATAAAACAGCACAGGGTTGCAGATTGGATAAAAAGACAGGACCCATCCATATTGCTGCCTATGAGAGACTCCTTTTGAACCTAAAGATACACCCAGACTGAAAGTGAAGGGATGGAGAACCATCTTTCATGCCAACAGACCTCAAAAGAAAGCTGGGGTAGCAATTCTCATATTAGACAAATTAGATTTTAAGCTAAAGACTGTAGTTAGAGACACAGAAGGACACTATATCATTCTTAAAGGGTCTATCTAACAAGAAGATCTAACAATTATAAATATCTATGCCTCCAACATGGGAGAAGCCAACTACATAAACCAACTGTTAACCAAAATAAAGAGACATATTGATAATAATATGTTAATTGTAGGAACCTCAACACTCCACTCTCAGCAATAGACAGATCATCTAAGCAGAAAATCAACAAAGAAACAAGAGCTTTGAATGACACACTGGACCAGATGGACCTCACAGATATATACAGAACATTCCACCCTAAAACAACAGAATACTCATTCTTCTCGAGTGCACAGGAAACTTTCTCCAGAATAGACCATATACTGGGTCACAAATCAGGTCTCAACCAATACCAAAAGACTGATGTTATTCCCTGCATATTCTCAGACCATAATGCTTTAAAACTGGAACTCAATCACAAGAAAAAATTTGGAAGAAATTCTAACACTTGGAAGCTAAAGACCACTCTGCTCAAGAATGTTTGGGTCAACCAGGAAATCAAAGAACTTAAACAATTCATGGAAACCAATGAGAATGAAAACACATCGGTCCAAAACCAGTGGGATACTGCAAAGGCGGTCTAAGGGGAAAATACATAGCCATCCAAGCCTCACTCAAAAAAAATAGAAAAATCCCAAATTCGATGAACTTTACACCTTAAAGAATTGGAGAAAAAGCAACAAATGATGCCTAAGCCATGCGTTAGAAGAGAAATAATTAAGATTAGAGCATAGATCAATGAATTAGAAACCAGAAATACAGTAGGTCAGATCAACAAAACTAGAGGCTGGTTCTTTGAAAGAATTAATAAGATTGATAAACCACTGGGCCAGGCTTATCCAAAAGAAAAGAGAAAGGACCCAAATTAATAAAATTATGAATGAAAGGGGAGAGGTCATGACTAACACCAAGGAAATAGAAACAATTATTAGAAATTATTATCAACAACTATATGCCAATAAATTAAGCAACCTGGAAGAAATGGATTCCTTCCTGGAAACCTATAAACTACCAAGACTGAAACAGGAAGAAATTGACAACCTGAATAGACCAATAACCAGTAACAAGATTAAAGCAGTGATCAAAAACCTCCCAAAAAACAAGAATCCAGGGCCTGATGGATTCCCTGGGGAGTTCTACCAGACATTCAAAGAAGAAATAATACCTATTCTCCTGAAGCTGTTTCAAAAAATAGAAACAGAAGGAAAGCTTCCAAACTCATTCTATGAGGCCAGCATTACCTTGATCCCCAAACCAGGCAAAGACCCCATCAAAAAGGAGAATTTCAGACTGATATCCCCGATGAATATGGACGCCAAAATTCTCAACAAAATCCTAGTTAATAGGATCCAACAGTACGTTAAAAGGATCATCCACCATGACCAAGTGGGATTTATCCCTGGGATGCAAGGGTGGTTCAACATTCGCAAATCAATCAATGTGATAGAACACATTAATAAGAGGAGAGAGAAGAACCATATGGTCCTCTCAGTTGATGCAGAAAAAGCATTTGACAAAATACAGCATCGTTTCCTGATTAAAACTCTTCAGACTATAGGGATAGAGGGAACATTCCTCAATTTCATAAAATCCATCTATGAAAAACCTACAGTGAATATCATTCTCAGGAACACGACAAAGATGCCCACTCTCGCCACTATTGTTCAACATAGTACTAGAAGTACTAATAACAGCAGTCAGACAAAAAGAAATAAGAGGTATTCAAATTAGCAAAGAAGAAGTCAAACTCTCTCTCTCCACAGATGACATGCTACTTTATGTGGAAAACCCAAAAGACTCCACCCCCAAATTACTAGAACTCATACAGCAATTCAGTAATGTGGCAGGATACAAAATCAATGCACAGAAATCAGTTGCTTTCTTATACACTAACAACATAACTGTAGAAAGAGAAATTAGAGAATTGATTCCATTTATAATAGCACCAAAAACCATAAGATACCTAGGAATAAACCTAACCAAAGAGGTAAAGGATCTATACTCTAGGAACTACAGAAAACTCATGAAAGAAATTGAAGAAGACATAAAAAAATGGAAAAATATTCTATGCTCATGGATTGGAAGGATAAACATTGTTAAAATGTCTATGCTACCCAGAGCAATCTATACCTTCAACGCCATCCCGATCAAAATACCAATGGCATTTTTCAAAGTGCTGGAACAAACAATCCTAAAATTTGTATGGAATCAGAAAAGACCCTGAATTGCCAAGGAAATGTTGAAAAAGAAAAAGCTGGGGGCATCACGTTGCCTGATTTCAAGCTATATTACAAAGCTGTGATCACCAAGACAGCATGGTACTGGCACAAAAACAGACACATAGACCAATGGAACAGAATTGAGAGCCCAGATATGGACCCTCAACTCTATTGTCAAATAATCTTCGACAAAGCAGGAAAAAATATACAATGGAAAAAAGACAGTCTCTTCAATAAATGGTGCTGGGAAAATTGGACAGCTATATACAGAGGAATAAAAACCACTCTCTTACACCATACACAAAGATAAACTCAAAATGGATGAAAAACCTCAATGTGAAATAGGAATCCATCAAAATCCTAGAAGAGAACATAGGCAGTAACCTCTTCAACATTGGCCACAGCAACTTCTTTCAAGACACATCTCCAAAGGCAAGAGAAATGAAAGTGAAAATGAACTCTTGGGACTTCATCAAGATAAAAAGCTTCTGCACAGCAAAGGAAACAGTGAACAAAACAAAGAGGCAACCCACGGAATGGGAGAAGATTTTTGCGAATGACATTACAGACAAAGGGCTGATATCCAAGATCTATAAAGAACTTCTCAAACTCAACACCCATAAAACAAATAGTCCAGTCAAAAAATGGGCAGAAGACATGAACAGACACTTCTCAAGAGAAGACATATAAATGGCTAACAGACACATGAAAAAATGTTCATCATCATTAGCCATCAGGGAAATTCAAATTAAAACCACATTGAGATACCACCTTACACAGAATGGCAAAAATTGACAAGGCAAGAAACAACAAATGTTGGAGAGGTTGTAGAGAAAGGGGAACCCTCTGTTGGTGGGAATACAAGCTGGTACAGCCACTTTGGAAAACAGTGTGGAGGTTCCTCAAAAAATTAAAAATAGAGCTACCCTATGACCCAGCAATTACACTACTGGGTATTTACCCCAAAGACACAGATGTAGTGAAAAGAAGGGCCATATGCACCCCAATGTTCATAGCAGCAATGTCCGCAATAGCCAAACTGTGGAAAGAGCCAAGATGCCCTTCAAAAGACGAATGGATAAAGATGTGGTCCATATATACAATGGAATATTACTCAGCCATCAGAAAGAATGAATACCCAACTTTTGCATCAACATGGATGGGACTGGAGGAGATTATGCTAAGTGAAATAAGTCAAGCAGAGAAAGTCAATTATCATATGGTTTCACTTATTTCTGGAACATAAGGAATAGCATGGAGGATATTAAGAGAAGGAAGGGGAAAATAAAGGGTGGGAAATCAGAGGGGGGAGACGAACCATGAAAGACTGTGGACTCCGAGAAACAAACTGAGGGTTTTAGAGGGGAGGGGGGAAGGGGGATGGCCTAGCCTGGTGATGGGTATTAAGGAAGGCACGTATTGTATGGAGCACTGGGGTTATACGCAAACAATGAATCATGGAACACTACATCAAAAACTAACGGTGTACTGTATGGTGACTAACATAATAAAAAAAAAAAATAGAAAAGAAAATAAAATTCACCAGTGAAGCCATCCAGTCTGGGCTTTTCTTTTTTGGGAGTTGTTTTTTGTTTTGTTTTTTTTAAGTAGTCTCCATGCCCAGCATTGAGCCCAACGTGGGGCTTGAACTCATGACCCTGAGATCAATATCTGAGCTGAGATCAAGAGTCAGATGTTTAACCAACTGAGCCCCTGTTGGGAGATTTTTTGATTATTGATTCAATCTCCTTACTAGTAATTGGTATCTTCAAGTTTTCTATTTCTTCCTGTTTTAATCTTGATAGGTTATATGTTTCTAAGAATTTTTCCATTTCAACTAGGTTGTCCAGTTTGTTGGCATAGAGTTGTTCATAGTAACGTCTTATGATCCTTATTTCTGTGGTGTATGTTGTTTCGTTCATTTTTCATTTATAATCTTATTGATTTGGTTTCTCTCTTTTTTCTATGGTTACTGTGTTTGTCAATTTTATTTATCTTTCCAAAGAACCAACTCTTAGTTTGGTTAATCTTTTATTACATTTATGTTCTTTATTTCATTTATTTCTACTCTAGTTTTTATTTTTCCCTTTCTTCTGCTAACTTTGGGCTTAGTTCTTTGTCTAGTTCCTTAAGATGGACAGAGATGTTGTTTATTTGAGATCATTCCTCTTTTTTTTTTTTCCAACTAACATCATCTTTTTTTATTATTTCAATTCAATTAGCCAACATATAGTACATCATTAGTTTCAGATGTAGCGTTCAATGATTCATCAGTTGGGTATAACACCCAGTGCTCATCACATAACATGCCCTCCTTAATGCCCATCACCCAGTTACACCATCCCCTCACTCACCTCCCCTTCTGAAACCCTCAGTTTGTTTCCCAGAGAAACAGCACAGAGGATCATAGGGGAAAGGAGGGAAAACTGAATGGATCATTCTTTTTAATGCAGGCCTTTATTGCTATGAACTTCTTTCTTAGGACTGCTTTTGCTGCATCCCATAAGATTTTTTATGTTGCATTTTCATTTTTTTTTTTTTTTTGGTCTCAAACTTTTTTGAAAATTTTGTTTCCTCAGGGAAGTCTTTACCCCTATTTTATTTCTGAAGTACAGCTTCACCAAATATAGACTTTTGAGTTGACAGTTTTTTTTCCTAAGTACTTTGAATGTGTCATCCCATTTTGTTCTGGCCTAGAAAGTTTCTGTTGAGAAATCTGCTCATAGTCTTATGGGCATCCCCCTGTATGTAACTTCGCAAGCTTGCTACATGGTCAGGACCAGGTTCTATGATTAGTAATAAATGGGGTCATGAATTAGCTTCCCTGCCCTGGACAGGACCCAGGGCATGTATGCCTTATTGTTTGGGGACCTGAATTGGGCAAGAATGTGCACTGAATTCTCTGTTCAGATGAGGCCACCTGTTTTGCTCTGCCATTGGGGAAAGTCACAAGCTGTGCTTTCTGCTCAAGTGCCACTGTAATCTGGGCTGTTGGATGGACTACAGAGCTTCCCAAATGCTCTGGTTATGTTCACTAGTCAGGCAGGCTGAAGGCTATATTCAGCAATGAATGGAGCTATGTATTAGTTTCTCTGTCAGAGCATAGTGGGAGAGGCAGCTCTAAAGCAGGTGAAGTTTTTTGCTCATTGTTCTAACTTAAGCTGACTGTGGGTCAAGTTTTCTGGCCAAACAGGGCCATGAGCCTTGCTCTACAAGTTATCAGTTATGCCTGCCTCTCCCTCTGCTTACACAACTTCCAGGTATTATTGTCAACCCTTCTGGTCACACGGTGCCAGGAGACACTCTATAGCAGGTGAGGTTATGTCACAGTTCCCTTGTCTGTGCAGGATGAGGAGAGACCACGTCAGGCCTGTCCCAATTTTTCCCAGACAGGATTTCTGGTCAGGAGAGGCTCAGCCTAGGCTATGAATTTATTCCCCTGCCTGGGTGTAGCAGGGGAACTCTCCATGCCTACTACTGGCTTTGCTCTAGGAGGGTTCAGCTCTGCCTGCTCAGCTCTCAGCTCAAGCAGTGCTGGGCTACATAGCTTTCTGGTGATCTCTCTAGCCTCTCTGGCCAGATGCGGCCTGAAGAACCCCTGCAATCCCATAAGACAAGACCAGATTAGGGGCCATAGTAACCCACAGTGCTATGGGGTGGGGGACACTGGTTGTCCCCCTGGGTGCTGGTTGTCTCTTTCCCAATGGAGGAACCCGAGGCTCAGAGGAGACATCTTTCAATGGGCAATGCAGTCACTGTGTAGCCACTTCTCGAACTCTTTCTAATTTAGTCTG
This sequence comes from Phoca vitulina, assembly GCF_004348235.1. Lineage (NCBI taxonomy): Eukaryota > Metazoa > Chordata > Mammalia > Carnivora > Phocidae > Phoca > Phoca vitulina. The sequence continues at coordinate 63,128,437 of NW_022589704.1, read as the reverse complement.
TCATTGTCTCTGTGGTACAGGGATGTGCTTCAGCCTCACCCCCCATATTTCAGGACCTTTTTGGTGGCGTCTTGTTCATGAATCATTGTTAGATGTTCTTCTTGTTGAGAGGGAGCAATGTCAAGAACTCCTATGTCGCATCTTATTGATGTTGCTCCCTAGATCTGATCCACAGGCTTCACGATATGTAGCTTATGACACGAAGCACCAGAGAATGTGTGCTTTCTGTAGGCAGCTGGTAGCCAGAGGGGAGGAAGAAGCTGAGTCCACACCATTCTTAGTCAGAGGGACTGGTGAGAAGACAAGGATGAAGGGACTTCTTATTCTAAAATGTAATGCTGAGCTCTAATAGGGGAAATTTCTGGTGTAAAATAAATCTCTTGAAACATTCTCTCTACAGACAGAGCCAAGAGACCTGGATACCCCCTCATCATCCCTGTGTAGAGAAAATATAATAAAGAAGAACATGGGTATTAACCACTGGTTTGGGCCCTGATTCTGCCCCTTCCTCCATTTGGCCACCTGGGCAAATATCCAATGAGCTGAACCTTAGTTTTTTTCATATGTATGACAAGGATAACATGTCTAGGAGCTATTATGAGGATTGAAAGCAATCTTGTATAGATAGTGCTTGGCAAGGAGTGAGCATTCAGTAAATAGTAGCTTTTATTATTGTTGTTGTTGTAGAAGACTTTCAATTCAGGAGAGTTTTTAGAGGAATTTCCAGTTTTTCTGTAAAGACATCCCTCCATTTGGCTCACAGGGACACAATGCCTGTGAGTCCACAGGTCTCTCATCCTGTTTTTCTCGTTTTCTCAAACACCTCAAACGATGCTACAAATAGTCATTTGGTTTGCAGGAAGGGTGGGAGGAAAGTGATTTCATTAAGCTTCTGCTGCCATATAGATTATGAATAACTTTAATGGTCACAAACTTTTAAGCCTGAGCTCTTCAATGCACCACTGTTCATGCCATCCCCACACAGCATCTCATCATTATCCCACAGTTGTTTGGTTCAGGTCTTTGAATGGATCTGGTATCTCTGGACACCGAGGGATGATGGGTTGACTCTGAAAAGCTTGACCATCAACAATCTAACAATAATAAAATAGCCATAAGGTGATGTTTGTGTGTATTGGAATACTGGCATTATTCATGGCAGCCAAATAAATTATGTAAGTGTCACAGTGTTGGATAGTAAAATCTGGATAGTTCATCAGATGGACTGGCCTGTAGAGACCTGCAAGGGAAACATAGAACCATTCTTTCTAGATGAAGCAAATCTGATAAGCACTTTTAGTTTCCTGGCAAAAGTCACATCGAGAGATCTGGGAAACCAAAAGCCCATCCCTGTTCCCATTTACTCCTTTAAACAAGTTCCTGCTGGGCACATTTTTGAAATTAGGTTCTACTTGGCCAACAGATGTAATCAATTTAACAGAGGCAGTCATTGATCTAAACAAGCTTTTTTTGGAGGGATTTTGAAAAGATCATCACAGAACTAAGCATTAACATGTAAATGTGACATTACCATTTCCATCTCTCAGGCTGAGCCATATTACAGTGCCGTAAGCCACCCCACTCTGGCTCTAACCCAGGATTTCCACACTCCCTAGTGTGGTCTATGTTCCAAAATGTCCTAGCTTCCTCTACTCTTTCTGTTCTCATCAGGAAGCTGTTGTCCATTAGAGACTGAAAGGGAGTGATGAACTCAAATCAATTCACAATAATGCATTAGTAACTGAGTTCTTAGCACCACCATTATAGTATTGGCATTTAAAAAATAAGACATCACTTAAGTCAAATTCATAATTGGTGAAATTTCAGGCTGAGTAAAAAGGAAAAATAAAGTTTCAGAAGGGAGCTCTCTTTGTCAGATTTTTCTGAACTATTGCTTTAGTTTCACAGCTTTTTACATGTTTTTCTTTAAGAATTCATTTATTCTTCAACTGGTATTTACTGAGACACTAAAATATTAACTCTGGGAGTTTAAATGCATCAGTAAACAAAACAAAGATCTCTAACCTTGGGGAGCAGAATGAGAGACTCCATACCAGACATAAGTATATTTTATAGTGTTAGGAAGTGATACCTGCTTTGAGAAAAGAAAAAAAGTAGCAGGGTAAGGGGAATTAGGAGTGCTGGGTAGATGGGTTGATTTGCAAATTTATTTTTTTAATTAAAGTATAATTGATGTACCATATCTCATTAGTTTCAGGTGTATATCATAGTAATTAGATACTTTTACACATTATAAAATAATCCCCACAGTAAGTCTAGTTACTGTCATCAGTACAAAGTTACCATGTTATTGACATATTCCCTATGCTGTATATGACAACCCCATCAGTTACTTATTTTATAACTGGACGTCTGTACCTCTTAATCAGCTTCTAACTATCTTGTCTACCCCCAACCTCCATATGATTTTCCATACTGGCTACACTAATTTATATTCCCACCAACAAAGTATAAGCATTTCCTTTCTCCCACAACCTCACCAACACTTGGTATTTTTGTTATTTTGATACTAGCCATTCTCATAGGAATGAGGAGATACCTCATTGTGGTTTTGATTTGCATTTTCCTGATGATTAGTAATGTCGAGCATCTTTTCACATGCTTGTTGGCCTTCTATATGTCTTCTTTGGAAAAATGTCTATTTAAGTCTTCTGCCCATTATTTTTTTATTTTATTATGTTAATCACCATACATTACATCATTAGTTTTTGATGTAGCGTTCCATGATTCTTTGTTTGCGTGTAACACCCACTGCTCCATTCAATACGTGCCCTCTTAAATACCCATCACCAGGCTAATCCATCCCCCCAGCCCCCTCACCTCTAGAACCCTCAGTTTGTTTCTCAGAGTCCATAGTCTTTCATGGTTTGTCTCCCCCTCTGATTCCCCCCACTTCATTTTTCCCTTCCTACTATCTTCTTTTATGTTTTTTTAACATATAATGTATTATTTGTATCAGAGGTACGGGTCTGTGATTCAACAGTCTTACACAATGCATGGCGCTCACATAGCACATACCCTCCCCAATGTCTGTCACCCAGCCTCCCCATCCTTCCCAGCCCCCACCACTCCAGCAACCCTCAGTTTCTTTCCTGAGATTAAGAATTCCTCATATCAGTGAGGTCATATGATACATGTCTTTCTCTGATTGACTTATTTTGCTCAGCATAATACCCTCCAGTTCCATCCATGTTACTGCAAATGGCAAGATTTCATTCCTTTTGATGGCTGCATAATATTCCATTGTATATATATACCACTTCTTCTTTATCCATTCATCTGTCGATGGACATCTTGGCTCTTTCCACAGTTTGGCTATTGTGGATATTGCTGCTATAAACATCGGGGTACATGTACCCCTTCGGATCACTACATTTTATCTTTGGGGTAAATACTCAGTAGTGCTATTGCTGGGTCACATGGTAGCCCTATTTTCAACATTTTAAGGAACCTCCATACTGTTTTCCAGAGTGGCTACACCAGCTTGCATTCCCACCAACAGTGTAGGAGGGTTCCCCTTTCTCCACATCCTCGCCAACATCTGTCGTTTCCTGACTTGTTAATTTTAGCCATTCTGATTGGTGTGAGGTGGTATCTCATTGAGGTTTTGATTTGGATTTCCCTGACACCGAGCGATGTTGAGCACTTTTTCATGTGTCTGTTGGCCATTTGGATGTCTCTTTGCAGAAATGTCTGTTCATGTCTTCTGCCCATTTCTTGATTGGATTATTTGTTCTGTGGGTGTTGAGTTTAAGAAGTTCTTTATAGATTTAGGATACTAGCCCTATATCTGATATGTCATTTGCAAATATCTTCTCCCATTCTGTCGGTTGTCTTTTGGTTTTGTTGACTGTTTCTTTGGCTGTGCAAAAGCTTTTTATCTTGATGAAGTCCCAATAGTTCATTTTTGCCCTTGCTTCCCTTGCCTTTGGCGGTGTTTCTAGGAAGAAGTTGCTGCAGCTGAGGTCGAAGAGGTTGCTGCCTGTGTTCTCCTTTAGGATTTTGATGGACTCCTGTCTCACATTTAGGTCTTTCAACCATTTGGAGCCTATGTTTGTATGTGGTGTAAGGAAATGGTCCAGTTTCATTCTTCTGCATGTGGCTGTCCAATTTTCCCAACACCATTTGTTGAAGAGACTGTCTTTTTTCCATTGGACATTCTTTCCTGCTTTGTCAAAGATGAGTTGACCATAGAGTTGAGGGTCCATTTCTGGGCTCTCTATTCTGTTCCACTGATCTATGTGTCTGTTTTTGTGCCAGTACCATACTGTCTTGATGATGACAGCTTTGTAATAGAGCTGGAAGTCTGGAATTGTGATGCCGCCAGCTTTGCTTTTCTTTTTCAACATTCCCCTGGCTATTCAGGGTCTTTTCTAGTTCCATACAAATTTTAGGATGATTTGTTCCATTTCTTTGAAAAAAGTGGATGGTATTTTGATAGGGATTGCATTGAATGTGTAGATTGCTCTAGGTAGCATTGACATCTTCACAATATTTGTTCTTCCAATCCATGAGCATGGAACGTTTTTCCATTTCTTTATGTCTTCCTCAATTTCTTTCATGAGTATTTTATAGTTTTCTGAGTACAGATCCTTTGCCTCTTTGATTAGATTTATTCCTAGGTATCTTACAGTTTTGGGTGCAATTGTAAATGGGATCGACTCCTTAATTTCTCTTTCTTCTGTCTTGGTGTATAGGAATGCCACGGATTTCTGTGTATTGATTTTATATCCTGCCACTTTATTGAATTCCTGTATGAGTTCTAGCAGTTTTGGGGTGGAGTCTTTGGGATTTTCCACATAAAGTATCATATCATCTGCAAAGAGTGAGAGTTTGATTTCTTCTTTGCCGATTCAGATGCCTTTTATTTCTTTTTGTTGTCTGATTGCTGTGGCTAGGACTTCTAGTACTATGTTGAATAGCAGTGATGGTAGTGGACATCACTGCCCTGTTCCTGACCTTAGGATGAAAACTCTGTTTTTCCCCATTGAGAATGATATTTGCTGTGGGTTTTTCATAGATGGCTTTTATGATATTGAGGTATGTACCCTCTATCCCTATACTCTGAAGAGTTTTGATCAAGAAAGGATGCTGTACTTTGTCAAATGTTTTTTCTGCATCTATTGAGAGGATCATATGATTCTTGTTCTTTCTTTTATTAATGTATTTTATCACATTGATTGATTTGCGAATGTTGAACCAACCTTGCAGCCCAGGAATAAATCCCACTTGATCATGGTGAATAATCCTTTTAATGTACTGTTGGATCCTACTGGCTACTATTTTGGTGAGAATTTTTGCATCCATGTTCATCAGGGCTATTGGTCTGTAATTCTCCTTTTTGATGGGGTCTTTGTCTGGTTTTGGGATCAAGGTAATGCTGGCCTCATAAAACAAGTTTGGAAGTTTTCCTTCCATTTCTATTTTTTTGGAAGAGTTTCAGAAGAATAGGTATTAATTCTTCTTTAAATGTTTGGTAGAATTCCCCTGGGAAGCCATCTGGCCCTGGGCTCTTGTTGGGAGATTTTTGATGACTGCTTCAATTTCCTTAGTGGTTATAGGTCTGTTCAGGTTTTCTATTTCTTCCTGGTTCACTTTTGGTAGTTTATACATCTCTTGGAATGCATCCATTTCTTCCAGATTATCTAATTTGCTGGCATATAGTTGCTCATAATATGTTCTTATAATTGTTTGTGTTTCTTTGGTGTTGGTTGTGGTCTCGCCTCTTTCATTCATGATTTTATTTATTTGGGTCATTTTTCTTTTTGATAAGTCTGGCCAGGGCTTTATCAATCTTCTAATTCTTTCAAAGAACCAGCTCCAGTTTCGTTGATCTGTTCTACTGTTCTTTTGGTTTCTATTTCATTGATTTCTGCTCTGATCTTTATGATTTCTCTTCTCCTGCTGGGTTTAGGCTTTATTTGCTGTTCTTTCTCCAGCTCCTTTAGGTGTAGGGTTAGGTTGTGTATTTGAGACCTTTCTTGTTTCTTGAGAAAGGCTTGTATTGCTATATACTTTCCTCTTAGGACCGCCTTTGCTGCATCCCAAAGATTTTGAACAGTTGTGTTTTCATTTTCATTGGTTTCCATGAATTTTTTTAATTCTTCTTTAATTTCTTGGTTGACCCATTCATTCTTTAACAGGATGCTCTTTAGCCTCCATGTATTTGAGTTCTTTCTGACTTTCCTCTTGTGGTTGAGTTCTAGTTTCAAAGCATTCGGGTCCAGAAATATGCGGGGAATGATTGCAATCTTTTGGTACCGGTTGAGACCTGATTTGTGACTGAGGATGTGATCTATTCTGGAGAATGTTCCATGGGCACTAGAGAAGAATGTGTATTCTGTTGCTTTGGGATGGAATGTTCTGAATATACCTGTGAAGTCCAGTTAGTCCAGTGTGTCATTTAAAGTCTTTATTTCCTTGTTGATCTTTTGCTTAGATGATCTGTCCATTTTAGTGATGGGGGTGTTAAAGTCCCCTACTATTATTGTATTGTTGTCAATGTGTTTCTTTGCTTTTGTTATGAATTGGTTTATATAATTGGCTGCTCCCATGTTAGGGGCATAGATATTTACAATTGTTAGATCTTCTTGTTGGATAGACCCTTTATGTAGGATATAGTGTCTTTCCTCATCTCTTATTATAGTCTTTGGTTTAAAATCTAATTTGTCTGGTATAAGAATTGCCACTCCAGCTTTCTTTTGTTGTCCACTAGCATGGTAAATTGTTTTCCACCCCCTCTCTTTCAATCTGGGGGTGTCTTTGGGTCTAAAATGAGTCTCTTGCAGACAGCATATCGATGAGTCTTGTTTTTTTATCCAATCTGATAGCCTGTGTCTTTTGTTTGGGGCATTTAGCCCATTTACATTCAGGGTAACTATTGAAAGATACGAATTCAGTGCCATTGTATTGCCTGTAAGGTGACTGTTACTCTATACTGTCTGTGTTCCTTTCTGGTCTATGTTACTTTTAGGCTCTCTCTTTGCTTAGAGGACCCCTTTCAATATTTCTTGTAGGGCTGGTTTTGTGTTTGCAAATTCCTTTAGTTTTTGTTTGTCCTGGAAGCTTTTTATCTCTTCTTCTATTTTCAATGACAACCTAGCTGGATATAGTATTCTTGGCTGCATATTTTTCTCATTTAGTGCTCTGAATATATCATGCCAGTCCTTTCTGGCCTGCCAGATCTCTGTGGATAGGTTTGTTGCCAATGTAATATTTCTACCATTGTAGGTTACAGACCTCTTGTCCCGAGCTGCTTTCAGGATTTTCTCTTTGTCTGTGAGACTCGTAAGTTTTACTATTAGATGTCGGGGTGTTGACCTATTTTTATTGATTTTGAGGGGCATTCTCTGTGCCTCCTGGATTTTGATGCCTGTTTCCTTCCCCAAATTAGGGAAGTTTTCTGCTATAATTTGCTCCAATATACCTTCTGCCCCTCTCTCTCTTTCTTCTTCTTCTGGGATCTCAATTATTCTAATATTGTTTCATCTTATCGTATCACTTATCTCTCGAATTCTGCCCTCATGATCCAGGAGTTTATCTCTCTATTTCTCAGTTTCTTTATTTTCCATCGTTTGGTCTTCTATATCACTGATTCTCTCTTCTGCCTCCTTTATCCTAGCAGTTAGAGCCTCCATTTTTGATTGCACCTCATTAATAGCCTTTTTGATTTCGACTTGGTTAGATTTTAGTTCTTTTTTTTCTCCAGAAATGGTTTCTCTAGTATCTTCCATGCTTTATTCAAGCCCAGCTAGTATCTTTAAAATCGTCATTCTGAACTCTAGTTCCGACATCTTACTAATGTCCGTATTGATTAGGTCCCTGGCAGTCAGTACTGCCTCTTGTTCTTTTTTTTGAGGTGATTTTTTCCATCTTGTCATTTTGTCCAGAGGAGAATAGATGAATGAGAGAACAAAATGCTAACAGGGTAACAATGATCCCAGAAAAATATACGCTAAACGAATCAGAAGAGACCTGAAACTGGGGGAAAAGAAAGGGAAAGAAAGAAAGAGAAAAAGATTTAAAAAAAAAAAAAAGAAGAAGAATATAGTCAAATATGATCAGGCTGGTGAATAGATCAGTGCCACACACTAGATTTGGGGTGTATTTTGGTCTGTTAGAAGAAACTGCCTCCCAAAATTTTAAAGAAAGAAAAGCCTATATATGTACAAAAATAAGGGTAAATATGATGAAATGATGGAATATGACTGTAAAGATGAAAATTATAAAAGAATTTATAAAAAGAATTGATAATATAAGAAGTTGGTTGAAAAAAGAAAGAAGAGAAATTTAAAAAAAGGGGGGGGAGAGAATGTGATCAGGCAGGAGACTAGAACAAAGCCATACACTAGAGATTTAGGGTATATTTTGGTCTGTTAGAAGAAACTGTATCCCAAAATTTTAAAGAGAGAACAACTTATATATATACCAAAAATAAGGTTAACTACTATGAAGGGATAGAATATGACTCTAAAAATGAATAAAAAAGGTTTTTAAAAAAGCATTGATCAGATGTTGGTTGAAAAAGGGAAAAAGAAAAATTAAGAAAAAAAGGAAAATTAAAAATATTAACTTTGAAAGACTAAAGAATCATGGGAAGAAAGCCATGAATTCTATGTGCTGTATTCCCCTAGGGCTGGAGTTCTGCCATTCTCATTGATCAGTAAACTTGGTCTTGGCTGGCTGTTCTTGCTGATCTTCTGGAGGAGGGGCTTGTTGCCGTGGTTCTCAAATATCTTTGCCAGAGGCAGAATTGCCCCACCCTCACCAGGTCCGGGCTAAGTAATCTGCTCGGTTTTGCTCTCAGGAGATTCTGTTCCCTGCAAGCTTTCCATTCAGCTTTGGAGGATGAGCATGAAAATGGCGGCCTCCCAATCTCCACCCCAGAGGAGCTGAGAACTTGGTGCCCCACTCCTCAATGTGCCCCCAGAGAAAAGCAGTCAGTCATGCCCGTCTCCCCGGTCTCCGGCCGCACTCCATGCTCACCCGGCCTGTGACCAAGCATTTCTATCTCTGGCTCATGACCCCGTTTGGAGTCTCCAAACCCAGCAGATTCCTGCAGTGCACTCCCATGCCACTCCTCGCGGGGGAGGAAGGGGAGTCTCCCCAGATCTGCCGCTTGTTGGGTCCTTGCTGGAAGAGCAGTGGCCCAACTGCGCCGCAGATCATGGTTTATGGCGACCCCAAGCTGAGAGCCCGCTCCTCGGTTCTGTCTCTGCAGCCGGCTTCCCCACTCTGATACCTGAGAGCTCTCCCACACTCAGGCACCCCCAGTCTTTCTGTGACCCCAAGGGTCCTGCGACCACATTGTCCCAGTGAGGGTTCCACCCCCCGCTTAGCCACTGGAGTGATGTCCCTCAGCGGAGCAGACTTCTAAAAGTTCCGATTTTGTGCTCTGCTGCTCTATCACTTGCCAGAAGCGGCCGACGGAGGCCCCCTCCCCCCACGGTCTATCTTCCCAAATATCGCCTCGTATTCACTTCTCCGCACGTCCTACCTTCCAGAAAGTGGTCACTTTTCTGTTCAGAGAGTTGCTGCTATTCTTTTCTTCTATCTCCTGCTGAGTTTGAAGGTGTTCAGAATGGTTTAATCCCTATCAAGCTGAATTCCTGGGACTAGACGAAATTTAGGTCTCCTACTCCTCCGCCATCTTGCTCCTCCCCCCTCTTCTGCCCATTTTAAAAATCAGGTTGTTTATTAGCTATTGAGTTGTAGACGTTCTTTGTATTTTTGGATAGTACCCCTTACTAGGTATATGATTTGCAAATGTCTACTCTCATTCAATAGGTTGCATTTTGTTTTGTTGATAGTTTCCTTTGCTGTGCAAAAGCTTTTTAGCTTGGTGTAATTCATTTGTTTAACTTTTATTGCCCTTGCCTGAGGGGACTGGTTAAAAAAAATACTGCTAAGACTGATGTCAAACAGCTTACTACCTATGTTTTCATCTAGGAGTTTAATAATTTCAGTCTTACATTCAGAGTCTTTAATCCACTTTGAATTTATTTTCATATATGGTATAAGATAGTGGTCCAGTTTTATTCTTTTGCATGTAACTGTCCAGTTTTCCCAGCACCATTTGTTGAAAAGACTGTGTTTTCATCATTGTGTATTCTTACCTCCTTTGTTATAGATTAATTGACCATATAAGTGTGTGTTTATTTCCAGTTTCTCCAATGCCATCAATCTGTGTGGCTATTTTTGTACCAGTACCATACAGTTTTGATTACTATAGATTTGTAATATAGTTCTGAAATCAGGGAATATGATATTGCCAGCTCTTCTCCTCTTTCTCAAGATTCCTATGGCTATTCAGAGTCTTTTGTGGCTCCATACAAATTTGAGGATTATTTTTTCTGGTTTTGAAAAAAAAAATATACCATTGGTATTTTGATAGAGATTGCATTGAATCTGTAGATTGCTTTGGAGGTATGGACTTTTTAACAATATTAATTCATCCAATCCATGAGAATGTAATATCTTTCCATTTATTTGTTTTGTCTTTTGTGATTGTCTTATAGATTTCAGAGTACAGATCTTTCACTTCCTTTGTTAAATTTATTCTTACATATTTTATTCTTTTTGGTATAATTATAAATGGAATTATTTTCTTAATTTCTTATACTTCATTATTAGTTTATAGAAATGCAACTGTATGTTAATTTTGTATCTTGCAACTGTACAAAATTCATTTGTTCTAATAGTTTTTTGGTGGAGTCTTTAGGGTTTTCTATGTATAGTATCATACCATCTGTAAACAGTAAGAGTTTTACTTCTTCCTTTCCAATTTGATTGTCTTTTTTTTCCTTTTCTTGTTTAATTGCTCTGGCTAGGACTTCTAGTACTGTTTTGAATAAAAGTCACAAAACTGGGCATCAGTATTTTGTTCCTGATCTTAGAGGAAAAGCTTGCAGCTTTTCACCACTGACTCTGATGTTAGCTGTGAGTTTGTGATAAATGGGCTTTATTATGTTAATAATGTTCCCTTTGCACCCACTTTGATGAGAGTTTTTGTCATAAAAGGATGTTGAATTTTTTCATATACTTTTTCTGCATCTATGCAGATGATCATGAGTTTTTAACCTTCGTTTTGTCAATGTGATGAATCTTGATTGATTTGCTGATGTCAAACTATCCTTACATCCATGGAATAAATCCATGTTGATCATGATCCTTTTAATGTGCTGTTGAACTCAGTTTGCTGATATTTTGTTAAAGATTTTTGCATTTATGTTCATCAGAGATATTGGCCTGTAGTTTTCTTTTTTTGTGGTGTGCCCTTTTCTGGGTTTGGTATCTGTATGATATTCTCCTTGTAAAAATGAAATCAGAAGCATTCCTTCCTCTTCAATTTTTTGGAATTTAGTTGACCCTTGAACAACATGGGTTTAGCCTGCATAGATCCACTTATGTGTGGATTTTTGTTTTTAATACATGTTTTACATTGTGATTGAAAGATAGAAGTTGCCAAATAACTAGACATTGAAAGGAAGAGGTGGAAGAAAGAAGGTTGAAACAGCAGGGTTCTCACCTGCTGTTGGCATTCACATGCTGTTCTCACATGCTGTTGGGGCTGTCTGAATGACCAGCCGTGAATCCTGAAGGCATACTAGTGGGTGGAGCTTGGTTAATTGAGATCTCGAAGTGAGAAATGCAAAGACACTGGCTCTGGGAAGGGATTCTTGCCAAAGTGTCAGGGCCACTCACTGGCTGGAGTTGGTCAAGTACCACAGAATGATAAACTGCGTGACCCCAAGGTGAGGGGTCCAGGAGAACACTGGGGTCAAGATAGCACCAGGCAGGAGGAGCCTGAGCCACGGAGCTGAAAGGGGGAGGGATGCTGTCACTGGTGCTCAAAGTTCTCTGAAGCAGGGAGCTAATACTGTTGGGGAACTGGCAGCTCACCTCTTGCCAGTATGTCCATAAGCAGAAACAGTATTAGACTCACACAGAGGAGGTCAGCTGGAAGAAGTGACCTAGAGAGATGGGCAAAGGTACTCTGCCTTCCCCTGTTCTTTGCCCTTCTCCCAGACTTTGCTTGCAAGGAAATTTCCCTCATTCCTGGATAGAGAATTTAGGAGGGGGTCTCACTCCAGGATCAAGCTTTCCTAACCATGTGGAGTGCTTCCTTTTTACTGTACTGCACAGTAAATGTATTTTCTCTTCCTTAAGGTTTTAATATTCTCTTTTCACTAGCATTGTAAGAATATAGTATATAATACATATAACATACAAGATACATGTTGACTTTGTTATCAGTAAGGCTTCCAGTCAACAGTAGACTGTTAGTAGTTAAGTTTTTAGAGTGTCAAAAGATATATACAGATTCTTTACTGGTCAGGGGCTTGGTGCCCCTTACCCTCACATTATTCATGAGTCCATTGTAATTTGAGGATAAATACTAACTCTTCTTCATTTTTTTAATTTATTTTTTATTATGTTATGTTAGTCACCATACAGTACATCGTTAGTTTTTGATGTAGTGTTCCATGATTCATTGTTTGCATATAACACACAGTGCTCCATGCAATATGTGTCTTCCTTAATACGCATCACTGGGCTAACCCATCCCCTCACCCACCTCCCCTCCAAAACCCTCAGTTTGTTTCTCAGAGTCCATAGTCTCTCATGGTTCATCTCTCCCTCCGATTTCCCTCCCTTCATTTTTCCCTTCCTTCTCCTAATGTCCTCCATGCTATTCCTTATGTTCCACATATAAGTGAAACCATATGATAATTGACTTTCTCTGCTTGACTTATTTCACTTAACATAATCCCCACCAGTTCCATCCATGTTGATGCAAATGATGGGTATTCATCCTTTCTGATGGCTGAGTAATATTCCACTGTATATATGAACCACATCTTCTTTATCCATTCATCTGTTGAAGGGCATCTCAGCTCTTTCCACAGTTTGGCTGTTGTGGACATTGCTGCTATGAATATTAAATGTTAGAATTCACCTTTGAAGACTTCCATTTCTTCTGAGTTATCCAATTTGTTGGCATGCTATTGTTCTTAGTGATCTTTAATGATTCTCAGTATTTCTGTGGTATCAGTTGTAACTTCTCTTTTATTTCTGATTTTATTTATTTGATCTTTTGCTCTTTTTTTATAAGCCCACCTAAGGGTTTTTCAATTTCATTTTTCTAAGGACCAGCTCTTAGTTCCATTGGTCTTTTCTATTGTTGTTTTAGTCTCTATTGTATTAATTTCCAATCTGATCTTTGTTATTTTCTTCTTTCTACTAGCTTTGGGCTTTATTTGTTCTCTTTTTCTATTCCTTTAAGTGTAAAGTTAAATTGTTTATTTGGCATTTTTCATGATTCTTTAATTAGACCTGTATCACTATAGTGAACTTCCCTCTTAGATTTGCTTTTCCTGTGTCCCATAGATTTTGGGAAATTGTGTTTTCATTTTGTTTTGTTTTGTTTTGAAAAATAACAAGTATATGCTTATTTGGGGGCCCCAATAAACTTATTAAATGCCAAATACATTTCTTTTTTTCATAAAGTACACTTACTATTTGTTAAACTGTGCATAGATATTATCTCACTTAATTCTTAAAAACTTTGAAATTGTGCTATGCAGAGCTCCTCATCATTTCATCAACTCTATAAATATTTCTCTATTTGAGGAACTTCTAAATATATCCTGAATTAATTAAAATTTGACCTCATACTTCTTTTGTCAAAATATTTGCATTGATTGTAAGTAACGCAAGTGCTAGTTTTCTCCCTTTTTTAATTTTATTTTATTTCATCATGATAAGTGTACTCTTTAATCCCCATCCCCTATTTTACCCATGCCCCTGACCACCTCCCCCCCGGTAACCATCGGTTTGTTCTCTATAGTTAAGAGTCTGTTTCTTGGTTTGTCTCTTTTTTATTTACCTTTGCTCATTTGTTTCTTAAATTCGACATACGAGTAAAATCATATAGTATTTCTCTTTCTTTGACTTATTTCCCTTAGTATTATTTTTTTTAGATTATTTATTTATTTGAGAGAGAGAGCAGAGGGAGAGACAACACTTGAGCATGGGTGGGGGGATGGAGAGTGAGGAAGCAGACTTCCCACTGAGCAAGCAGCCTGACATGGGGCTCGATCCTAGGACCCGAGGATCATGACCCAAGCCGAAGGTAGAACTTAACCAGCTGAGCCACCCAGGCACCCTTCCCTTAGCATTATGCTCTTTAATACTATCCATGTTGCAAATGGCAGGATTTCATTCTTTTTTTATGCTAAATAATGTTCCATTGTATATATGTATATCACATCTTCTTTATGTGTTTTCATTTTCATTTGTCTCAAGGTATTTTTTAAATTTTCTCTTTAATTTCTTCATTGCCCATTGGTTGTTTAACAACATGTTGTATAGTTTCCACATGTTCATGTTTTTCCTAGTTTTTTAAAAATTGATTTTTAATTTCATATTGTTTGGTTGGGAAAGATGCTTGATATGATTTCAGTCTTCTTGAATTTATAGAGACTTGTTTTGTAGTCTAACATATGATCTATGCTGGAGAATATTCCAGGTGCAGCTGAAAAGAATGTGTATTCTGTGTTGAAAAAAACTGAAGCTGGAGGTGTCACAATTCCAGACTTCACACTCTATTACAAAGCTGTCATCATCAAGACAGTATGGTACTGGCACAAAAACAGACACACAGATCAATGGAACAGAATAGAGAACCCAGAAATGGACCCTCAACTCTTTGGCCAACTCATCTTTGACAAAGCAGCATAGAATACCCAATGGAAAAAAATAGTCTCTTCAGTAAATGGGGCTGGGAAAATTGGAAATCCACATGTACAAGAACGAAACTGGACCACTCTCTTATACCATACACAAAAATAGACTCAAAATGGATGAAAGACTTAAATGTGAGACAGGAATCCATCAAAACCCTAGAGAAGAACACAGGCAGCAACCTCTTTGACCTTGGCCACAGCAACTTCTTGCAAGACACGTCCCTAAAGGCAAGGAAAACCAAAGCAAAAATGAACTATTGGGACCTTATCAGGATAAAAAGCTTCTGCACAGCAAAGGAAACAGTCAACAAAACTAAAATGCAACCTACGGAATGGGAGAAGATATTTGCAAATGACATATCAGATAAAGGGCTGGTATCCAAGATCTATAAAGAACTTATCAAACTCAACACCCAAAAAGCAAAAAATCCAGTCAGGAAATGGGCAGAAGACATGAACAGACATTTCTCCAAAGAACACCTACAAATGGCTAACAGTCATGTGAAAAAATGCTCAACATCACTTGGCACCATTAAAATACAAATGAAACCCACAATGAGATACCATGTCACACCAGTCAGAATGGCTAAAATTCACAAGTCAGGAAACGAAAGATGTTGGCGAGGATGCGGAGAAAGGGGAACCCTCTTACACTGTTGGTGGCAATGAAAACCGGTGCAGAGGCTCTGGAAAACAATATGGAGGATCCTCAAAAAGATAAAAATAGAACTACCCTATGACCCAATAATTGCACTATTAGGAATTCATCCAAAAGATATAAACATAGTGATTTGAAGGGACACATGCACCCCAATGTTTATAGCAGTAATGTCCACAATAGTCAAATGTGGAAAGAGCCCAGATGTCTATCAACAGATGAATGGATAAAGATGTTGGTATGTATATGTGTGTGTGTGTGTATGTGTATATATATATATGGAATATTACTCAGCAATCAAAAAGAATGAAATCTTGCCATTTGCAACATGGATGGAACTAGAGGGTATTTTGCTAAGTGAAATAAGTCAGTCAGAGAAAGACAAATACCATATGATTTCACTCATACATGGAATTTAAGAAACAAAACAGATGAACATAGGGGAAGGGAAGGAAAAATAAGGTAAAAACAGAGAGGGAGGCAAACCGTAAGACTCTTAACTATAGGAAACAAACTGAGGGTTTCTGGAGAAGAGATGGGTGGGGCAATGGGTAAATTGGGTGGTGGGCATTAAGGAAGGCACTTGATGTAATGAGCACTGGATGTTATATGCAACTGATGAATCACTAAATTCTACATCTGAAACTAATAATATACTATATGTTAACTAAATAAAAAATTTAAAAAGAATGTATTTGCAGTTTTTGATGAAATATTGTATATAGATCTATTACATTTATGTAGTCTAATGTGTTATTTAAAGTCAATGTTTCCTTATCTTTTGTCTGGATAATCTATCCATTGATGTAAGTGGTGTGTTAAAATCCCCTACTATTACTGTATTACTGTCAATTCTTCCCTTTATGTCTATTAATATTTGCTTTATATACTTAAGTGCTCCCATGTTGGGTGCCTAAATATTAAAACTGTTATATTCTCTTGTTGGGTTGATCTCTTTATCAATATGTAATGTCTTTCTTTGTCTCTTGTTACCATCTTTGTTTAAAATCAATTTGTCTGATATGAGTATTGCTCTGTTTCCACCCGCATGAAATTGTTGTCTCTCTTCGTTTTCAGGCTATATGTGTCTTTAGATCTGGAGTGAATCTCTCATAGGCAATATATACGTGTCTTGTATCCATTTAGCCACCCTATGGTTCTTGGAGCATTTAGACCATTTACATTTACGGTAATTATTGATAGGCATGTACTTATTGCAATTTTGTTAATTCTTTTCTGGTTGTTTTGTAGTTGTTCTCTGTTCCTTTCTTGTTCTCTTGATCTCTTCCCCTGTGACTTAACCATTTTATTTAGTGTTATGTTTATGTTCTTTCTCTGTATTTTTGCACATTTTTTGTAGTTTTTTGTTCTGTGTTTACCATGGGGTTCATACATATTGACCTATAGAAAGATGTCTATTTTAAGCTGATAGTCTTAAGTTTGTTTTCTAAAAGTACTACATTTTTACTACCCTGCCCCACTTTTTGTTTTTGACATCATATTTTACATCTTTTTTATTTTAGATTTCCCTTAACTACTTACTGTAGTGACAGTTGATTTTATTATTGTTGCCTTTTAGCCTTCATACTCGCTTTTTAAGTGGTTGATCCTGGCCCTTTATTATATGTTTTCTAGTTATACCCTTTTCTTTTCCACTTAAAGAAAAACCTTTAACGTTTTTTGTAAGACCGTTTAGTGGTAATGAACTCCTTTAGTTTTTGCTTGTCTGAGAAACCATCTCTCCTTCAATTCTGAATGAAAAGTTAGCTGGGTAGAGTATTCTTGGTTGGAAGTTTTTCTGTACAGCACTTTAAATATATCCTTCAACTTGCTCCTGGCTCACAAAGTGTCATATGAAAAATTAGCTGGTAGTCATATGAGGATTCCCTTGGATGTGACTCTTTGTCTCTTGATGCCTTTTTAAGATTCTTTAACTTTTGCCATTCCTATTTATATTATGTCTTGGTGTGGATATTTTTGGGTTCCTCTTGTGTGGGACTCTCTGTATTTCCTGGACCTGGATGTCTGTTTTCTTGCCCAGGTCAAGGATGTTTTCAGGCATTATTTCTTCAAATAAGTTTTTTGCCATTTTCTCTGTTGTTGTTTTTTTTTTTCTCCTTCTTGGCCCTCTATAATATGAATGTTTGTATACTTGATGTTTTCCCAGAAGTCCCTTTATCCTCATTTAAAAATTATTTTTCCACTTTGCTTCTGTGATTGGGTGATTTCCACTATTTTGTCTTCCAGATCATTCATCTGTTCTTCTATATCATCAAATCTGCTGTTAATGTTCTGTAGTATATTTTTCATTTTAGTTACCATATTTTATAGATATGATTGGTTCTTTATTTTTTTATTGAAGTATAATTGGCACACAATGTTATATTAATTTTAGGTGCACAAAATAGTGATTCAACAAGTCTATACTTTATGCTCACCACAAGTGCAGCTACCATCTGTCACCATATAACACTATTACAATACCATGGACTATATTCCCTATGCTGTACCTTTCATCCTCATGACTTATTCATTCCATAACTGGAAGCTTATACCTCCCACTCCTTTTCATCCATTTTGCCCAACCTCCCACACCCCTCCCTTCTGGCAACCATAAGTTTGTTCTCTGGATTTATGAGTTCGTTTCTGCTTTTCATTATGTTTTTTTTTTTTTTTAAGATTCCATGTATAAGTGAAATCATATTTGTCTTTCTCTGTCTGACTTATTTAACTTAGCATAATACCCTCTAGGTCCATCCATATTGTTGCAAATGGCAAGGTCTCATCCTTTCTTATGGCTGAATAATGGTTCGTTGTATATATGCACCACATCTTCTTTATCCATTCATTTATCAATGAACATTTGGGTTGCTTCCATTTCTTTGCTATTGCAAATAATGCTGCAAAAAACATAGGAATGTATATGTCTTTTTGAATTAGCGTTTTCAGCCCTTTGGGGTAAATACCCAATCATGGAATGACTGGATCATATGGTATTTCTATTTTTAATTTTTTGAGAAACTTCCATATTGTTTTCCACAGTGGCTGCATCAACTTACATCCCTTCATTTGTTCTTCCTTATATTTTCTAAATCTTTGTTGAAGTTCCCACTGTGCTCCTCCGTTCTTCTCCTGAGTTTGATAAGCATTTTATGGTTCTTACTTTGAACTCTTTATCAGGTAAATTGCTTATCTCCTCCATTAGTGTTCCCCCCTCCCCCTGGGGTTTTATCTTGTTCTTTCTCTTGAAACATATTCCTCCATCTACTCCTTTTGTTTGACTTTTTGTGTGGTTTTTCTATAAATTAGGCAGAACAGCTACCTCTCCCAATCCTGAAGGAGTGGCCTTGTGTAGTAGTGTTCCCCGTGTAGATGGCATGTGACTGACAGCTTTGGCAGCAGTATAGGTCATGGAGTTCCCAGGCCTTGTTGTGTCACAGCCAGCTTGTCAGGACAGTTGTGGCTGGAGCATGTGTGGGCCAGGCATTTCTGGTGCAATGCACACCAGAACCACCTTGATGGGACAACTTGGGGTGGAGTGTACATGGGCGGGGTTGTCCCTGCGTGTGTCATGCCAGGGCTTCCTTGATGGGATGGCTGTAGCATGAGTGGCACAGGCCAGGGGTCCCAGGATCCACTTCATCGGGGCCACATTGGCAGGGTGGCTGGAGCAGGTGCAGAGGTCCCAGTGTGTCATACCTTGGCCACCATGGCTGGAAAGCTGGGTCAGGTGAAGAACCGGGGTTCTTGGGCCATGCTATGTCACATCAGGGTTGTCTTGGCAGGACAGCTGGGGCTGGAGGAAGCATGGCCTGGAGTTGTCCCAGTGTTCATTGCCCTAGGGCCACCCTGGCAGGAAAACTGGAGTTGGATAGGTATGGGCTAAGGGTTATTGGGGCATGCCATGCTTGGCAGGATGGCTGGGTTGGGTGCAGGCCAGAGGAGCCCCAGAGTATACCATGCTGGGATGGATGGATGGAGCTGGGGGGATGGGTGGGAGCTGGTGTGGGTTAGGGGCCTGGGACTTCCTGGAGTGGCCCTTGCAGGCCAGCTGAAATGCTTGGACTCTGATCCCATCTGTACTATCAAGATGGAGGGCGAATGTAAAAAAAAAAAAAAAGGCACTGATTGGCACCTCTGACCCTAGAGAGATTTCCAGAAGTTCCCCACCCATTTGGTGGAGGTTCTAGGGTTAGTAGATGGATTTTCTTCACTTACAGTCCAGTTGTCCTTCAAACCAAGAGGTGTTATTTTTAATATATTTTTAAAGTAATACTGTCCTAACATGCTTACCTAACCTAAGCATTGTTTTAGCTTTGCTTATTTAAAAAAAAAAAACAACAACAACAAACTTTGAGATTTCTTTTAAATGTCTCTTAATTTATAGACTCCTCTCCCTTTCGTTTGCTGTTAACTTATCTGTTGAAGAATTCAGGCCATGTGACATACAAAGTTTCATGCAGTCTGGATTTTTCTGATTTCATATTCTTGGTGTGGGTCCATGTATTTTTGTGTCCTTGATATTTCCTGAAATTGGCAGCTAGACTCAAAGACTTGATCAAACTCATATTTGATCTCTTTAGCAAGACTGTATGCAGCTTTATGTTTTTTCACCAGGAAATATACTATCTGTTGTCTCTCTTTTTAAGATGTCAGCAGCCATTGATACATGTGGCCTAGATCCATTAATTCATTAGAAGTTGCAATCTTTTTCTTTTATTTATTGGAATAAGTTTATAAAGAGGTACTTCCTTCCTCTACTATAGGCTATCCAGTAGGTACAGTTCACGTAAGAAATGCACAGTAAATGCTTGATTCTTTCCCTTCATTTCCTAGTTTTGAAAACAAATAGCTGACTCCATCTTATTCTTTGAAACTGACCAATTAATTTCTTTTTTAAAAAAATCATAGTGAACTTCTGAATTTAAAAATGTTACAAGTTTTTTTCTTCAAATAGACTGGCTTATTTTACTTGAAGTAAAGACATACAATATTGTATTAGTTTCAGGTGTACAACACAGTGATTCAACAATTCTACACACTACACAATGACCACCTATATAAGAGTAGTTACCACTTGTTCACCATAAAAAGTTATTAAAATATTATTTATTATATTGTGTTGTACTTTTCATCTCTGTGACTTATTTATTTTATACCTGGAAGTTTATACCTCTTATCTCCTTCACCTGTTTCACCTATCCCACCACCTTCCCATCTGCAACCACCAATTTCTTCTTGCATTTATGAGACTGTTTCTGGTTTGGTTTGTTTTTTTAGATTCCACATATAACTGAAATCACATGGCATTTGTCTTTCTTAGTCTGACTTATTTCACTTAGCATGATACTCTCTAAGTCCATCCATGTTGCTGCTAATGGCAAGATTTTATTTTTTTATGGCTGAGTAATAGTCCTCTGTGTGTGTGTGTGTGTGTGTGTACACATCTTTTTTACCCATTCATCTATTGATGAATACTAGGTTGATATGAAATCTTGGCTATTGTGAATAATTCTGCAATAAGCATAAGTTACATATATCTTTTTGAATTAGTGTTTTTGTTTCTTTCACATAAATACCAAGATGTGGAAATACTTGGTCCTTTGTTATTTCTATCTTTAATTTGTTGAGGAAGCTCCATACTGTTTTTTATATCAACTGCACCAATTTCCCTTACCACCAACAGTGTACAAGTGTTCCCTCTTGTCTGCGTCAATGCTAACACTTATTTATTTTTTGTCTTTTTGATACTAACCATTCTGACTGCTGTGAAGTGATATCTCATTGTGGTTTTGATTTGCATTTCACTGATGATTAGTGATGTTGAGCACCTTTTCATAGGTCTGTTGGCCATCTGTATGTCTTCTTTGGAAAAATGTCTATTCAATTTTCTGCCCATTTTTAAATCTGAGTGTTTATTTTATCAGTGTTGAATTGTAGAAGTTGTTTTTTTGTTAAGGTTTTATTTCTTTGAGAGACAGGGTGGGGGAGAACACAGAGGGAGAGTGAGAGGGAGAAGCAGACTCACCACTAAGCAAGGAGCCCGATGCAGGACTCCATCTCAGGATCCTGAGATCATGACCTGAGCCAAAGGAAGATGCTTAACCAACTGAGCCACCCAGGTGCCTGAGTTGTAGGAGTTTTTAATATATTTTGGATATTAGCCATTTTTTGGATATATCATTTGCAAATATTTTCTTCCATTTCAGTAGGTTGCCTTTGTGTTTTGTTGATGGTTTCCTTCACTATGCAAAAATCTTTTTGGTTTCATGTAGTTCCAGTCTGTTTTTGCTCTCTGTTTTGCTTTTGCTACCCTTGCTTGAGGAGGTAGATCTAGAAAACTTTTGCTGGGCAAAGGTCCAAGAGTTTTCTGGCTGTTTTTTTTTTTTTTTTTTTTTTTAAGGAGTTTTATGGTCTTGGGTTTTACACTTAGTTCTTTAATCCATTTATTTTTATTTTTATTTTTTTAAGATTTTATTTATTTATTTCACAGAGAGACAGCGAGAGAGAGAACACAAGCAGGGGGAGTGGGAGAGGAAGAAGCAGGCTTCCCGTGGAGCAGGGAGCCCAATGCGGGGCCTGATCCCAGGACCCTGGGATCATGACCTGAGCCGAAGGCAGACGCCTAACGACTGAGCCACCCAGGTGCCCCTTCTTTAATCCATTTAGAGTTTATTTTTGTGTGTGGTGTAAGAAAGTGGTCCAGTGTCATTCTTTTGCATGTAGCCATCCAGTTTTCCCAGCACCATTTGTTGAAGAGACTGTGTATTCCCCATTGTATACTCTTGCCTCTTTTGTTATAAACTGATTGACCCTATAAGTGTGGGTTTATTTCTGGGTTCTCTATCCTGTTCCATTGATTCACATGTCTATTTTTGTGCAGTACCATACTATTTTGATTACTATAACTTTGTAGTGTAGTTTGAAATTTGGGATTGTGATACCTCCTGCTTTGTTCTTCTTAAGATTGCTTCAGCTATTTGGGGTCTTTTGTGGTTCTATACAAATTTTATGATAATTTGTTCTCATTTTGTGAAAAATGCCATTGGCATTTTGTTAGAGATTGCATTGAATCTGTAGATTGCTTTGGGTAGTATGGACATTAACAATATTAATTATTTCAATCCATGAGCATAGTATATCTTTCCATTTATTTGTGTCATTTTCAGTTTCTTTCATCAGTGTCTTATAGTTTTCAGAGTACAGTTCTTTCACCTTCTTGATTAAATTTAGTCCTAGATATTATTTTTGATGCACTTATAAATGGGATTTTCTTAATTTCTCTTTTTCTGGTTTGTTATTAGTATATAGAAATACAACAGGTTTCTCTATATTAATTTTGTATCCTGCAACTCCTGTATCCTGCAATTTACCCTTAATATAGTTATTAGTTCTAATAAGGTTTCAGTGGAGTCCTTGGGGTTTTCTCTATATATAGTATCATGTCATCTGAAAATAGTGAAGTTTTACTTCTTCCTTACCAGTTAAATGGTTTTTCTCTCTTTTACTTGTCTGATTTCTATGGCTAGGGCTTCCAGTACTATGTTGAATGAAAGTGGCAAGAGTGGACATCCTTGTTTGTTCCTGGTTTTAGAGAAAAAGCTTTCAGCTTTTTATCATCGGGTATGATGTTAGTTGTGTGTTTGTCATATATGGCCTTTCTTATGTTTTGATATATGTCCTCTAAACCCACTTTGTTGACAGTTATTTTCATAAGGGGATGTTGTACTTCATCAAATGCTTTTTCTGCATCTCTTGAGATGACCATGTGGTATTTATCTTTCATTTCATTAATGTGGTGTATTATGTTGATTGATTGATACTGATCCACCCCTGAATCCCTGGAATAAATTTCACTTGATTGTGGTGGATGATCCTTTTAAAGTATTTTTGAATTTTGGTTCCTAATATTTTATTGAGGATTTTTGCATTTAATAGTGTTCATTCAGGATATTAACATGTAATTTTCTTTCTTTGTGATGTCCTTGTGTGATTTTAGTATCAGGGTAATTAGGCCTCATAGGATTAATTTGGAAGATTTCCTTCCTTTTCTATGTTTTGGAATAGTTTGAGAAGTATAGGTATTAACTCTTCTTTATATATTTGGTTGAATGCACCTGTGAAGCCATCTGGTCCTGGACTTTTGTTTGATGGGAGTTTTTTGATTAATGACCCAATGTTGTTACAATAATCAGTCTGTTCAGATTCTCTATTCCTGATTCAGTTTGGAAGGTTGTATGTTTCTAGGAATGTATCCATTTCTGATAAGCTGTATAGCATATAATTCTTCTTAGTAGTCTCTTATAATCCTTTGCATTTTTGTGGTGTCAGTAGTAACTTCTCCCCTTCCATTTCTGGTTTTATTTATTTGAGTCCTTTCTTTTTTTTCCTTGATGAGTTTGGCTGAAGATTTATCAATTTTGTTTATTTTCACACAAGATCTTAGTTTCATCGATCTTTTCTATTGTTTTATGGTTTCTATTTTATTTCCACTCTAATCTTTATTATGTCTTTCTCTTAACTTTGGGTTTTCTTTCTTCTTTTTCTAATTCCTTTAGGTGTAAGGTTAGGTTGTTTATCTGAGTTTTCATGTTTCTTGAGGTCAGCCTGTATTGGTATAAACTTCTCTTATAGAACTGTTTTTGCAGCATCCCAAAGATTTTGAACTGTTTCCATTTTTATTTGTCTTGAGGTATTTTTTTATTTTCTCTTTGATTTCTTTGTTGACCCATTGGTATTTTGTAGCAAGTTGTTTAACCTCTCCATGTGTTCTTTTCCAGTTTCCTTCTTGTAATTGATTTCTAGTTTTATACCAGTGTGATCAGAAAAGATGCCTGAAATGATTTCAATCTTCCTAAATTTACTGAGATTCATTTTGTGGCCTACTGTGATCTGTCTTGGAGAATGTTCCATGTACACTTGAAAAGAATGTGTGTTCTGCTGTTTTGGGGTGGAATGTTCAATATATATTTGTTAAGTCTATGTGGTCTAATGTGTCATTTTTAAAGCCACTGTTTCCTCATTGATTTTCTGTCTGGATGATGTATCCATTGATGTAAGTGGTGTGTTACAATTCCCTACCATTATTGCATTACTGTCAATTCCTCCCTTTATGTCTGTTAATATTTGCTTTGTATAATTAAGTGCTTCCACGTTGGGTGCACAAATATTACAACTGTTATGTCCTCTTGTTGGATTGGTTCCTTTATCATTATATCCTTTTTTGTCTGTTACAGTCTTTGCTTTAAAGTCTATTTTGTTTGATATAAATATTGCTACCTCAGCTTTTGTTGTTATTGTTGTTGTTTTTTTGGCTTCCATTTTCATGAAATGTATTTTTTTTTCCATCCCTTTAGTTTGAGTCTGTATGTGTCTTTAGGTCTGAAGTGAATCTCTTGTAAATAGCATGAAAAGGTTTTGGGTTTTTTAAATTCATTTGGTCACCCTATGTCTTTCAATTGGAGCATTTAAACTATTTACATTTAAAGTAATTATTGACAGGTATTGCCATTTTGTTACTTGTTTTCTGATTGTAGTTCTGTTCCTTTCTGCTTGTCTTGCTTTCTGCCCTTGTGATTGGTGACTTTCTTTAGTGTATACTTGGATGTTTTTCTCTTTTTCTGTATCTAGTATAGTTTTGTTTTGTGGTTATCATGAGTTTCCTAGGTAAAATTCTATGTATATAGCAGTCTATATTAAGTTGAGGGTTACTTAAGTTCAAATGCATTCTAAAAGCATTACATTTTTATTCCCCCCTCTCCACATTTAATGTTTATGGTGTCTTATTTTACATGTTTTAATTTGGTGTGTCCTTAACTAAATTTTTAGATTTAATTGATTTTACTACTTTTGTCTATTAATGTTCATACCAGCTTTGTAAAAGATTGACCTACTATCTTTACTATATGTTTGCTTTTAGAACTGAAATATTTTCCTTTCATAATTTTTTACTTCTAGTTATGGCTTTTCATTTTCTGCTTAAAGAAGTCACTTTAAAGTTTTTATGAGGCTAGTTTAAAAGTGATGAACTCCTTTAACTTTTATTTGCCTGGGAAACTCTTTATCTCTCTTTCAATTCTGAGTGATAACTTTGCCAGGTACTGTATTCTTTGTTGTAAGTTTTCTCCTTTCAGCACTTTGATTATATTATGCCACTCTCTTCTGGCCTGTAAAATTTCTGCTCAAAAATCAGCTGATAGGATTTATAGGGTTTCCTTTGTATGTAACTATTTGCTGTTCAAGATTCTCTCCTTATCTTTAATTTTTGAAACTTTATTATGTGTCTTGGTGTGCATCTCCTTGGGGTTATCTTGTTTGGGGCTCTCTCTGATTCCTTGTCCTGGATGTCTGATTTTTTTTTTGTCCAGGTGAGGGAAGTTTCCAGGCATTATTTCATCAAATAAGTTTTCTCCTTTCTCTCTTTTCTCTTTCTGGGACCCAAATAATGAGAATGTTAGTACACTTGTCCTAGTGGTCCCTTAATCTATCTTTATTTTTTAAATTCTTTCTTCTTTTTGCTGTTCAGCTTGCTTGCTTTCCACCAGCCTCTTTTCCAGATCACTGATTCTTTTCTTCTGTATCCTCTAATCTGCTATTTATTCCCTCTAGTGTATTTTTCATCTCACTTACTGTATTCTTCAGCTTTAATTGGTTCTTTTTTTATATATATATATATATATATATTTTTTTTTTTTTTTTTTAATTTCTCACTGAGTTCATCCACTTTTCTCTCAAGTCTGGTGAGAATCTTGATGGCCATTGCTTTGAACTCTTTTAGGGTGATTGCTTATCTCTGTTTCATTTAGTTTTTTTTCTGAGATTTTATCTTGTTGTTTGATTTAGAACATATGCCTGTCTTTTCATTTTCTCAGATTCTCTGTTTGTTTCTATGTATTAGGTAGGTAAGCTACTTTGCCTAGTCTTGAAAGCAGTGGTCTTATGAAGAAGGTGTCCTGTGGGACCCAGTAGCATAATCCCTCCTGATCATCAGATTCAGGTGGTCTAAGGGTGCCTCCCGTGTGGGCTGCATGGGCCCTTTTGTTATGACTGGGACATGTCTGCTGCAGTGCACCAGTGGGTGGGGCTGTCTGAATGACCAGTGTGAATCCTGAAGGCATACTAGTGGGTGGAGCTTGTACTCCAATGTGGCCAACTGGGAGGCAAAGCTGTAGTTGCTGGGGGTATGCTGGTGGGTGGGGACGGTCTTTAGCTCTGCTGCCTGCAATAACTGGCCGTAGCTTCCTGGGTATAGTGGTTGGTAGTGCTGGCCCCCGGAGAGGTTGGCTGACAGGTCTGGCTGTGGCTCCTTTGGGCTTGCTGGTGGGTCAGAGGAGTTAGCTCCCAGTGCAGCTGTCTCAGCTAGAGCTGAGAGGTCTTACTGTAGCTACTGCAGGTGTGAGGCTGGGTGAGGCTGGCTCCCCTTCTCCCAAGTTGCTGGGATCACTTTGGAGGCTTGCCAACCCAGCTGGGGCTGCCTGACAGATGTGACAGGTGGTTTTTGCTTTGGGGTGGTGCCACTCCCATCGGAGGCTGCCCACCAGGTGTGGCAGGGCAGGAGCTGCTTTGGAGGGGGTCTGTAGGGCAGGTTGAGTGGTGCTATCTAGGCTGAAGGAGAGCAGGAAAAATGGCACCCACTAGCACTTCCATTCCCAGAGAAAACTCCGAATTTTTGCTCTTCCAGCACATGCCCTAAAATTAGACAAT
The DNA here is from genome assembly GCF_004348235.1 of Phoca vitulina. Lineage (NCBI taxonomy): Eukaryota > Metazoa > Chordata > Mammalia > Carnivora > Phocidae > Phoca > Phoca vitulina. Next base: position 63,101,308 of record NW_022589704.1, on the reverse strand, counting down.
AGATCACCCTCATGTATAACCTAGGTGCTTTTCAAACTACAGACTCTGTGTTTGGTCTCAGAATGAGTGCTATATTTAGTGCTCTGGCACTTTAAGAGCAGAATCTTGGTTTCCTGTAGCTCTCTGGCTCTCCCAGAGTTAAGCCACACTGATTTTCAAAGCCAGATGTTATGGGGTCTCATCTGCCCAGCGCAGGTCCCCATGGCTGAGGATGCCCGATGTGGAACTTGATCCCCTTGCACCTCAGGGAAGACCTATATGCCTGCAATATCCCTCTCGCTTGTGGGTTGCTCTGCCAGGGTTTGGTTCTCAACCACCATCTCTGGCCCTCTGACCCTTCTGATGTGGCTTCTTTATGTCTTTAGCTGTGGAAGATTTTTTTCTGCTAGTCTTCAGGTTGTTTTCACTGTGAGTTGCATTATATGTAGCTCTTGCCTCAGTATGTCCGTAGGAGCAGGTGAGCTCAGGAGCCTCCTACTCCACAATCATCCCCTGGTCCCCAAACCACTGTTGTCTTTTTTGCTACGCCCCAGGGCAGCTGAGTTTGCACAAGAGCCCCTCAGTAATATCCCTCCTTACTGTAGGCTGCCACATCAGGGGTGGGGTTCCTGTTTTTACCATATCTCCACCTCTCCTACCTTCTATCGTGTGTGTGTGTGCGTGCACACGCATGCATGTGTGTTTTCCTATATATCGCTCAGCGCTCATCACAGTAAGTGGTACTCTTCACATATTTCACCCATCCTTCCACCCACCTCCTCTCTGGTACCCATAAGTTCTCTATATTTAGGAGTCTGTTCTTTGTCTTTTTTCCCTTGCTCACTTGTTCTGTTTCTTAAATCCCACATATGAGTGAAATCATATGGTATTTGTCTTTCGCTGACTGACTTATTTCATTTAGCATTATTTCTAGACCCATCCATGTTGTTGCAAATGACAAGATTTCATTTTTTATGAGTAGTATTTACTAAATAATATTTCATTGTGTATATATACCACATCTTCTTTATCCATTCATCTATCAGTGGGTATTTGGGCTGCTACCATATCTTGGCTATTGTAAATAATGCTGCTATAAACATAGGGGTGCATATATCTTTTTGAATTAGTGTTTTCACATTCTTTGCGTAAATACCCAATAGTAGAATTATTGGATCATAGGTAATTCTCTTTCATTTTTTGAGAAACCCCCAGATTGTTTTCTGCAATGGCTGCACCAGTTTGTATTCCCACCAACAGTGCGTGAGGGTTCCTTTTTCTCTACATCCTTGTTAACACTTGTGGTTTCTTGTATTTTTATTTTAGCCATTCTGAGAGGTGTGAGGTGATATCTCATTGTGGTTGTGATTTGCATTTCTCTGACGATGGGTGATGTTAAGCATTTTTTCATATGTCTGTTGGCCATCTATATGTCTTCTTTGGAGAAAGTTCTGTTCATGTCATCTCATTTTTTAATTGGATTATTTGGAGGTTTTTTGGTGTTGTGTAAGTTCTTTATATATTATGGATACTAACCCTTTATTGGATATGTCTGTTGCAAATATCTTCTCCCACCCAGTAAGTTGTCTTTTTGTTTTGTGGACTGTTCCCTTTTCTGTATAGAAATTATTAATTTTAATGTAGCCCCAATAGTTTATATTTGCTTTTGTTTCCCTTGCCTCAGGAGACATATCTAGAAAAATGTTGAAACTGCTGATGTCAGGGAAATTACTGCCTGTGCTCTCTAGGATTTTTATGGTTTCAGGTCTCACATTTACATATTTAATCCATTTTGAGTTCATTTTTGTGTATGGTGTAAGAAAGTGGTCCAGTTTTCCCAACACTGTTTATTGAAGAGACTGGCTTTTTCCCATTGCATATCCTTGCTTCCTTTGTTAAAGATTATTTGACCATATAAACATGGATTTATTTGTGGGCTCTCTATTCTGCTCCATTGATCTCTGTGTCTATGTTTGTGCTATTACCATACTGTTTTGATTACTACAGCTTTGTAATGTAACTTGGAGTCTGGAATTGCGATACCTCCAGTTTTGTTCTTTTTCTAAGGTTCCTTTGGGGTCTTTTGTGATTCCATACAACTTTTAGGATTTTTTGTTCTAGTTCTGTGTAAAATGCTGCTGGTATTTTGACACTGATTGCGCTAAATATGTAGATTGTTTTGGGTAATATGGACATTTTAACAATATTTGTTCTCCCAACCCATGACCATGGAATATCTTCACATTTATTTTGTCACCTTCAGTTTCTTTCATCAATGTTTTATAGTTTTCTTTCACCCCTTTGGTTAAGTTTATTCCTAGCTATCTTATTATTTTTGGTGCAATTGTAAATGAGATTGTCTTCATAATTTCTTTGCAGTGGATTTCTGTATATTGATTTTGTATCCTGTGACCTTACTGAATTCACTTATCAGTTCTAATATTTTGGTGGAGTTTTTAGGGTTTTCTAAATATAGTATCAAAGCATCTGCAAATATTTAAAGTTTTACTTCTTCCTTACCAATTTGGATGCCTTTATTTCTTTTTGTTGTCTGACTGCTGTGGCTAGGACTTTTAGTACTATGTTGAATAAAAGTGGTGAGAGTGGACATCTTTGTCTTGTTCCTGACCTTAGGGGAAAGGCTCTCAGTTTTCCCATTGAGCATGAATTTCACTGTGGGTCTTTCATAGATGGCCTTTATTATGTTGAGGTATGTTCTCTCTAAACCTACTTTGACTAATTTTTTTATATGGGTATATTTAATTTTACTGTTTTCATGCTTCCTACTTTCCTTACTCCTGCTTATGGTCTTTCCTTTCCACTCATAGAGTACTCTTTAATATTTCTTGTAAGGCTGGTATTAGTGGTGACGAATTCCTTTAACTTGTTTGTTTGGGAAACTTCAACTCGCCTTCTATTCTGAATAATAGCCTTGCTACATAAAGTATTCTTGGTTGCAGATGTTTTCTTTCAGCACTTTGAATATATCATGCCACTCTCTTCTGGCCTGCAAAGTTTCTGATAAAAAATCACTTGATAGCCTTATGGGATTTCCCTTGTATGTAACTGTTTTCTGTTGTTGCTTTTAAAATTCTCTTTATTACTACTTTTTGCCATTTTGATTACTATGTGTGTTTGTGTGGACTTCCTTGGGCTGATTTTGTTGGGGCTCTCTGCTTCCTGGTTCTGGATTTCTGTTTCCTTCCCAAGATTCAGGAAGTTTTTGGCTATTATTTTTTTCAAATAAATTTTCTGCCCCTTTTTATCTGTGTTCTCTTACTGGGATCCCTATAATGCAAACGTTATTACACTTGATGGTGTTGCTCAGTTCCCTTAATCTATTTTTTTTCTTTTTTCTTTCTCCTCTTCAGCTTGATTGCTTTCCATTCTTCTGTCCTCCAGGTCACTGATCCATTCTTCTGCTTCTTTTAATCTACTATTTATTCCCTCTAGTGTAATTTTAATTTCAGTCATTAAGTTCTTCATCTCTGTTTGGTTCTTTATGTTTTATATCTGTTTTTTGAGGGTCTCACTGAGGTCCTCTACTCAAGTCCCAGTATTATTACTTCTCTCCATTTTCCTTACTTCCCTTGCTGGGATGTTGTCCTCTTCTTTCATTTGGGACATATTCCTCCATCTCCTCGCTTTGCCTAACTCTCTGTGTCTATTTCTATGTGTTAAAAAAGTCAGCTACATCTCCTGCTCTTGAAAATAGTGGCCTTACGAAGAAGAGGTCCTGTGGTGCCCTGCAGTGCAATGTCTCTGGTTCACCAGAACTTTGCGTTTCAGGGCTATCTCCTATATGTGTTGCATGCACCCTACTGTTGTGGCTTAGCCACATTTGCCTTCAGGCTAGTTGTCTACAGTAGCTCTCTTCAGCTGTTGTGGGCAAGGTTTGGTCCCTATGTTGTTAGTGGCCAGTCTTGGGCTGCCTTGCACTTGAGTTAGGTCAGAGCAGGTGTTTGCCAGGGCTGCAGTAGCAACAGACTGTAGGATGTTCTCCCTGTATTGTCCCCTGAGAAGCTTTTGTTGGTGGGTGGGGCATGCAGTCAGAGCAAATGTCTGCAACCAGCTCAGTGCTGGGGCTGCAGTTGAACTGGTATGTGTGGTTTTATTGTCCTCTCCCTGGGGCAGGGGTCACTTTGGGGTGGCACTGACCCCTGCTGAGGCTGCGTGCACACTGCCATGCTTGTCGTGCCACTTTGGATGGACCTTGCTGAGGGCATGTGTTGGGGGGCTGGTCTGCAGGAAAATGTGCAGGGACATGGTGATAGAAAGGTTTAAAATGGTCCACTGTGGGAGGGGACCTGGAGCCACTTTGGACAACTTCTGCCAAGGCCAGGTTGGAGGGGGATGTCCACAGGGGAACCTATCACTTGTTTTTTCATGCTGGTCAATAAGCCCTCAGTTCTTCAGGAGGAACTGCTCTATGTATAGGTGTAGATTCGGTGGGTTTGTGAAAGGAGGTGAGCTCAGGGTCTTCTTATGCCACCATATTGGACCACCTCTTGAAGTTTTCAATTTTAAATACAAAGCTCATGGAGGCCTCATTGAGGAAGTAACACTTATGCAAAGACTTGGGGGAGAGGGAATTAGCCAAGGAGAACTGGGAGAAGCCTGTCTCCAAAGTAATAACTAAAGCAGTGCCTGGTGTGTTAAAAGGGCAACAAGGAAGTTGGGTGTGGCTGAAGTTGAGAGAGCAGAGGAAAGTAGGAGAGGAGATCATGGTGGTGCTGTGACCAGACGACCTAGGAGACCCTTAGTTCTCTATCTCTACTCCCAGGACAGCAAGGGGGTCTTTGGTCAAAGATAAGCATTGGGAAAGGAGACAGAATTCAATTTGTACATAAGAATTTTTTTTTTTTTTTTTTTTTTTTTTTTTTTTTTTTGTAGACCAGGGACTGATTATATTTTCTTAAGACCAATACAAGGCTCCATACTCCCATAAGGAGCTATAAAAATTGACATCTACGCTCCTATCCTCCTGTTTTGGGCTAGATGGAGAAAATGCTGCTCTTTTAAGAAGGTGTTTGAAGAAAAAGTCCTCATAGTTGAGTGCCTGGCTCTCCTTCCTCATTTTGAATAGGCTTTGGCCAGAGAGCTCTTTTGAGGTTGACTTTCCAAAAACGACCACCTTGTAGACATCAATTGCAAACTCAAGGACAAAGAATGAATATGGAGCCTTAGCTGCCTTCAGCAGAGAACACAGAAGTATATAAGCTTCTCTGGCTCAGTCATTGTGGAAAAATTAATCATTTTTTTCTGCAGCTAAGGGTTTCAAGGTTATTTGATGAAACTTTGTTTATATATCAAATATCTCCTTGTGTACTCAATGTGGTTATTCCTGACCTGGTGTCTCTGTGGATGGTATTTTTGGGATCATCTACATTTAATATATTCTTTCTAAGATTAAAATCTTCAGAAACACAAACATTGGTTCCACTCAAAAAACTGGTCTCATATTTGTATGATATTTCTCTTTTTAATAGTAAGGGAATTTCTTTCTATGCAGAGCACAAAAAACATAAGGCTGGGAGTTAGAAAGCCTGGGTCCTAAGAAAGATTGCCCGGAGATTAGAACAGATGACCTCTGAAATCCTGTGATCTTTCAAAAAATATATTTAGTACTCTAAATTTGAGGGAATTGTATAATTATAATAGCATTCATTCAATTATTGTACAATTTGTCTAAGGTCTTACATATATACATATAGAATAGTCACAGGGTTCTTATTTCTATGGTTTAGCTCTCTTCACAAGTGTCTAATTGTCTAGCTTGTCTAGATTGCTGTGCTGTAAAATACTCTGAAGCTCAATGACCAAATGCAGTGGCTCCTTGAAGAAACAGAGCACAGATATTGATAATATTCTTTTTAAGAGGCAACACCAAACTACCTCCTGAAATTTACAGGATTTATCACATGGAGCCCTGCATTATATCAGTGTTTAAATACAAGTCTCCTATCTTCCTGATGGAGGGCAAAGAGCTATATAAAACGAGGGACAGAAAGGATTTAGACACAAAGGTGAATTTTATGGTAGTGAGCATTGTCCAGGTGATGCTTCAGTGAGATGTTGAACTATTCTATACCATGCTGGTACTGAGAAGTTGAAGAAATCCTTGACTGACCCCCAAGGTGGCTCTAGTGATGGACATGTCAACCCTTTCTCTTTTAACCCACACCAAAGCATCATTCTGTTTCACAGTTCTGAGCTGATATTTTCAGCAATTTGCTACTTCAAGTCTACTTATCTGTCACTCTTAAATTCATTTTACACAGCTGACTGTAGTGTTATCACAGTCTTCCTTATACTAATGCATTTAATAATTGTGGGGGTTTTGAAAGGTTGCCAACACAGAGGAACAGCTGAAAATGCTACTACCCAGCCAAACTGTCCTTTTCTTGATCATCCTGTAACTGCCATTTGCAATTTTTATGCCTGGATTCTTTGCTGGTCTGATTGCAGTCATTGGTTTTCAACAATATATGTCTCCTAATGGGTTTTTTTCTTGCCAGCTATATCGTGTCTTCCAACACATGTTGAGTAAGGGTCTGTACCAGACAACATTACCAAGTTTCCTTTGCAACTACTCCTGTAAACAGCTTATACTCTCTTGGTTGGTTAGAAGGCAATCAAAAAGCCTAATAAAAATAGGGAAAATGCAGATTTAACTGGGAGGCAATTGGCATAGTAGGAAGATACATGTGAATTCAAATTCCCGTACTGCCATTTACTACCTGTCGATCTCGGATAAGTTACTGAACTTCTGTGAACTTCATTTCCTTTATCTGTAATTTGGACACAGGCATATCTGCTTTGCACAGTTATAAGATTAAGAGATCATACATATGAGAAGCACTTGGAATAAGGTAATTACTGTTTAGTATTTTTAGTAATGTTAACTATTCTTTTTTAAAGATTTTATTTATTCATTTGAGAAAGAGAGCACAAGCAGGGGGAGAGGCAAAGGGAGAGGGAGAAGCAGGCTTCCCACATAGCAGGGAGCCCAGTGCGGGGCTCGATCCCAGGACCCCGGGCTCATGACCTGAGCCGAAGGCAGACGCTCGACCATCTGAGCTACCCAGGTGCCCCTAATGTTAACTATTTTTAATAATTTTAATTTAATCATTATTAACTATTTATAAAACAAACAGAAATGTTAGAAATGATAGGAATATGCAATTTCTAAGATTTTGATTTTGACTTAGATCTTTGGAGTCCACAGGGATGCTGCGGCCACTTTTACCCGTGAGTGCCAGTGTGAGTGGGTAGGATGGTTGGGCAGGTGTCCCCCTCCTCACCTCTCCTTTCCTCAACACACTTCCTTCCTCTCCTCTTGCAACAGGAGCTTTATGGGGAAAGAGAGAGCTTGGTGGAATGGCTTCTGTTGAAGTAATGTGTGCTGAGGGTATAGCCCCAGAAACAGAAATATTTTAAATATTTTAAGACCATGTCTACAGGTATAATTGAGAAATAAAAACAATATATATTTAAGGTGTACAACTTGAGGTTTCAATATACATATAGATTGTGAAATAATCACCACAGCCAAGCTAATTAACATATCCATCTTTTTAACTTCAAGTAGGTTGATCCTGACTCTCCCTGTACAACTCTGCTATAACAAAAGATCCTAATTAACTGATTAGAATTTCTAAAACCCAGTTCAACAGCTCACCTGTTACAGCTGAATGGATGGACCAGTACAGTCAAGCAGCAACCAGTTTATTCATTCCTCTGCTCAACTAAGCCCCTAGAATGTTCATGTTGGAAAGGAAGTTAATCATCAACTAATTAATCCCCCTCAATCTAAACATGAGTACACTGAGGCTTAGCGAAGTGAAATAGAACCTGGGTGAGGTCACACTGACAGTCGGCAACAAAGCCTGAGCAGAAGCTATTTTGGCCTTCTATTTTATTACTAAAGGATGTAATTGGTTTATTTTTTTGTTTAGATTCCCTTTTTTTTTTAAGGCACTTAAAGTAATCAGACTGAAACCATCCCTTCTCAAACAACTATCTCTCATTCTTTGATCTTGGAAAACTTACTTACAGTCCTGGATTTGGAAGCGACATCACAAAAGACTCTGATGAACACAGAAGCTGTAATACAAATCATGAAATGTAGAGCAGGTACAACAGCTGTGACTCAGTGGCAGAGTTACCAGGAAGAGCTGTCAGGGCCCCTTGCAAGACTCAGTACCTAATTTGTTATGAATAACTTTTACCCAAGTTCTATTACAGTTCCCTACCCCAAACTGTATTAATTTCAGGCCCCACAAAATCTGGGTTTGCCCTTAGGCAGCTCTCTAAGGTACGGTGGAAATGCTTTGGAGTCCACCCGACTTGGGTTCAGTTCCTCTCTGTTACCTACTAGCTGGTGGGCCTTGGAGAAGTTACTTCAGACCTCTGTATAACTATTTTCTTGTCTATAACCTGCAGATAATGAAGCCAATTTCCCAGAGTTGTTGAGAGGCTTCAGCAAGGTGAGTTGGAAGTCTTCGGTTTAGTGCCTGGTACAGAGAAAACCTGCAATAACGTGTCTTGTATCACGTAGGGAGGTTGTCTGATATGATTGAGGGTGTTGGCTTTAGAACCAGATGTACCTTCATTCAAGTTCCTGCCACATGTCTGACAGTGTGTTACCTTGTGCAGCTTTGGCCTTCCAAGGCTTAGTTCTCTCATGCATAACATGGGGTAATAAAACCCAACCAACATAGTTGTTTAAGATTAAATGAGATGATGGAAAGTGCTTAGCAAAGTGACTGCTTTTGGCTGCAAGAATAAGAAAAATCATTCAACAGGGCTTAGGGCAGTGGCTTTCAAACTTACTGGCTACAACCCACAACAAGAATTAGATCTTACCACCCTGTTACTCAGTGTACACATTAAACATCATCACAGGACTACTGCGTGAATCAGACTGGATAACGCATACGGCCAAGCTTCATACAGTGTTCTAGAGCATTGGAAAATAGTGCTGGATCTGAATTCAGGGTTTCCTGATAACATGCACAAACAGTGCTGGCATTTCAGTATGCATCTTCCTCAATCCCCCACATTGTTTTGATTTTCTTACTTCCTTTTTCAGAATCCCGTAGAGTTTGGAGAGAGGAGGAAAAAAAGACTGAGGTATGTGAAAAATCTGAGTGTATGCACCCTTACTCTGCACTAGTCATTTTGAACTTGGTTACTTAACCCATGTAAGTGCTGCTGGAATTGTTCAGTACCAAACTGTTCATCTGGGTGAAGGTTGGACCAGAGGATTGTCTATACCATTTTGTAAAGAAGCACACTATCCTCCTCCTCCCAGATTATGTACCTGCTATTTTACCGAATATTCTATCTAGACAATAGGCCAGCTTCCTCTGTGATAAATTACAAGCCTCAGTTTCTCAAGCTGGTTTTCTACATGAGGGATAAATACACTATAGGAATGATTATTCCATTACTGCCCTTTCATCATTCTGTAGCAAATTCAAATAACAATAGCAGAAGATTATAACTTTTAATAATATTCCCTGCCCTTTGATGAGTTATGAGCTAAATTATACAGGCTCAATAAACTTCAGCTAATGATGTTTTTGTATGCTATAACTCATGTGGAGGGAAGTTTTATGTATCTCTCAGCTTTTTCACCTGGGGATACTCGATTAAAAACAGCATCCGTTGGTTTGGCACAAGATGCACAGTGGCTGATAACCTAACTGTGTGAATTCTTCTTCACTGTTCTTAGATTCCCAAACTCCTTGGCTAGGTTTGGCGAGCAAGGCCCAAGGAGGCAGATAAAAGGACTTCATTGTTATTTGACCATGCATTTTCCCCATGGCAAAATATCATCTAGGCAACCACTGAGACATTTTGGAAATGTATTTTTGACCATTTTTTATGCCTTGCAGCACCCCCTCCCCTTTTTGTGGTGGTTAATTGATATACTGAGGAAGTTAGTCACTTCATCATTTTCAACATGTGTTCTTACTGTCTGCACCAGTTATATGCATTGAAATGTTTTTATTATTCCTGAGACTGCACATCCCAAGCACCAAACTCCAGGCAGATTGCATCAGCTTAAAGATAACACTCACTTATAATCAAACTCATTACACTTGAATTTTTAGCTCACGCAGATACACAACGGAAATTATCACTTGAAAGCCATTTGTTTATGTCTGTTAGGCCTACTCATAGACGTCTTGAAACTTAGAACTCTGGAAAGCATTCCATGGTTCTAGGCTGGGACATTCCAGCCCTGAGGGGGAATGTTCTAGTACCACCCACTGTGGCACATGATACACACTCAACCTGCCCCTTAAGATCCTGGTGAGAGTCAAGAGTTGTTAGCTAGGATTGCCTAACTGCTTGGACAATAAATATGTGTCTCAAAACCAAGCTATATCTGAGTTCCCTGCAAGCGAATCTTAACTGTATAAAGCCATGTATGGATGAGCTAGAAGCATGTTCTCAGTTATAAGGAACGGATAACCATTTTAAATTGATCATATGATCTTCCTATCACAACCTAAATGGGCCTCACTAAGCAACAGCTTCTGTTATCAAATAGGCTTCCAAGAAAAAAAGACCTCAGATCATTTGCTGTCAAATGCAAATCCTAAGTTTTGACAAGTCTTCCAGTGTGAATTGGCTCATACTCACCATCTCTGTAATTTAACTTGGAGGGTTCACCCACGAGGTATATTGCTTAAAACTGAAACAGACCATAGATGCATTACTGAAATGAGGGATTGAAAAATATGAATATGAAACTTTTACATGCTAAAATCATTGTATATAGGACTTTTTTTTTTTTTTTGAGGGAATTCTTGGGTCTTCCTCTAAAGACTACTACCTCACCCTACTCGGACATGAAGAGGAGGTGGCCATCCACCATGTTTATTTTACCAGCACATAAGATATGGAACACATAAGGGAACTTTACAAGGGTACTTTTAGAGAAATTTTCATCACACATGATTTATAGGTGTCTCTGAAAGTTTTTATTTTTCTTAAGTAGACTCCACACCCAGCATGGAGCCCAACGTGGGGCTTGAACCCATGACCCAGAGATCAAGACCTGAGGTGAGATCAAGAGTTGGACACTTAACCAATCGAGCCACCCAGGCACCCCTCTAAAAGTTGTTTTAAATATAGAAAACCATTTTGTTCACATAAGGATGATATATTGGAGTTAAAATGAGATAAAAGGGGATTTGCTTCTATTTTACAACTTTGCACACTAACCACAATAGAAGCACCCTGGATGCAGAACAGTTTTTGTATGTATTTAGACAGAGAGCTATGGGTGCCTTGATTTTACTAAGAGGTTGTGAACCCACCTATTTGTCAAGGCATAGGAATCTGTCCAAACAGATACCAAATATGTGTTCAGTGAAGTTTAGGTCCTTGCCAGTGAACGGGATCACAACATTGCATTGCTGCGGGTCCTCTTTAATCAAAAGCTTGGTTAAGAGAAACAGTCACGGAGGGTTGCCTGAAGGATATATCGTGCACTCACGCCTTCATACTTGCCGATTACCGTAACCGCTTGGACCACGCTCTCAGCTCCTTGATGCCTGGCACTTCCTATCACATAACCTACCTCTGGGCATCTGCTGAAACTACTAGAAAAGGTAACTGTGTTCCAAACTTACTATGTGTGTGTTGTAGGACTCTTTTGAGAGTTCTGAAGTTTCTGAATAGGTAAGTTTCATTTGCTAGAGAAATTTCTTTCCCGGCCTTAGTCCTAGGAAACAATGTATTTCTCCTAACTGTAAATAAAGAAAAATGTTACAGAGTGGGCTGCAGGGTCTGCTCAGACACCTCTTCGCGCCTGGTGGGTTGGACGCTCTCATCCCGAGCTCTGTCCTCCTCCCGCAATTCTGCAGGACCTCATGGGTAATTTTTTTTTTTTTTTAAAGATTTTATTTATTTATTTGACAGAGAGATAGCGAGAGAGGGAACACAAGCAGGGGGAGTGGGAGAGGGAGAAGCAGGCTTCCCGCGGAGCAGGGAGCCCGATGTGGGACTCAATCCCAGGACCCTGGGATCATGACCTGAGCCGAAGGCAGACGCTTAACGACTGAGCCACCCAGGCGCCCCCTCATGGGTAATTTCTGTGTACGGACTTGACCCTGGTGTTCATACTGTTAGTCAGTTCTTATGGGCCCTTCATTTTAAAACAATCTTTGTCTTAGTATTTGAGGGAGTTTATATACAATCAGTAAAGCTATGGGACTATGAGCATATATCAGATATTCTATGATACTATGTTGCAAAACAAGGGTTCTTCAGTTCTTCACATGTTTTAGATGATGAGGGTCTTGTCTTATACTGGTTTTGTCCACAAAGTGTACAGTGTTAAGAATATGCTCTGGATATCAGAACCCAGGCCCTGGGAGTCGCTTCATGAAGGACCCTAGAAACGTCATAAGCACGCCAAGCCTCCGGCCTAAAATGAAGCCGTGGTAAGGAATTCTTTTTCTCTCGTTCCCTGCAGCCCTATGGTTTGAATTCAGACAGTTTGTCTACATGGAGTGTGAATTTGCCTTGTTCCCTTGAGGGCGCTTTTCACTCGTTAGTTCTTAGGAGGCATCAAAGTGCTGACTAGCCCCACCGCCATTCATGTGATACCTGGAGGGGGAAGGAAACACTGGGACACCATCGCTTTGTGCAATACACTTTTATTTTCCTTTTACCTTTGCAGTCATCTTTGAGTAATCGTTGTGTAAACAATAGAATGGAATGAAATTACATTAAATTGTATGCAAATGGCTCTAGAACACCTCAACAATTCTGACAAGGCAATTATAAATAACTTTTTCTTTCCTTAGTAATATATATTTGCTTTTTAAAGTACATTAACGAGCTGCCATATCTAGGGTTAGCTAGGAAAGAGCAATGGTACCATCCTGGGAGCCCACCTCCCTGAAAGTTTAGACTCCAATTTCGAAAATCCTAAGGTTTACTATTCCGTAATATATAGTCAAGCAGAGGGCTACTTGGGTTGAAAGTATTTATTCTTGAAACTTAACAGCATTTTACCTTTTTAGTCAGTCATTGCACAAAACCCTTTCTATTTTTCACTCCATCTGGGTATTCTGCCGAATTTCAAGTAAAACTCAGATTCTGGTAGCTTCAAGTTTATCAATTTTGGAACAACAAATCCTATCACTTAAGGAGAAGTCAAATCAGAGAGGGGTATATAATGAGCAGTCTAATAGAATGGCAACATTTTATATAGCATTCTATACGTTCCAATGAAGCAAAACTTACATATGCCACTTGATGTAGAGGAAATTTTAGATCTGAGACTATTCCAGAGTTAAGCAGCCTCAGGCACATTCTTAATATGAAAGTTTGCAAGGCACCTCCCTCTCCCAAGAGAATCAGATTGTGGATTGGTTTTTCGGCAAACAAACCAAAAGAAGAAGCATCCTAGTTCCTAATTCAGTCATTTCAAAAATCAAAAGTTATAAATACTCCAAAGATAGACCTGAAATTTTTTGTTTAAATAACAAGAGATTAACTGCAAGAAGCATATAATCAAAAACTTTTCTTCTTATAGCTAAGGTGTGTAATGCATAAATATATGAAAAATAAAATTCACAGTCAGTTTTAAAACTAGAATTCAAGTTTGGCTAATAAATCTTAATTTTATAAGTATATTAATTTCTAAATACAACATAAAAGAGGCAGTATTGTCAGATGTACAATTAAAGTAGAACAGAAAGAACAACAATGAGAGAAGAAATAGGCTTCTGATAGAAAAAATTCCTTTTGTTGCCAATAAATAGGACCACCTGAGTGTATTTCAGATTCTTTTCACTTAAGGGATATCCGAATTGATTGCTAAGAATATTAAATAGCTTTTGGAAAAATTAGCAACAGTCGTGCAGCTGTGGCATTTGCTTGTTCTCATACTGTGGATTGCTAGAGAATAAAGCAGAACTCGGAGTGTTGTAAGTTTAAAAAAATTCTTTTTTATCCCATTTCATTGAAGCCAGACTCTTCACAATCTTCTAATTTTGTGGGAACTGGGAGTGAGGGGGTGGGAGACAGGGTGGGGGGGGAGGAAGATTGAGGGGAGTGTTGTGAGGTGGGGGGCATGACAGATCAGGGAGATGTCAAGGGACATACATCAGCTGACACTCAACTGAGCAAACCCGATCAGCTTCACTTCATCAGGAATCTCCGACCCATCACAGCCTGAAGCCTGAAAAGGGAAAAAGACACCTTCAGTGCCGATTGATCCAAGCACAGCCACAGTCTGTAGGGGGCCAGTGTCCCATCTCCTCCAGGACAGAGAATCACCCTCTTGAACGACTGCAGTAACAAATCTGGTCATAATAGAGGGGAAGGGACTTGTGCCTGTTAAAACACCACAGTCTCCAGGCTTAAAGCTTTGAAATTGCCAATAACTGCCAAGAAAGTGATTTTAAATCTACTTTCAAATTAGAGCTCCTTAATCATTTTAAAGGATTATGAGAAAAATACCTTGGAATAAATTTAGCCAAAAAGGTGAAAGACCTATACTCTGAAAACAGTAAGACACTAATGAAAGAAGCTGAAGACACAAATGGAAAGATACACCATGCTTATGGACTGGAAGAATTATTAAAATATCCATTTTACCCCATGCAATCCCTATCAAAATACCAAGAGTATTTTTCATAGAACTGGAACAAATAATCATAGTTGGTATGGAACCACAAAAGACTTCAAAGCAATCTTAAGAACAACAAAGCAGGGAGGTATCACAATCCCAGATTTCAAGATATACTTCAAAGCTATAGTAATCAAAATAATATGGTACTGGCACAAAAACAGACACACAGATCAATGGAACATGAGAGCCCAGAAACACATCCATACCTATATGGTCAATTAATTTACAACAAAGGAGGCGAGAGTATACAATGAGGAAAAGATGGTCTCTTCAATGGTGCTGGGAAAACTGGACAGCCACAGGCAAAGAATGAAACTAGGCCACTTTCTTATAACATACGCAAAAAATAAACTCCAAGTGAATTGAAGACCTAAAACCACCAAAATCCTATAAAAAAAAAACATAGGCAGTAATCTCTTAGACATCAACCTTAGCAACAGTTTTCTGGATCTATCTCCTCAGGTAAGGGAAACAAAGCAAACATAAACTATTGGAACTACACCAAAATAAAAAGCTTTTGCATAGCAAAAGAAATCATCACCAAAATGAAAAAAAGCACCCCGTTGAATTGGAGAAGATATTTGCAAATTCTGTATCTGATAAAGTATCTGATAAAGGGTCAATAATCCAAAATATGACTCTCACAACTCAATAACAACAAAACCCCCCACACAGCCCAATAAAAAATGGGCAAAGGACCTGAACAGACATTTTTCCAAAGACGACATACAGATGGCCAACATACACATGAAAAGATGCTCAGTGTCACTACTCAGGGAAATGTAAATCAAAACCAAATAAGATATTACACCTCACACCTGTCAGAATTGGCTAGTATCAAAAGACAAGAAATAAATGTTGGCAAGGATATCAAGAGAAGGTAAACTTTGTGCACCGTTGGGGGAATGCAAGCTGGTACAACCACTGTGGAAAAGAGTTTGGAGGTTCCTCAAACTAAGAATAGAAATACCATAGGATCTGGTAGTTCTACTACTACGGATTTACCCAAGGAAAATGAAAACACTTGAAAGGATATATGCGCACCTATGTTTATTGCAGCATTATTTACAGTAACCAAGATATCTATCAAACCAACCTAAGTGTCCATCTACAGATAAATGGATAAAGACGTGGAAAATATATACAGTGCAATATTACTCATCCATAAAAAGGAATAAGATCTTGCCATTTGCAACAAGGATGGACCTAAAGGAGATTATGGTAAGTGAGATAAGTTAGCCAGAGAAGGACAAATATAGGATTTCATTTATATGTGATATCTAAAACACAAAACAAATGAACAACAATGAAACAGACTCTTAAATACAGAGAACAAACTGGTGGTTGACAGGAGGGGGGTTTGGGGGGGAGGGCAAAATATGTGAAGGGAATTAAGATGTACAAATTTTCGGTTATTAAAAAAATTATGAAAATGAGCAAAAACGATTTAACAGTCACTGAGGGTAATGTGGTTTTTACCAAAAGGCATCCTCTATAAAACTGGCCAGAAAAAAAGTGGTTACCAAGTAGCAGAAGGGCTCATGCTAGATAACTTATTTTTCCATAACAGAATTTTGTTTATAATATTTTAGGACATTTATTGCCTAAAATTGGCCCAAATTATAGTGTGTCAAATTCTTTGATTTTTCTTCAAAATTAAAAGGAACTGGAAACAAGTCATTGCTCATCAAACCTCTCACTTGTCCTCATTCAAAAGTTTGTATTTTTTTTTTTTTTTTTACCTCCCTCTCTCTCTCACACACACACAGTACTCAGATCGCCATTCCAGGCTGCATCTTCAGAGTGCATAAACCAGAATCAGACATGAGGTAAGTACAAGTGGGGAGAAAAAAGTTTGATAAATGACTGGGGATGGGCAATTAATCACCAAGGGACCATACAAACCTTTTCTTGGCCTAATTCCTGCAAAATTATTGTCAAAACAATTAGTTTCCCATGTAAAAAACGCCCTTTCCAATCATCCCAATGAACCTGCTTTGCACTGCTCCAAAAACCAGTGCATAAACTCAGTCCTTTGTCAACCCCAACATTCTCCCTTACAATAAGCAGCTAATTAGAATATATAACTTGAGTATTTTTAAGTAATTATCTTTCAAATAATGGTGTCAGTACTTACGCTTACATAAGAAAATCAATAGCCTAAAGGGTAGAAATATTAGTAGGCATTTTAAAAATTTACTTTGTGCCTGTCCAATGATTTCTCTAGTTTTACTTGACAAGATATTCAGTAAAGTGCAATTTTCACTGTGTGTGTTGTCAGGGACCATAAGATCAGAAACGTTCCTTTCCCTATCACTTTTAACAAAGTGATATAGGCACAGAAGGCTTTTTAGCTAAGATATTTTCCCATGGGTGTTTGTCATACAAATACTGTGATACTCACCCCCTACCCACCACCAGTTTTCTTGTTCCACAACCACTGTTTGTGAATCTCCCTAAACCTTTCTTTCTTCCCCTGCTACTGCTAACATCATTTACTTAATGCAGTGAATGGGGGCAGACACAATGTGTGTAATTAATAGGCAAATGACAAACACCGCAGGAGAAAGGATGGCCACCAGCAGTGACGAGGAGGGACTAGCCAATGGGAAGCACATCAGTGCATGTCAAAGATACATCAGAAATTTGGCAATGGGAAGAGCAGGAGGTTGAAATGACTAGAAATAAAAACAAAATATCCAATAGTGGTTAAAAGAAAAAATCTGAAATCCCTCTTGTGGAGAGTAATGGAAATGAGAATTGACAATGCAAGTGGGTGATCAAACCAGTGCTTATTGTGGGTACAGCACCCAGGGAGTCCATCTCTCACCCTCTGTCCCAGTGCCTCCTGTGGCTACACTGGAACATTCGGTTTCCTGGCAGAGGCACAGGCCAGGTTGTCTGGCTTTCATTCAGGCACTCGGGTCTTCTTCCCCTACTACCCTGCTGACTCTCAACCAAGCTGAGTCCTTGTCTCGCTCACTGTGGCCTGCAAAACACTGAGGGCAATATGTAAATGATTCTGGATTCTAGAGCAAAGGGACTAGAGACCCTTAAAACAGCAGTTCTCAGACTTCTTGTACTCTTAAAAATCATCACGGACTTTAAAAGCTTATGCTTTTTTAAAAAATCATTCACCATGATCAAGTGGGATTTATTCCTAGGATGCAAGGGTGGTTCAAGATTCATAAATCAATGTGATAGAGCACATCAATAAGAGAAAGGAAAAAACCATATAATCATTTCAATGGACACAGAAAAAGCATTTGACAAAGTACAACATCCATTTATAATAAAAGCCCTCAACAAAGGGAACATGCCTTAACATAATAAAGGCCATCTGTGAAAAACCAACAGCTAACATCTTTTAAAAACAAAGCTTTTCCCCTAAGGTCACGAACAAGACAAGGATGTCCACTCTCACCATTTTTATTCAACATAGTACTGGAAGTCCTAGCCACAGCTATCAGACAACAAAAAGAAATAAAAGGCATCCAAATCGATGGATAAGGAAAACTTTCATTATTTGCAGATGACTTCACAGTATATATAGAAAACCCAAAAGACTCCACAAAAAAACTGCTAGAATTGGTAAATTCGGTAAAGTTGCAAGATACAAAATGTACAGAAATCTGTGGCATTTCTATACACCAATAATGAAGCAGCAGAAAGAGAAACTGACAAAAAAAAAAATCCCATTTATAACTGCACCAAAAATAAGACACCAAGGAATAAAATACTGATGAAAGAAACTGAAGACGACACAAAGAATGGGAAAAAAGTGCCATGCTTATGGATTGGAAGTACAGATACTGTTAAAATGTCTATACAACCCAAAGCAATCTACACATTTAATGCAATCCGTATAAAAATACCACTGGTATTTTTCACAGAATTAGGACAAAAAATCCTAAAAATTTGTGTGGAACCACAAAAGACCCTGAATAGCCAAAGCAAGCTGAAAAAGCAAAGCTAGAAGCATCATAATTCTGGACTTTAAATTACAAAGCTGTAGTAATCAAAACAGTATGGTATTGGCACAAAAACAGACATGTAGGGGCGCCTGGATGGCTTGGTCAGTTAAACCTCTGTCCCTTGGTTTCAGCTCAGGTCATGATCTTGTGGTTGTAGAATCGAGCCCCGAGTTGGGCTCTGCATTCAGCGTGGAGTCTGCTTAAGATTTTCTCTCCCTCTCAAATAAATAACATCTTTAAAAAAGAATAGATCTCAATGGAACAAAATAGAAAACCCAGAAATAAACCCACAAGTATATGGTCAATTTATCTTCAACAAAGCCTGAAAGAATATCCAATGGGAAAAAGTCTCTTCAACAAATGTGTGGAGAAAACTGGACAGCCACATGTAAAAGAAAATGGACCACTTTCTTACACCATACACAAAAATTTGAAGTGGATTAAATACCTAGATGTGAGACCTGAAACCATAAATATCCTAGAAGAGAACACAGGCAGTAACCTCTTTGAAATCGGCCACAGCAACTTTTTTCTATATCTGTCTTCTGAGAAATAAAAGCAAAAATAATCTATCAACAAAACTAAAAAGGCAACTTACTGAATGGGGATATTTGCAAATGATATATCCAATAAAGGATTAGTATCTAGAATACATATATATATATAAAACCTTATGAAACTCAACATGCAAAAAAACAAATAATGCGAGGAGGAGCAAGATGGCAGAAGAATAGGAGAACTAAATTTCATCTGGTCCCAGGAATTCAGCTATGTAGGTATCAAACCATTCTGAACACCTACAAAATCAACAGGAGATCGAAGAAAAGAATAGCAGCAACTCTCTGAACAGAAAAGCGACCACTTTCTGGAAGAGTCATATTCTATCCCTTCATTGTAGTTAACCTTATTTTTTGTATATATATAAGTTGTTTTCTCTTTAAAATTTTGGGATACAGTTTCTTCTAACAGACCAAAATACACCCTGAATCTCTAGTGTATGGCTTTGTTCTAGTCTCCTGCCTGATCACATTCTCTCCCTTTTTTTTAAAATTTCTCTTCTTTTTTCAACTAACTTATTAATTCCTTTTATAAAATCTTTTATAATTTTCATCTTTACAGTCATAGTCTATCCCTTCATCATATTTACCCTTAGTTTTGTACATATATAAGTTCTTTCTTTAAAATTTTGGGAGGCACTTTCTTCTAACAGACCAAAATACACCCAAAATCTAGTGTGTGGCATTGATCTATTCACCAGCCTGATCATATTTGACCATATTCTTTTTCTTTTTTTCTTTCTTTCCCTTTCTTTCCCCCCCGGTTTCAGGTCTCTTCTGATTTGTTTAGTGTATATTTTTCTGGGGCCGTTGTTAATCCTGTTAGCATTTTGTTCTCTCATTCATCTATTCTCCTCTGGACAAAATGACAAGACGGAAAAACTCACCTCAGTACCGACTGCCAGGGACCTAATCAATATGGACATTAGTAAGATGTCGGAACTAGAGTTCAGAATGACGATTACAAAGATACTAGCTGGGCTTGAAAAAAGCATGGAAGTTATTAGAGAAACCCTTTCTGGAGAAATAAAAGTACTAAAATCTAACCAAGTCGAAATCAAAAAGGCTGTTAATGAGGTGCAATCAAAAATGGAGGCTCTAACTGCTAGGATAAATGAGGCAGAAGAGAGAACTGGTGATATAGAAGACCAAATGATGGAGAATAAAGAAGATGAGGAAAAAAGAGAGAAACAACTCCTGGATCACGAGGGCAGAATTCGAGAGATAAGTGATATGATAAGATGAAACAATATTAGAATAATTGAGATCCCAGAAAAAGAAGAAAGAGAGAGAGGGGCAGAAGGTATACTGGAGCAAATTATAGCAGAGAACTTCCCTAATTTGGGGAAGGAAACAGGCATCAAAATCCAGGAGGCACAGAGAAGCCCCCTCAAAATCAATAAAAATAGGTCAACACCCCGACATCTAATAGTAAAACTTACGAGTCTCAGAGACAAAGAGAAAATCCTGAAAGCAGCTCAGGACAAGAGGTCTGTAACCTACAACGGTAGAAACATTACACTGGCAGCAGACCTATCCACAGAGACCTGGCAAGCCAGAAAGGACTGGCATGATATATTCAGAGCACTAAACAAGAAAAATATGCAGCCAAGAATACTATATCCAGCTAGGCTGTCACTGAAAATAGAAGGAGAGATAAAAAGCTTCCAGGACAAACAAAAACTAAAAGAATTTGCAAATACCAAACCAGCCCTACAAGAAATATTGAAAGGGGTCCTCTAAGCAAAGAGAGAGCATAAAAGTAACACAGACCAGAAAGGAATAGAGATAATACACAGTAACAGTCACCTTACCTTAGGAAATACAATGGCACCAAATTCATATCTTTCAATAGTTACCCTGAATGTAAATGGGCTAAATGCCCCAGTCAAAAGACACAGGGTATCAGATTGGATAAAAAAACAAGACCCATTGATATGCTGCCTGCAAGAGACACATTTTAGACCCAAAGACACCTCCAGATTGAAAGTGAGGGGGTGGAAAACCATTTACCATGCTAATGGACATCAAAAGAAAGCTGGGTGGCAATCCTTATATCAGACAAATTAGATTTTTTTTAAAAGATTTCATTTATTTATTTGACAGAGAGATAGAGAGCACAAGTAGGCAGAGTGGCAGGCAGAGGGAGAGGGAGAAGCAGGCTCTCTGCTGAGCAGGGAGTCGGACGTAGGGCTCGATCCCAGGACCCCCAGCATCATGACCTGAGCTGAAGGCAGCTGCTTAACCAACTGAGCCACCCAGGCGCCCCCAGACAAATTAGATTTTAAACCAAAGACTATAATAAGAGATGAGGAAGGACACTATATCCTACTTAAAGGGTCTATCCAACAAGAAGATCTAACAATTGTAAATATCTATACCCCTAACATGGGAGCAGCCAATTACTGGACCGGATGGACTTCACAGATATATTCAGAACATTCCATCGAAAGCAACAGAATACACATTCTTCTCTAGTGCCCATGGAACATTCTAAAGAATAAATGACATCCTAGGTCACAACCAGGTCTCAACTGGGACCAAAAGATTGCGATCATTCCCTGCATATTTTCAGACCACAGTGCTGTGAAACTAGAACTCAATCACAAGAGGAAAGTTGGAAAGAACTCAAATACATGGAGGCTAAAGAGCATCCTACTAAAGAATGAATGGGTCAACCAGGAAATTAAAGAAGAATTAAAAAATTCATGGAAACCAATGAAAATGAAAACACAACTGTTCAAAATCTTTGGGATGCAGCAAAGGCAGTCCTAAGAGGAAAGTATATATCAATACAAGCCTTTCTCAAGAAACAAGAAAGGTCTCAAATATACAACCTAACCCTACACTTAAAGAAGCTGGAGAAAGAACAGCAAATAAAGCCTAAACACAACAGGAGAAGAGAAATAATAAAGATCAGAGCAGAAATCAATGAAATAGAAACTAAAAGAACAGTAGAACGATCAACGAAACTAGGAGCTGGTTCTCTGAAAGAATTAACAAGATTGATAAACCCCTGGCCAGACTTATCAAAAAGAAAAGAGAAAGGACCCAAATAAATAAAATCATGAATGAAAGAGGAGAGATCACAACCAACACCAAAGTAATACAAACAATTATAAGAACATACTACGAGCAACTATATACCAGCAAATTAGACAATCTGGAAGAAATGGATGCATTCCTAGAGATATATAAACTACCAAAACTGAACCAGGAAGAAATAGAAAACCTGAACAGACCCATAACCACTAAGGAAATTGAAGCAGTCATCAAAAATCTCCCAACAAACAAGAGCCCAGGGTCAGATGACTTCCCAGGGGAATCCTACCAATCATTTAAAGAAGAATTAATACCTATTCTTCTGAAATTGTTCCAAAAACTAGAAATGGAAGGAAAACTTCCAAACTCATTTTATGAGGCCAGCATTACCTTGATCCCAAAACCAGACAAAGACCCCATCAAAAAGGAGAATTACAGACCAATATCCCTGATGAACATGAATGCAAAAATTCTCACCAAAATACTAGTAGGATCCAATAGTACATTAAAAGGATTATTCACCACGACCAAGTGGGATTTATTCCTGGGCTGCAAGGTTGGTTCAACATCCACAAATCAATCATTGTGATACATTAATAAAAGAAGGACCAAGAACCATATGATCCTCTCAATAGATGCAGAAAAAGCATTTGACAAAGTACAGCATCCTTTCTTGATCAAAACTCTTCACAGTGTAGGGATAGAGGGCACATACCTCAATATCATAAAAGCCATCTAAGAAAAACCCACAACGAATATCATTCTCAATGGGGAAAAACTGAGAGCTTTCCCCCTAAGGTCAGGAACATGGCAGGGGTGTCCACTTTCACCACTGCTATTCAACACAGTACTAGAAGTCCTAGCCACAGCAATTAGACAACAAAAAGAAATAAAAGGCATCCAAATCAGCAAAGAAGAAGTCAAACTCTCACTCTTTGCAGATGATAGGATACTTTATGTGGAAAACCCAAAAGACTCCACCCCAAAACTGCCAGAACTCATACAGGAATTCAGTAAAGTGGCAGGATATAAAATCAATGCACAGAAATCAGTTACATTTCTATACACCAACAATGAGACAGAAGAAAGAGAAATGAAGGAGTTGATCCCATTTACAATTGCACCCAAAACCATAAGATACCTAGGAATAAATCTAATCAAAGAGGCAAAGAATCTGTACTCAGAAAACTATAATATACTCATGAAAGAAATTGAGGAAAACACAAAGAAATGGAAAAACGTTCCATGCTCATGGATTAGAAGAACAAATATTGTGAAGATGTCAATGCTACCTAGAGCAATCTACACATTCAATGCAATCCCTATCAAAATACCATCCACTTTTTTCAAAGAAATGGAACAAATCATTCTAAAATTTGTATGGAACCAGAAAAGACCCCAAATAGCCAGAGGAATGTTGAAAAAGAAAAGCAAAGCTGGCGGCATCACAATTCCGGACTTCAAGCTCTATTACAAAGCTGTCATCATCAAGACAGTATGGTACTGGCACAAAAACAGACACATAGATCAATGGAACAGAACAGAGAGCCCAGAAATGGACCCTCAACTCTATGGTCAACTCGTCTTCGACAAAGCAGGAAAGAATGTCCAATGGAAAAAAAGACAGTCTCTTCAACAAATGGTGTGGGAAAATTGGACAGCCACATACAGAAGAATGAAACTGGACCATTTCCTTACACCACCCACAAAAATAGACTCCAACTGGTTGAAAGACCTAAATGTGAGACAGGAGTCCATCAAAATCCTAAAGGAGAACACAGGCAGCAACCTCTTCGACCTCAGCTGCAGCAACTTCTTCCTAGAAACATCGCCAAAGGCAAGGGAAGCAAGGGTAAAAATGAACTATTGGGACTTCATCAAGATGAAAAGCTTTTGCACAGCAAAAGAAACAGTCAACAAAACCAAAAGACAACCGACAGAATGGGAGAAGATATTTGCAAATGACATATCAGATAAAGGGCTAGTATCCAAAATCTATAAAGAACTTATCAAACTCAACACCCAAAGAACAAATGATCCAATCAAGAAATGGGCAGAAGACATGCACAGACATTTTTCCGAAGAAGACATCCAAATGGCCAACAGACACATGAAAAAGTGCTCAACATTGCTCAGCATCAGGGAAATCCAAATCCAAACCTCAATGAGATACCACCTCACACCAGTCAGAATGGCTAAAATTAACAAGTCAGGAAACGACAGATGTTGGCGGGGATGCGGAGAAAGGGGAACCCTCCTACACTGTTGGTGGGAATGCAAGCTGGTGCAGCCACTCTGGAAAACAGTATGGAGGTTCCTCAAAAAGTTGAAAATAGAGCTACCATATGATCCAGCAATTGCACTACTTAGTATTTACCCCAAAGATACAAATGTAGGGATCCGAAGGGGTACATGCACCCCAATGTTTATAGCAGCGATGTCCACAATAGCCAAACTGTGGAAAGAGCGAAGATGTCCATCAACAGATGAACGGATAAAGAAGTGGTATATATATACAATGGAATATTATGCAGCCATCAAGAAAACCACAAAAAAACAAAATCTTGCCATTTGCAACGATGTGGATGGAATGAGAGTGTATTATGCTAAGTGAAATAAGTCAATCAGAGAAAGACAAGTATCATATGATCTCACTGATATGAGGAATTCTTAATCTCAGGAAACAAACTGAGCGTTGCTGGAGTGGTGTGGGTGGGAGGGATGGGGTAGCTGGGTGTTAGACACTGGGGATGGTATGTGCTATGGTGAGTGCTGTGAATTGCGTAAGGCTGATGAATCACAGACCTGTGCCTCTGAAACAAGATAGTAGGAAGGGAAAAATGAAGGGGGGGCAATTGGAGGGGGAGACAAACCATGAGAGACTATGGACTCTGAGAAACAAACTGAGGGTTTTAGAGGGGAGGGAGGTGGGGGGAATGGGTTAGGTCAGTAATGGGTATTAAAGAGGGCACGTTCTGCATGGAGTACTAGATGTTATACACAAACAATGAATCATGGAACACTACATCAAAAAACTAATGATGTAATGTATGGTGACATAACATAATAAAATAAAATTAAAAAAAACAAATAATCCAATTAAAAAATGGGCAGAAGATATGAACAGACACTTCTCCAAAGAAGACCTACAGATGGCCACAAGACACATGAAAAGATATTCACCATCACTTACCATCAGGGAAATGCAAATCAAAACTACAATGCGATTTCACCTCATACCTGTCAGAATGGCTAAAATCAACAACACAGGAAATAACATATGTCGGTGAGGACGTAGAAAAAGGGAAACACTTGTGTACTGATGGTGGGAATGCAAACTTGTGCAGCCACTGTGGAAAACAGTACAGGGTTTCCTCAAAAAGTTAGAACTACCCTACAATTCAGCAATCACACTACTGGGTATTTACCCAAAGAATACAAAAACACTATTTCAAAAGGATACGTGCACCCCTATTTTTATAGCGCCATATTCACAACAGCCAAGATATGGACGCAGCCCAAGTATCCACTGATAGATGAATGCATAAAGATGTGGTACATATATACAGTGGAGTATTACTCAGCCATAAAAAGAATGAAATCTTGCCATTTGCAATGACATGGATGGAGCTAGAGAGTATTATGCTAAGTAAAATGAGTCCAAGACAAGAAACAAAAACCCAGGGGGAACAAAGAGACAAATCAAGAAACAGACTCCTAATTTTGGAGAACAAAGTGATTATTACCAGAGAGGAAGTGGGTTGGGGGATGGGTGAAATAGGCGATGGGGATTGAGGAGTGCACTTGCTGTGATGAGCACTGGGTGATGTATGGAACTGTTGAATCACTATATTGTACACCTAAAACTAATATAACATTGTCTTAATTTACCGGAATTAAAACTTAAAAAGCTTATGTTTTTGCAGGTTATATTTATTGTATTGACTATTTTAAAAATTAAAACTGAAAAAATTTTTAAATATTTTAAACATGATTTTAATATTAAAGTATTAAAATAATTAAAAACAATGCTTATGTAGGTTATATTTATTATATTGAATGTCTCAGAAATCAAAACAGAAATTTCTAAATTATCCTTACTATTCGTTACATCTAATTACATGCTAACATAAATAAAATCTTAATGGAAAATAACCAGTTTACCAAAACAAAAGTTTGAGCAGAGTGGCACCGCTTTACATTTTGCAAATCTCTTTAATGTCTTGCTTGACAGAAGATGGCTAGATTTTCATATTTGCTTCCACATTCCATCTATTGTTTTATGTTGTTTTACTTGAAGTATACAAAGAAAATCCAGCCTCATATAAATAGTTGAAAAAGCAAATAAATAGTATCTTAAAAGTCTTTCTGATAATTGTGGATAGGGTTACCATACCAAGATGTGCCAAGTGGAATTTCTTAAAAGTTAGTTGCATTGTGGAATCTGAAACCACGTAGTCCGTTATACTGAAACCAGTGGTCTATCTGGCAGGTGGAATTGATCTTTTCCCCAAATAGGTTTTTTCAGCATCACTGAATTATGCAGATCTTCCCACTGTTGACACAGTTTGTTATATAATCTCAATGTTTCAATATACAATGTCAACCAATCATGTGCATTAATATCACACATGACTAATCTCATCAGAAAAAGTAAGTACTGGGCTGTTGTCAAGCTTACAGTGGCAGATGCAAGTTTTCCAAAATCCGTTTTCTGCTCGAAAGCTGAAATGTATTATTGATGACAAATATTGTCAGTTGTTTTCCTTGAAGTGTCAGGCTCACTTGGTTTGTTTTGAAAAAATATCTGCCAAATCCTTAGTCGGAATAACCACAGTTTGTCAGTTATTCTTCTGAGTAAAAATGGTGTTCCACGGGGATTAAAAAAAAAAAATGGCTAGTTCAGCCTACAACTTAATCTCACAAGAGCTTTTCCTGGAGACAACCACGGTACTTCACCATAGAAGCCTACCTTGCTTTATTGCACTTCACTTTATTGCCTTTCCTGGATATCACATTTTTTTTTTTTTTTACAAATTGAAGGTTTGTGGCAATCCTATACCAAGTAAGTCTGGTGGTGTCATTTTCCCAACAGCACTGGCTCGCTTCATGTCTGTGTAACATTTTGGCAATTCTCACAGTTTTTTAAAGGTTTTCATTATATTTGTTATGGTCATAGGACATCAGTGATCTGTGATGTTAATTTTGCTATTGTTTTGGGGCCCACGGACCTGCCGATATAAGATGGTGAACTTAATCCATATATGTGGCATGTGTTTTGACTGTTCCACTCACTGGCTTTTCCCCTGTCCCTCTCCCTCGCCTCAGGCCTCCTGATCCCTGAGATCAACAATATTGAAATTAGGACAATTAATGACCCTACAGTGGTCTCTAAGTGTTCAAGTGAAAGGAAGAGTTGCAAGTCTCTCGCTTTAAATCAAAAGCCAGAAACGATTAAACTTAGTGAGGAGCGCAGGCCAAAAGCTAGGCCTCTTGCATCTGTTAGGCCAAGCTGTGAATATAAAAGAAAAGTTCTTGAAAGAAATTGAAAGTGCTACTCCAGTGAACACATGAATGATAAGAAAGCAAAACAGCTTTATAGCTGATATGCAGAAAGTTTTCATGGTTTGGATAGAAGATCAAACCAGCCACCACATTCACTTAAGCCAAACCCTACTCCAGAGCAAGGCCCTAACTCTCTCTTCAATTCTCTGAAGGCTGAGACAGGTGAGGAGGCTGCAGAAGATAAGCTGGAAGCTAGAGGAGGTTGGTTCCTGAGGTTTAAGGAGAGAAACTGTCTCCATAATATATAAGTGCAAGGTGAAGCAGTAAGTTCTCCAGAAGACAGAGCTAAGAGAATTAAAGAAGTAGGCTACACTAAACAACAGAATTTGAATGTAGACAAAACAGCCTTCTATTGGAAGATGCCATCTAGGACTTTCATAGCTAGAGAGGAGAAGTCAGTGCCTGGCTTCAAAAGCTTCAAAGGGGACAGGCTGACTCTTGCTAGGGGCTACTGCAGCTGGTAACTTTAAGTTGAAGCCAACACTCACTTTTCCGAAAGTCCTTGGGCCCTTAAGAATTATGCTAGATTTATTTACAGAATCTATGGTCTATAAATGGAACAACAGACAGCACCTTTGCTTACAAAATGGTTTACTGAATATTTGAAGCCCACCATTGAGAACTACTGCTCAGAAAAGAAGATTTCTTTCAAAATGTTACTGCTCATTGACAATGAACTTGTCACCCAAGAGCTCTGATGGAGACGGGACAATGAGTTTAATGATTAATGTGGTTTTCATGCCTGTTAACACAGCATCCATTCGACAACTCATGGGTCAAGGAGTCATTTCAACTTTCAAGTCCTATTTATGAAATACATTTCATAAGGCCCATTCATCGTGAATTGCCAAGATGCTTAGGAAATTGCTCTATGTAAAAGGCATGTTATTTAACTTCAGTAACTAAAATCTGTAATGCTCACATAAATATGTACCAAGTGGATGTTACTTACATGTACTTACAATTTGCATTCTATCTTTAAGGGCGAATTATCTTATTTCATATTTTTACTAATGCAGTATCATATTTTTACTAATGCAATTTCAAAAACTTCACATTGAAAGCAGCAAGACTCAATTACTTTATAAAACTTCAAGGCAGCAGATTAAAAAATGCCTTCAACATTTAGACTTGTCTCAAGGCAAGGCTTACAACAATCAACAATAAAACAGTACTGAGATGTTGCACTCAAAGCATGTTACACTTGAGCTGAAATGCCCTTTACGCTTGAACCACTTTGTTAAAAGTGCTATATATTTAAAAAAAAAAAAAAAAAAGGCTTCTGATCGCCTTGCCTCTGGCCATGCCAACAATGGAAATCATACTTCATTTATTATTTGTCAAATGAAGCTAAAGATCTCACTGGGCAGGCAGAAAAGTAAATGCACTTCTTGATATAACCAATATCCTTGTTCCCTGGGCCACTGTTTTTCTTATATAAGCAGATATATAAGGACAGCCCACCTTTTCAAACTTGAGCCCAGTATTTCTAATAGAGGTGGGAGAGTGGAGAGAAAGGAGATTAGAGACTGAGCTATCTACAAACAGCATGTTTCTCAGCCGTAGCTAAATACTGGAATCACCAGGGGACACCTTCAAAATACCCAGAGCCCAGGCTGTCCCAAGAGCAATTACATTAGGATATCTGGTACAGGACCGGGACAAGAGCAATTTTGTGACGTGCCCCAACCATCCCCTGAGTAAACCGCTGTTCTCTGAGGTAAGGAACCACATCACCAAGATACAACTTTGTTCTTTAGATGATTTTAGGCCCCTGACATTCTCCTTTAGAAAGCAAAGAAAGCTCTGAGATAAAAATGATAAACAGCTGAGAGATAAAAGGACCACGAGCAGCAGTAGTTTGTGAGGAAAAATGCTTCTGAAATACTTTCTTTTATTCTTCAAGAAAATAGCCAAATTGATGAACGAAAGCAAGTGCATTTGAATCTCTGTGGTTTTACCAGGATGTCAGTGTTCTACAGAAGATTAGGCCAAGAAGCAATTCAAATGAGCTCTATCGAGTGGATCTCAAACTGGCTGGCAACAGGTAACAACAAAGCAACCTCCTCAGGTTTAACAAGGGCTGGACAGAGAGTGAAGTGACCAAAACTGAAGGTTATTTAACATTGTTAGCTGTCTTTTGGGAAAAAGCCATTAATTTCCATCTTCTGGGAACAGCACATTACTGCCTTCTCAAGCTATCGGGGGAAGGGAAGACTTGCCCGGGTTCTCCTGCAAGACTCCTGTGCCGGGCAGGCCCATACTATTCAATCTGCTGAAAGTACAGGACAGAATCCACCTCAACCGCTGTCCAGGGATCCCATCATCCCAAAGCAGGAATCCACAGAGAAACAGAAAACCATAAAACCACAGAGCTGCAAGGGCCCTGCCTCCCAGAACGAACAGCAATTGAGAGGATGGGCTGGGACGCTAGACCGGAGTTGAATTTGCAGTGTCTCCACTGTCTGATCCTGGGCAAGTTAGCCCCACAGAGTCTCGGATTCCCAGGACAGAAAATGAACCTAATGATATCACCATCTTGTGGGATCCTGAGGATTAAATGAACTGAGATGAAGTGTGTAAACCACCTCGGGCACGGTCTAGCAAACAGTGGACGCCTGAGAAAGTGATTCTTGTCCTTTCCGCAGGGAAGGCCCAGGAATTTCAAGGGACTCTAAAAAGAGGGCATGAAGCAGAAACCACCATCTTAATTATTTTACAGGGATTAAAGTAAATGTTGAGGGAAAAATGATGGCTGCAGTTTTTCTAACCGAGGTTTGTATTACTCTGGTACATTTTAATTATCAAGCCCTCTGCTGTGTGCTGGCTTCTGTGCAGCAGCCTCGGGCCCCGGAAGCTCCGGACTTCTCAGGGATATGAATTCGTGGCGGAGAACAGAGGAGGAGCCCCTGAGCCAGCACTGGATGTCAGAGAAGGCTTCCTGGGGAAAGTGAAATTGAAGCAGAAAGTCGGAACATGCCTACGTGTCGAGGAGCCAAAGCAGCAGCTTGGAGAAGCTGGACGAATATTTTAGTGAGAGAGAGAGAGAGAGAGAGAGAGAGAAGCACATACAAAAGGCCAGCAGACAAAAGTAGGAGAAGACAGAGGATGAGAATGAGAGAAGACAGAATGAGGGGAGATACAGAAAGGTAATAAAGCAGGAGCCCGAAAGGGAGGTCTGGTCCGGGGTTTGAGTTTTAGGAGCATTTTGCAATGCAGAAGAAGTACTCTGGCCACAGCCACGGTGTGGTGAAGGGAGCCGGACACAGGCAGACTATAGGCAGGAAGATCCGTTTCGGGAGATGAGAGAACCCCGCGAGAGTGCTGGAAATGGGGATGGAGAGAAGAGGACGGAGTCAAGCAAGAGCATCCGCAGAAGTAATAAACTGATTCGAGTAGGAGATGAGAGGAGTTTGACCTTCTTCTGCTCATACTGTTCAGAGCAGACAACACTAGGTGTTTCTCTAAGACCTTTGGTAACAGGAAAGGGCCAGGGTTGCTATTCCTGTTTCATAGGTAAGCAAGTTTAGCGAGTGTGGGGATGAGCCAGCATGAAAGCCTTCATTTCTTATCTCTGTTTACATATTCAAAATTAGGCAAATCTTCCGGAGGTGGTGTGTTAGAACTTCTTTCTTATGCTATAAAAAATGAATAAAGAAACATTAACAGGCTTGAAATCCTGACACAGGATACCATTTTCTCATCAATATATTCTCATATGAATGAAATATGTTTACAAAGATGTAGGTGAATTAGAAACATAACAGAGGTGACAGACGAGTCCTAAAGCAGAAGACGGATTTTTCAATTTCTTAGTTTATCATCCTATGTCTGAGTAAAATGTTCTTTTGTTATTGAAAACAAATTTCTTCAGATAAATTCTTTCTGTGAGAATCTTTGTGTTTGAAAAAGCTCATCACACAGCCTAGCCATCTGAAATTAGATGTGAGGCAAGACCCGGAAAGTTAATTAGCACAGGGCTAACATTTACTGTAACTAATCATTTCACATCTTTGGCCATGCGCATTTTCCATTAAATTCTCACAAGAAATAAAGAAGACAGATCATCAATATATATTGTGCACAGCAAAGTGCTAGTCATTTATATCTTAAATTGCTTGTGGCATTCTGACTGGCTCTTGATAAGATTTATAATTTTAAAATGAGTCACTTAATGTACTGTTTGCTAAAACTTTCAGGAAAATCGTCGCTTCTGCCTGTTAGGACTGCTCCCCGTTTCCAGCCATGGTCACCCTATCTCTTGCTTTCAGAACGATGCCAGGACACACTCAGGATCTGTATCTCTGTGGCCGCTCTAGTTCTTAAATTTAAAGTCTACTAGTGCAGAAAAACTGTCGCAACACCCCTTCTCTACGAGAATCTATTACCGTGATTTGAAATGTGGAGTTAAAATGTTATGTCTTTGTTCACTAGCCTTCGGCGAGTAGTTCCACAATTGTTTCCAATTACCTAAACCATTTCTACAACAATCAGCCTCAATTTTTTTAAAAGTTAGAACCACCTGGCTTTCACTTTAGGAAAGCTTTATTAAGAGTGTTGGTTGGAATTAGGTTTAATTTTGTCTATACGGTCAAGGTGCCACACAAGCGGGAGGCGAAATGGCATGGGTGCCAAGATTTCCCAAATGGCGGCTCTTAAAGATGTCCCGGGAAACAAGCTATGCTCACGGAAGAGGAAGTTTCCAGTCGTGGTCAGAAAACATTCCCACAGATTAAACCCGCAAAGGACAAATGCAAAAATGGATTCCAAAAGAAAGTAACAGCAGCAAGGGAATTACAGAGCAGGTTATTAAAACGTGTTATTAGTCCTTGCTGGCAGAGCATGGCAAAACATTTACCTTCCTTCCGGAACTTTCAACTTACCAACTTAAATGTCAAGGTTTTTAAAGCTTTGGGATCATCTACAATCTTCTGTAAATTAGCAGCCACTGAAAAATACAAGCGTGGAGAAAAAGTGTCCAAATCATTTACAGTAACACTGGATTTTCACATCAATGATTCGGAAAATCTGACTCATCATGCAATAAGCTGCAAAATTATTTCTTTCACAGGCATTACAAAGTCCATATAAATCACCAAATTAGTCTCACATTTTCTACAATTTATATCTTCAGCGCATCTGAATTCATCACTATACATTGGGCCCACATTTCATACGACAAAATGGGAAATTACTTTCTAGTGGAAAGTAGAAGTGATGGCAGCCAGCCCCCAGCGTTCTCGACCTCTAGGTTTTTCTCAACACTCCACACTACGAAATTTATTAGCCAGCAGAGGGCAGCACAAAATAGAGGCGAGGTATTGCAAAGAACGGTTTTTCTGAAGAGAATTTCAGTGCCTTTGAACCCTTCTCCTATTAAATTCACTCAATTCTCTGCACCCATTTTTATCAAAGCAACAAAATACAGTGGATAACCTCTACGACTTGGGCATTTGTGTTCATGCTCTCAGAGCACAATAATCTGTCAAACCAGTGAAGAGCCACCTTGAACAATACCCAAGTTGGCTGAACAGGGGGCAAGCACTAGAGGCTGTCAGTTTGGAGTTCAGTAGTGAAGATATGTTTCAGTATTAGCGGGATTCATCAGAGACCCGTCCCACCTTCCACGGTGTCATGATATATCTGATACTCTGGCAGAGAAGTCCGCTTTTCCTGCTTACTCCCCTGGCTTAGGCTTAGGGTACAGAATTATCAGAAGGTAATGATGACAGAAATTTAAAACCTTGCTCTTTCCATATCCAAATCTAAAGTCTCAAGTACTGAAAATCAAGTAAGCACTGCTGGTTAGGGAAAAAGAGAGGACTACTGAAGAAATAAGAGAAAGTTCCATGTAGCATTTTTATTTTTCATGTGGAAAGTTATCTGCTGCTTCAGTAATTAGGTATCTGAAAAGTTATGTGACTATTTTAAGATAAAAAAAATTAAGATAACATAAATATTTTGAGAAAAGTGTTTCAAATAGAAAGTCTAAGTAAAGAGGAGAAAAATCTGCATATTTCATGTTTCTCTAAGGTTGACTAAAAACAACCTAGAGACATGGATTTTCTGCAGATCAGTTTATTTCATTTAATCCATCAGCTGCAGAGGAGAAAAAAAGAAAATTATATACTCAATATGGCCTATTTCTCTTTATAAACCATAATTACAAGCATCATTTTATCTTCATTTGTTGCCCTTAATACTTCCACTCTGAGCGATCTGCAAAGTTTCATTTATGGTAACTCCCCATCCCGCCCCATCTTTTTCTCCTCTTCCTTTTGCCCACACAAGCCAACCTGCACACATGTCAGGTAGATCCTGGGCCACCACCCTCAACAGAGTTATCATCACCAAGCATCTTTTTGGCCTCCTCAGCAGCTTCCTGAGCATATTTCAGATGCTAAAATCATCTAGTAATCCACACAAGAAAACACTGGGCTCGTGGAGTGAAAAAGCTCGGCTGTGAGATTCTGTTCACCAAAGCCAGTATTTATGATGTCAGGGCATTCTGACTGGATGCAAATTGCAGCAAGTGCACACAATCACTATTTTCTTAAAACACAAAAGTGTTCTAATAGTTCCTCTGATTTGGGCTGATTTCATGAGTCGCCACAATGTCTTCCTATGAATTTCAGCCCTTTCATTAGAGGCTCTCAGTTAATGTGGATGATTTACTGCCCTGTTCTGGGTCATCTATTTCCAGTCTGCTCTGTAATGTTCCGCCAAAAGCAGAGCTCTGTTCTACACTAATTCACAGCCCTCTCTCTGGTGTGCATGCCCATGTGCTAGCGCCAATCTCCAAGGAACATGGCTATGCAAGTTGTAGACCTGGAGGGCAAAGCTGAAATGCTAGCATCTTCAACAATCATCTGGGAAACCGCACTCCCCAATTGTGAGCCCTACACCTCAGGGACATTAGAAATTCAAATTCTGTCTTCGACTCAAAGCAAAAATAGCAAAACTGGCCACTTACCTGATTACTTATCCCAGCTGCTAGGCTTATTTTCAATTTAGTTGATTCTAATTTGTTGTAAAGTGCTATAAAATACCTTCATTTAACTGACATCACATAAAATTCAAGGTGATGCTAATTTCTCTTCCACTAGCAATGCTCATTAAAAAGATGGGTGTCACTGTTTTCTCCCTTCTCCTGACTGTGCACCTGGATTTCAAAAATAAAAATGTGCCTTACCTGGAACATGAGCGGAGAAGGAAGGGTTGGATAGGGCTGGTTAACTTTAGAGCTTCTCAAGTAATGTGCTGGTAACATTGAACTTCATGCTTTAAGGCGCTTTAGGTTTCCTCAAAATATGGGGCTTCTGAACCCTGCCTACTCAGTGGCCCTCCACTTATTTCCAATCCCTCCTGGCTTTCCCAAACAGAACTCATTCTCCTGGTTTCTGCTGCAGACGGTTGTCTTCCTTGAGCTTGCCCCTTCCCACCTCCCCAGCCCACTCTCTTCAGTCACTGAAGTGGCTCTGGTTCTTGGCACAAAGGACACAGAAAACACTCACCAAGGTACTAGGGACTGTCCCCTTGCCCTAGCGCTGCAGCTACAGGCTACCTTGGTGTGAACCATCTATTTCTTGGCTATTTTTGGCGGGGGGGGGGGGGGGGGGGGGGGGGGGGGGGGTCTCTGTGTTACACTTAGGCTTGAATCCCTATCAGCGCTAGGTGCTCTTTTTGGATAACATTTGACCTAAGGTACAGTAGGTATTATGCTTCATGAAACTGTAATAATATCATTAACAACCACATGAAAAAGACGCCGATGCTCAGTACCTCCCTATTCAAATCCAAACAGAGACGGAAATAACATTGTCCTGGGGGTCATCTATCAGAGGCAAGACAGCAGAGCCAACATTTCTTTGGCAAACTAAGTCAGGCGTTCTCCAGACCCTGTTTTCTCTATAAACTCCTTGTACTACTCAGATTCTCCATATTTGGACAGTTAGAAAAATAACAGTTACATAATGACTATTTACAGTCTGTGTTTGCATTACAAGTGATTAGTGGAAAGATACACTTTTCTCCCCAGATACCAGTGTATTTCACAACAATCTCCTATAGTACTGATGTTCTGGGGGCCGTGACTGAATTTATCTCATTTGAGCTATTCCCAAACAAAAGCTGTGAAGAAAAGCACCCCAGTGAACACCAAGTCCAATGCACTCCCCCAAGAGGAAATTCTGAGAGAAGACAAAAGCACAGACTTGGGTTACCTGACAAGGTGATTCACAATATTGTTTGATCCAAAGACACATCCCGAACATCTGCTCTGTACCGTGTTGCTGCAGAAAGTCAGCAGAGGATTGCAAAGCAAGAAAGAGACACAGGTACCAAAAGAGAATCCAAGCTTCTAAGTAAGGAAGAAAGGAAATGATAGGAGGGTGGGTCTCTAACGGATACCGCTGTAATGCTAATGCAAAATTACAGCTAATTATTATGTTTGGGACAAAATACAAGAGATTTGCCCTATTATCTTCCCTAAATCTTCAGCCTCTCATCTTCAGGAGATGAGTGTAGCACAGTGTGTAAGTGCATGAATTCTCCAGTCAGGGTGCCTAGGTTAAAATCCTGCCTCCTGCTTAGAGCCATGTGGCCCCATGAACTTGGGCAAGTTTACGTTCACATCTTTGTGCTCGAGTCCATATATCTGTAAAATGTGGATATTAATAGTGCCGACGTGATAGGGTTCTTCTGGGGACTGAATTCATACACGTACAGAATTTAGACTAGTGCTTGATGTATTGCAAATACAAAACAAATATTAGCTTACTATCTCTAGCCTGGACAACTGCATATCGTAACTGGCTTCCCTGCCTTCAGTCTTAACTCATGAGCCCTCTTACACTCACCAAAGCGACTTGGAGAATCTAAGTCATAAAGTGGGATGTGCTGCCTCCATATATAATACCATTTAACTGTTCATATCAACTTCAGGATTAAGTCTAAGTTTTTAAGGTAGTCTATGAGACCCTCCATGGTCTGGCCCAACCTATCTCTCTAATTCATTTTCTGCCATGTCTTACCCCAGATTTTCCCGGGAAGGGCTCCATAACCACTCTCCTCCTCTAGGTACCTACCACTACTCTTCATCATTACGTGCTGAAACAACCCATTACAGAGCTTGTTTCCCGACTTGATTCAAACTCTTTGATAACCCAGACAAAATCTTAATTCACCTTTGCAAAAGGTTTATCTTTGAAATATACGCACATCTACAGAGACTGATAACTTCTTCCCACTTCCATTGCTACTACCCAAGTACAGCTGCCACCTTCTCTCATCTAGACTCACACAATAGCCTCCTGTCTCCCTGCTTCCATCCTCAGTCCTCAATGGCTCAGCCTCTATCCAGCAGTCAGATGAGCCTTCTCCAACAGTTTTGCCTTTACTCTGTTTGAAATTGTTTACTTCTCTTCATCTCTACTAGCTCCATCCCATCTCATCTATAAGGAACCAGAAAACTTGACTACTTTTCATTGTTTTTCAAGAGATGAGAGTCAAGGTCACTCTGCAGATAAACCACCCAGACTAGCATAGGTGGTAGCCCCAACAAAGGGAATCTACAATGGTAAGTAGAGGATGGACAGGAGGAGCGTCAGTGTGGCCTCAAGACTATCTATAGTAATGAGGACTAAGTCATACCACTAACCTTCCCTCTTATAACTTTCCCCAGAAAAAGAAACCGACCATTGCTGCAGGAATTATTCCCAGGTGAATCCAAGCAGTACAAGGGATGGACTATTGTGGATACTTTGGTGTGCAGCCCAGATCTTCTCTTTAGGAATGAGGCAAATGTTCTCCCATCTGCTGGGATTATTGCTGGCTGATGACTCTTAGCTTGGTCCTTCTTTGGGAATTGCCCTTGGAAGCCCTAAGGCTAAATCCATGGACAAGCCTGGTACAACACCTTAGAAGGCATTTCTATTAGCAATGCCTATAAGACAGTGCAAATGAAAGAGAAACACAAAATAAAAGGATGTAAAATATGATACCAAATATCTGAGATGTAGAGGGGAGAGGATTAAAGAATGAGTTCAAAATTAAGTGACCATCAGCTTAATGCAGACTGCTATATGCAGAAGATGTTATATATAAACCAAATGGTAACCACAAGTCAAAAAAAAAGTTACAGAGGGGTGCCTGGGTGGCTCAGTCACTTAAGCGTCTGCCTTCAGCTCAGGTCATGGTCCCAGGGTCCTGGCATTGAGCCCCGCATTGGGCTCCTTGCTCAGCGGGGAGCCTGCTTCTCCCTCTCCCTCAGCCTGCTGCTCCCCCTGCTTGTGCTCTCTCTCCCACTACTCACTATCTCTGTGTGTCAAGTAAATAAATAAAACCTTTTAAAAAAAGTTACAGATATACAAAAAAGTAAAGAGAAAGGAATCCAAATATATCACTAAAGAAAACCAGCAAACCATGAAAAAGAGAAAAAAGGATCAGAGAAAAACTAAAAAACAACCACAAAACAAGTAACAAAATGTCAATAGACACGTATCTATCAGTAATTACTTTGAATGTAAATGGCTTAAATGCTCCAATTGAATGACATAGGGTGACAGAGTGGATAAATAAACAAGACCCCTCTACATGCTGCCTACAAAAGACTCATTTCAGACCTAATGACGTCTGTATACTGAAAAGCGAGGGGATAGAGAAACATTTATTATGCAAATGGATGTCAAAGAAAGCCAGAGTAGCAATACTTATACTGGACAAAATAGACTTTAAAACAAAGACTATAAAAAGAGACAAAGGAGGACACTAAATAATAAAGGAGATAATCCAACAAGAAGATACAACAATTGTAAATATTTATGCACCCAACATGGGAGCACCCAAATACATAAAACAGTTAATAACAAACATAAAGGAACTCATCAATAGTAATATAGTAATAGTAGGGGACTTTAACATCCCACTTACATCGATGGACAGATCATCCAAACAGAAAATCAATAAGGAAACAGTGGCTTTGAATGACACACTGGACCAGATTGATTTAACAGATCTATTCAGAATATTCCATCCTAAAACAGCAGACTACACGTTCTTTTCAAGCACACAGAGCATTCTCCAGAACAGATCACATGTTAGGCCACAAAATGAGCCTCAACAAATCCAAAAAGATCAAAGTCATACCATGTATCTTTTCTGACCACAGTGCTATGAAACTGGAAATCAACCACAAGAAACAATCTGGAAATACCATAAATACATGAAATCAAAGAGGAAATCACAAGTACATGGAAACAAATGAAAATGAAAACAAAATGGTCTAAAACCTTAAGGATGCAGCAAAAACAGTTCTAAGAGGGAAGTTTATAGCAGTACAGGCCTACGTTGAGAAGAAAAATCGTGAATAAACAACCTAACCTTATACTTAACGGAGCTAGGAAAAGAACAACAAACCCTAAAACTAGCAGAAAGAAGAAAATAATAAAGATTAGAGCAGAAATAAATTATATATATTATATATTAATTAATTATATATTAATATATTAATTAATTATATATTTAATATATATATATATATTTAAAAAAAACCCAATAGAACAGCTCAATGAAACCAGGAGCTGGTTCTTTGATAAACTGCTAACCAGACTGATCAAAAGGCGGGGGGGGTGGGGGGGGAGGAGAGAATGAAAACTCAAATAAACAAAACCACCAATGAAAGAGGAGAGAAAACAGCTAACACCACAGAAATACAATTATAAGAGAATATTATGAAAAACTATATGCCAACAAATGGGACAAACTAGAAGAAATGGATAAATTCCTAGGAACATATAAACTACCAAAACTGAAGCAGGAAGAAATAAAAATTTGAATAGCCCAATTCAGCAGGGAGATTGAATCAGTAATTGAAAAATTCCCAACAAACCAAAGTCCAGGGCCAGAAGGCTTCACAGGCAAATTCTACCGAACCTTTAAAGAAGACTTATTACCTATTCTTCTCAAACTATTCCAAAAAAATAGAAGGAAAGCTTCTAAATTCATTCCATGAGGCCAGGATCACCCTGATACCAAAACCAGATAAAGACACCACAAAAAAAGAGAACTACAGGCCAATATCTCTGATAAACATAGATGCAAAAATCCTCCACAAAATACTAGCAAACTGAATCCAACAATACATTTAAAAAATCATTCACCATGATCAGATGGAATTTATTCCTAGGATGGAAGGGTGGCTCAACCTTCACAAATCAAACATGATATATCACATCAATAAGAGAAAGGATAAAGACCATATGATCATTTCAATAGACACAGAAAAAGCATTTGACAAAGTACAACATCCATTCATAATAAAAGCCCTCAACAAAGTAGGTTTATTACAGAAAACATACCTGAACATAATAAAGGCCATCTATGAAAGACCCACAGCCAAATTCATGCTCAATGGGGAAAAACTGAGAGCCTTTCCCCTAAGATCAGAAACAAGACAAAGATGTCCACTCTCACCACTTTTATTCAACACAGTATTGGAAGTCCTAACCAGAGCAATCAGACAACAAAAACAAATAAAAGGCATCCAAACTGGTAAGAAAGAAGTAAAACTTCCACTATTTGCAGATGACAGGATAGTATAAAAAACCCTAAAGACTCCACCAAAAAACTACTATAACTGATAAATGAATTCAGTGAAGTCGCAGGATACAAAATCAATGTGCAGAAATCTCTTGCCTTTCTACACACTAATAATGAAGCAGCAGAAAGAGAAATTAAGAAACAATCCCATTTACAATTGCACTAAAAACAGTAAGGTGCCTAGGAATAAACTTAACCAAAGAAGTGAAAGATCTGTACTCTGAAAACTATAAAACACTGAAAGACATTGATGACAAAAAGAAATGGAAAGACATTCTATGCTAATGGACTGGAAGTACAAATATTGTTAAAATGTCTATATCATCCAAAGCAATGTACAGATTTAATGAAATCCACATCAAAATACCAACAGCATTTTTCATAGAACTAAGACAAAAAATTCTAAAATTTATATGGAACCAGAAAAGACCCTGAATGGTCAAAGCAATTTTGAAAAAGAAAAGCAAAGCTGGAGGTATCACAATTCTAGACTTCAAATCGTATCACAAAGCTGTAGTCATCAAAACCGTATGGTACTGGCACAAAATCAGACATGTAGATTTTTGGAACAGAAAACCAGAAATGAACCCACAATTATATTGTCAATTACTCTTCGACAAAGCAGGAAATAATATCCAATGGGGAAAAAAGACAGTCTCTTCAACAAATGGTGCTGGGAAAACTGGTCAGCTACATGCTGGACCACTTTCTGATCCCATACATGAAAATAAACTCAATGCATTAAAGACCTAAATGTGAGACCTGAAACCATAAAAATCCTAGAAGACGACACAGGCAGTAATGTCTCTGACATCGGCTGTAACATTTTTCTACATATGTCTCCTGGGGCAAGGGAAATAAAAGCAAAAATAAACTATTAGGACTAAGTCAAAATAAAAAAGATTTTGCAAAGTGAAGGTAACAATCAACAAAACTAAAAGGCAACCTACTGAATGGGAGAAGATATTTGCAAATGATATATCCAATAAAGGGTTAGTATCCAAAATATACAAAGAACTTACACAACTTAACACCCAAATACCCCCCAAATAATCCAATTAAAAAATGAGAAGACATGAACAGACATTTCTCCAAAGAAGACATCCAGGTGGCCAACAGCACATGAAAATGTGCTCAACATCACTCATCATCAGGGAAATGCAAATCAAAACCAAGATGAGATACCACCTCACACCCGTCAGAATGGCTAAAATCAAAAACACAAGAAACGACAGGCGTTGGTGACAATGTGGAGAAAGAAGAACACTCATGCACCATTGGTGAGAGTGCAAACTGGCGCAGCCACTGTGGAAAACTGTACAGAGGTTTCTCAAAAACTTAAAAATAGAACTTCCCAATGATCCAGTAATCACCCTACTGGGTATTTTCCCAAAGTCAAAGGAATACATGCATCCTGATGTTTATAGAAGCATTATCTACAGTGTCCATCACTTGATAAATGGATAAAGATGTGGTACAGGGCACCTGGGTGGCTCAGTCAATTAAGTATCTGACTCTTGGTTTCAGCTCAGGTCATGATCTCAGGGTTGTGGGATCGAGCCCCATGTCGAGCTCTGTGCTCAGTGTGGTGTCTGCTGGAGATTATCTCCCTCTCCCTTCCCTCTGCTGTGCTCTCTCTCTCTCTGAAATAAATCGTTTTGTTTTTTTTTTAATAAAAGAAGATGTGGTACATATATGCAATGGAGTATTACTCAGCCATAAAAAGGATGAATTTTTGCCATTTGCAACAACATGGATGGAGCTAGAGAGTATAATGCTAGAAAATGGAGAAATTAGAGAAAGACAAATACCTTATGATTTCACTATATGTGGAATTTAAGAGACAAAACAAATAAGCAAAGGAAAAGAGAGAGAGAGAGAGAGAGAAACACCAAGAAACAGGCTCTTAACTGTAGAGAACTGATGGTTACCAGAGGGGAGGTGGGTGGGGGGATGGGTGAAATAGGTGATGGGGATTAATGAGTGCACGTGTTGTGATGAGCACTGAGTGATGTATGGAAGTGTTGAATCACTATATTGTACATCTGAAACTAATATTACACTGTATGTTAATTGTACTAGAATTAAAGTAATAAAACATTGGCTATTCTGACATGTTAAAAAAAAGACAGGACAAATGATAAATAAAATATTAGAGGAAAAGGAGGAATGAGTATATTATTTGCCATTTCTCTGCATTAGATTTGTAGATGGTGAGAAAAAGCAGTAATTAGAAGAGAATGTTACAGGTACCATAAGCAATCAGCCTTTGAGACAAAATATGAAAAAGATTTGAGCATTATTTATATCAGAAAAAGATTATGGGAAATAAAAAATAAATGCACTTGCCATTCTCCTTAAGGTTTGGGTAAATTCCAGTTTTTTGGTATTATCTTGGCATAATGGGAAAGCTTGAAACAGTCTGGAATAGCTAAACTGGCAGCTATTGAATCTGTCCTTTAAAATATAATCATAAAATTACTATATAGGTCCTGATTTTCCTTTATTGTGTTTAAGGTGGAGTTTTATGAACTGGACCAGAGTAAGGTAATGGAAGTGCCCAATAATCATTATGTTATTATTACTCTTTTTGAAAGCAATGAAATGGTATAATCAATGAAATTGTAGCTCCATTTAGCTGGTGGAGAGGACATAGCAGTATATGTTTATGGCTTAATTCCTCTTTAGAATGACGATAAAGAAAGTAAAAAACTAAAAATACTGTATGAAGAATGGCTAAACTTTAAAGTCACGTTTGCCAAGCATATCCCAAATTCACCTGAGATGAAGGTAGGAATGTATTTGCTTTGGAAAATAGTTTTGAAACCCTCTAAATTGTAGGTAAAGGTTTGTGTGCACATATCTCAGGGGAGGGGTTTTAGCTTTTACCAGATACTCACTGGGGTGATGCCCTGGATAACCTTAAATTGCTGTCCCAAATGCCTACTAACATCTTCCTGTACTAATGTAAGCAACTTGGAGGTGGGGCCTTTTGTTTATTTTTAGAACAGCCTTACTGAAATACAGTTGACATATAATAAATGGTATATATTTAAAGTGTGTAATTTGGTAAGTTCTGATACACATATATACCAATGAAACCACCACAAATAAGATAACGAACACATCCAAAATATGCCAAGATTTCGTTCAATCCTTTGTAAATTCCCTCCACCTTCCCTTCTCTGTTGCTCTTTCCACTCTACCCAGGAAACCACAGATCTGTTTGCTGTCACTATAATTTGCATTTCTAAAATTTTATACACACGGAGCCATATAGTGTATACTTATCTTGTCTGGCTTTCTTCATACACCATAATTATTTTGAAATTCATCCATGTTGTACCATGTATCAATAATTCATTCCTTTTTAAGTAGTATTCCATCGTATGGATATACCACAGTTTACATATTCATCTCTTGATGGACACTTGGGTTGTTTCCAGGTTTTGCTGTTAGAAATACAGCTGTTATCAGTGCACGTGTGTAAGTCTGTGTAGACACACATTGTCCTTTCACACGGGTAGATACCTAGGAGCAGAGCGGCTGATTCATACAGGTGCATGTGTAACTTTGTAAGAAATTACTGAAATGTTTTCTAGGATAATTGTACCATTTTTACATTCCTCCCAGCAGTGAGAGAGAGTTCCAGTTTCTTACACACTTGCCAACACCTGATTGTAATTTTAATGTGCGTTTCCCTGATAGAACATCTTTCCACGTGCATATTTCATATAGTCTTTTTAAGGTCACTTTCTAACAATTAAAGAGTTTCTATAAATGTAGATGTGGTTTTTCCCCATTAAGTAGAAGGCTTTTCCTAAAAAGAACCAAAAGCCTTTGTTAAGGAACGATAGGTGTTTCTTCATCCCAGAGCTAAGCTTT
The DNA here is from genome assembly GCF_004348235.1 of Phoca vitulina. Classification (NCBI taxonomy): domain Eukaryota; kingdom Metazoa; phylum Chordata; class Mammalia; order Carnivora; family Phocidae; genus Phoca; species Phoca vitulina. The sequence continues at coordinate 63,057,044 of NW_022589704.1, read as the reverse complement.
TCAGATCTTCTAGCTCATCTAGTAAATGATAAAAACACAAATACCAAGGTCTCAGAGCCTAAACGGTATCAGCCTACATCTTGGAAAATCTCCAAGAGCTCCCTAGAGAGTTCAGAAACCTCAGCCGTATGACGGATTTTCTTTTAATGTGTAGATCACAAGTCTGAGGAGAATTAAAGAAGAGAGGGAAATGATCATATCATGGAAAGCAGAAGAGATAAGACACAGGAAATCCACCCAACTTTTGATTTATTTCTAGAGGTAAAAAGAAAACCCTGTCCAGGTCTTCCCTGTTTACAGCAATAGGTCTTATTTAATTATACTAGATGTCCAGACTCCAAGAGAAGAGTCTCACACCCAAGAGCACATTCTGGAAATATTAACAAGAGTATATGTATATGAGGCATGAAGGTAAGACATACTCCAGGATTTCAATGTCAACCCCCACACACTGTTGAAAGACGACTTTGATGGAGCAAATACTGCAAAGTAAGACGGTAGCTGCTCTCCACTGTACGCCATGCATCAGACTAAGAACTATTTACGGCATCTGCAATGCCCAGTCACTTGATGGAAAACAAAAACACGTACAGAAATAAGCTTCAAGCTGTCTTTATGACCTTGTCAAATCATATGAATTCTAGAAAAGTTCTAATCAGTCAGAGGAAATACACCAAAGGGAAATGAAAGATTTAATTCATCGGATCCACTTTTCTTATTGTCACTCTTGCTTTATCCTGATTTGTTTTAGAACAAAGGTTTTCAATAATCACATCCTAATAGGACACATACAGCTCGAGATTTAACCCAGTGGCTTCTGGACTGGGAAAAGCTTTGGAAAAGTTAAAATTAATGAGATTGTAAACACACCGAGAAGAGGAATGCTATTTAAATTATGGGCCAATGCAGCCAACTGAGGCAGAACCATCTGGTGTAAGCACACAGCTCAGAGAAACCTGAAGGACTCCTAGTCCGGCCCATGGCGGCCGCCTTCCAAACACAAACGTTTCTCACACACGTATGTGACCATCCTACAGGAAGGAGGAGAGCTGGGCTTCCTTTTAGATTATGTGGCACTGCCCCAGAGGAGGAGACCTATTTTATCTTCATTTCTTGAGTTATTTTCTTCTTTGTGGTATATTCCAAAGCACTTGAAGGGTTTTAGTAGCCAGTGAAAGGTACAGACCAAGGCAGAACAATTCACTTTTTTTTTTTATTTTTTAAAGTTTTTATTTATTTATTTGAGAGACAGAGAGAGCACAAGCAGAGAGGAGAGGGAGAGGGAGAGGCAGGCCCCCCGCTGAGCAGGGAGCCCGATGTAGGGCTCTGTCCCAGGACCCTGGGATCATGACCTGAGCCAAAGGCAGACACTTTACCGACTGAGCCATCTAGGCACCCCAATTCACTTCTTTAACAACAAGAAATCAAACTGATTCAAGGGTTGACTGGGACTTCCCTCTAGATTAGGATATAGCCTAAAGAATAAAGGACCTGAAATCTAATGCTATTTATAATACATAATATAAACTTTGGAAAATCACATTCTCTGTGCCGTAGACCCATGAAACTCAAAGTAGCCGGCTGCCAAAATGTTTACAGGTCCACGTGAGGTATGGAGTGTGCACCAGATGGAAATCAATCGCTGATTCCTTCATTGAGAAAGTCGTTACCTCCATTCCACCGCCCCCCCCAATCCCCATAAGTTAGTTGAACTTCACGATGTACTTAATGTTGGTTACCATTGTGGCACGAGCCAGGACATGGATCACAGTGAATAGGACTACTTTGGACTGCTCCCCACATAATACTAACCTGCTCCCTTCCTTCCACCACCATTCTTGATAGATTGGTTTGGATCAAGTCTAAGAAAACTGGCTGTGTTATATAGTATCTCCAACAACAGGTAAGATATTTAAATGGAACTTTTTGCAGAAACTTCATAATCAACAGTAGAATAAAAGATGGAGACTAGGAATGGGGGAAAAAAGCTTATGAAATAAAATTAAACACTTCATAAAGAAGCTTCTTGTCATAGTGTCATATTCAATTTAACATTTGTTCTGTATTTTTAATAAATCACTGTTAATTGTTGCATGAAAATAAGCTGGCATGAGTTTGGCAGACATCTGCTTTGTACCTGCAGCTTTGATCTTATCTAGTAAACGTGAGACATTAATTGCACTGAACAAAGGTCTCACTCTTACACGGGATTAAATCTGAAAGACCATCTCCATAATCTTCTCTCCCTTACCCCCTGACCAATTCCCCTTTCCCCACCTCTCTTTGAATGAGAGCATGCAGAGCTTGCTGATAACATAAAGGGAGTGGACAGGGACAGCTAACTGCTCTGATTAGGGTGGTGGTAGGAGTTACAGTCAATGCCTATGTCCCTGTCAGAAATCTGAGGGACCAGCTAGTTGTGCTAAGGGCCACTGGGCAGACTGCACAACACAGAAAGCACAGTTGGGTAGAGTCATTGTGAAATCAGAGGTTAGGGACCATAAAATATATGCAGAAATTAAAGGCTGACCTATAACAGAGAGAGGATAGTTTGAACATGCCTATTATACTGGTTCTGAGAGTTGTTGTATGGGATCCAGTCTAAAACGATTTATTTTCTTTCTTAGTACTCTTTTTAAAATTTTGTATTAAACTCTTGTGACACTAAAATGAGCTTTAAAAAAGTACATGTTTAATAAAAAGTTAGGTGATTTTCTGTTTCCATAAAGCCAAGGAACCCACACACAATGTTTGTCCAAGTTTACCACCTGTCCTTGGGGCTGTCGTTACGTCGCTGACTCCCAAGGAGACAGAAGGAGACACAAGTTGCCTGACAAAGCATCAGAACCTCTGTCAAGAGGCAGAAGTTCCTTTTCAAAGGCTGTTCTCAGAAGAAAATGATTCCACAGCCACAAATGCAGGATATATGTTTACATATCACCCTGCAAGAGATCCTTTTCGTCTTGCACTCTCAAAAATGTCCTGATTTACATGATAAATTGGTATGGTCATCCTACTTACAAGGGATCTAGACTGAGGCTCCTTGAAAATAGACACCACCTGTCCCCTCCAGAGTCCCAGCCAGTACCCAACACTGAATCTGGCACCCAGTAGGTGCTAAATGAATTAACAAAGGAAAGATCTACAAGTACCTGGTTAATGGGATTAGGACATGGTTTTTCAGAAGAACATAGGATAGAAAGAACCAGAGCTAATCAGAGTGACATAAGGCTGGTCTTTTCAGACCTCTAGCTTCTACGCCATGCCATAGAAGAAACCTCCTTGACCTTGTTAAATGCTTGAAAAACTCTTCCCCCTCTCCAACTGGCCAAGTTGTAGCACAAAAGACGGAACAAGGTCTATTTAGCTCCCTGTTGTACATGTAATACCCAGCATGGGGTCTGGCTCACAGAAGGTGCACATAAATAATTATGGATTGAATGAATGGAAATAAATTAGCAGCACATTTGGTCAAGCATATTATGTTAACTCTTCCAGGAATCTGCAATTAAATTTGAGCCTAGATCTCTCATTATGGATAGAAGGATAGATTTCATGGTAAACAAATTTTAGGCAATTAGAATGTAGAAGAGATGGAATTATTCTCCTTTATGGTGGAAGGAAGGGGTGTAGTCTCTCTTTGTCCCTAAAATTTAATGAAACCTATGAGGAATTCAGGAATTCAAGTGTACTTTCTGATTACAATACATTGAACTTGAGACATCCTCATCCCTCCCTTCTGCACTAGGTCTCCCAGATGCTGGAAGCTGGGTATGTAGCACTCACTCTTGTAAGATTATCCCTTCGACCCTGACAACATGCCCTGGGTCTTTTCTCCCTCAATTATCATTGGGATTTAGACTTTGTTCTCCTATTTTCCTGTACTGCATTCATCCCAACTTGAAAAGTCAAAGCCTTCAAGACTCTAACCTATACTGTTTCCAAACCTGAGTCTCAAAGGGGGTTGGGAAGTAGTACTTACTCAAAGATCCTTCATGTGGATATTTTATCATGAGAAAGTTGCTCATGAGGAGACCACAGAGAACACGGGCCCTCCATGTCGTGGCCCAATGGCTGGGGATATGGAGGGAGGGGATGGTGTGTTGGGAAGTTGTGTACAACAATAGCTGTGGCCTATTAAGACCTATGGCTTTTTAAAGCAGATGTGTGTTCCAATCGCATGCAATGTTCAGGTATTAAATTCTTACACAAGTGTGTACCATCTCGCTGGTGTTCCCACTAGATGTTGGGGACATACAAACATAAGCGACGTGCACCTTGCCTTGCCTAGTGTGTGGGCAGTTCATAACCCAAGGATTACAGCAAGAGCCCACAAGCATTGTTGGCAGGGTAGGGATAAGGGGTAAGTACGGCAAAGGCCAACTGCCTAGAGGGTAGTTCCAGGTAGGACTCCAGGAAGAGTGATACTTAATCTACATCTAGAAATGAGAGTAAGGGATTGCCGGCTGAATGGGCACATTCCAGGTGGAGGAAGAGCATGTGAAAGACGGGAGCAGGGAAAGTCTGAGAGCACCACTGAGGGTCCAGCATGCTGCAGCGAGCCTGGAACAGGGGGATCGCGGGAGACACAGGTGAGGAAGCTGGCTGAGGCTGAGGGTCTGGGCCTTGTCCACCAAGGAGGACGGGCATCATCTTCCAGGAAAGGAGTTTTCAGTATGACACCAGTTAGTGATGTGGACTATACACACAGAAAAACATTATCACTGTTGTTGAAAGTTTGGACAAAGAAATCTAAAACTCCGGTTTGGCTTTGGCAAAGTGAAAAGATTTTAATCGTCATAGGACATGTTGATTAGGATGGAACCTATCGTTAAATATGACCACTTTTGTATACATTTTAAAAATGAAAAGCTTATACATGTACGGCTCATCTTTATATTTATCGCCCATGTAAAATGACATTCTCACGTAGACTGTGAAAAAAATTAATGCAGTACATTGCCTGGATTCAGATAAATTAAAAGAGGAATTAAGCAGGCAGGCTCAGCTATTCTAAGACGCTGCTGTGTGTGGGGTGTGGGCTTAATGCAACTAACCTTATACAGAGGCGCTCTTTTCCCCAGATGATTCGTTAATGGAGAAATCACTGTATCTTACTATATTAGTTATCCTAATTGAACAGATAAGAAACCGTCTATCAGTGGATTCATTTTTCTCTCCTGACATTGTTCTCTTGCCACCAGGGTAACAGAGAAGGAAGAGCCATTACCACAAAGAAGATAAAAACGACACTGGGGGAAAAAAACCAAAACCATCTTCAGTGCAAGGAATTCCAAATTGATTTTTTTGTTTGTATATTTGTTTTACCAAAGCGGTATGAATAAAGTTAGCAGTGGAAAAGCAGCTTCTCATGGGTCTTGAGGTTAGAAGGGACGTGCCAGGGCTACTGACTTCCTTCTTCAGGCGCGACGGTCTGTACGTCATTTAAGACCCGAGGAAGCGGTTTATCTCACATCTGAGAATGTCTACGGAAGCAGTTCCCACCTCCTCGGGACCCATTTCCACAGCACCCACTGGGACAACTTTATTACCTGCTAGTACGCCAGAATGGAACCACTAACCTCACTGAACTCTTGGTGGAAATGTGACATTAATTTAGGAGGAAAAGCAGTTACCTAAATAGTAAAACGCAGCCTCAAAGCCTCCATGTATGCATTACTATTAATCATAAATACTAACTTACATGCTTTAGGGTATCAGGATAGCCATTCAGCACCACTACAAGTCATAAGAAGGTATTTTCAAGAAATGAATATCCTAGAAATTCAGTAGCTTTCAAGCAACCTTACCTTTAAACTCTTAGCAGCCTAAGAGTCACTGCTGTAATGGACCTGCACTTCTCTATTATTCATTAAATAAAATGCAGTATTTCGGGATGGAAGAAAATACCGAGTATGCCAAATACTTAGGTCATAATGTCCACAGTCCTAGCTTTTCTAAGTTAGGTTTCTCTAGATTGGAATTCACCAGTTATATGTGCTTGGCGAGCACCATCTCCTTGCACAATAAACTGAGTTCTTAGAAATTCCAATGCTTTTTGGGATGGGGAAAGCAGAGACAATCTTAAATGTATACTTTAAGAACCTTGCCCTTCATGCCAGGCACAGTCAAAATAATTACCAAGAAGTTTTGTTGTTGTTGTTGCCGTTATCAGAAGGTATCAGAAGAATGGCAGGGGAAAGACGACAGACAGACAGCAGTGAGGATGTGCTGGGTCTCTAAGGACTGGTGGGGGACCAAATCATTCTTATGCTTAAAAAGAGCAACCAAGGAAATTCAATTTTTGCTTTGGTCCTTGCAAAGATACTGGAATTCCTGAATGAGAAGTTGACCAAACTTTCAGGAATGTTCTGTACTTATGAAGGGGTCAGATATCACAAGTTCCTCTCAAGTACATGAAACACAGTAAAACTATTTGAATTTCAGATTTCCATTCCTGCCCTAATAAACTGAGAAGACACCAATTTGCTGACTTTCAGCCTTAGATACCAGAGCACAACAAATGGATTTAGACTTTTTAGGACAGGTAGCAGATAAAAAAAAAAAAAAAAAAGGGCAAGAGAGTGGAAGAGATGTCACATTGATTTGAGGAATAAAGAACAGAAGGAGACAAACATAACACTTCTGGCAAGGGAAGAGACAAGAAAGGAACACCATGAGGTCATTATGAGGCACAGGTAGTTTGCTATCCATGTAAACAAAGTGGTTGATTATCTTAGGGAAGGGAGTTGTTCTTAGGAGGATGTGGAAAAGGGGTTCATGGCATGTGCAGTAATGAGATCAAGGACTAAGAGGAGTCAAAGGCAATCAAAATGCAGAAGAGGAGCCGGGAAAGAGATGCTGACTTGGGCATGATCATCAATAATGCACTGAGGAATAAAAATCAGAAGAATGTTTGACAGCAGTGAAAAGGGCAAACAAGACTGTGGGCTTTATGTGTAGCCTCAGAGAGAACAAGGCAGGACTGCTTATTCCGACGCTATTTAAGGCAGCAAGATCTCATTAACTCTGGGAAGACCTGGCTTTTCCTACCCAATGGAAGAAATCGAGTGAAAAGCTGCGAGTTGCAACTGAAGTCGTTTCCTGATTCAAAAGACAGGGCACAAGTGAGGACAATGCAGTTCCTGGCCTGAGGGCAGCTCTGCTACGGAACAAACAGCCTCCCTCCCTCCCCTCCCTCACCCCCTCCCCTTTCCCCAGGCTTCTCATAATCCTATACTTTTTAGGGTGTTAAGAAGAGGATGAGCAGACTTAGAATAGCCAACTGTGAGAAGAGCAAGGATGTAAACGTTGTGATAACATCACTCCTCTTCATAGAAATGTCTACGGTAGCAGAGTTAACTATGGAAGGTTGTAGAGCACTTATGAGAAATATGAAGATATGCTAATCCTGAGACTAAAGGTAAATAATATTTCTCTTTTACTGACATACTATGTTCATATAATAAAACAGACCATTAAGGAGATGATCCCTGGAATTCCAATCGGATCCTAGGATGGCATGGTAACTGGTAACCCCAGTTGGGGGAGGTCCTGATGTTTTCACAAGACCAGTCTGCACTAAGTCACCCAGGGAATACTGAAACTTCCAAAGAACCCCCAAATAATCATGTCTTTCTGTGTTCCTTTTAATAAGATTTTAATTTCATTGACTGCTAAGGACCACTGGTGGAGCAAGCCCTTGGGTTGACAGTTCCTCATTTTGATTTGAGGAATTCTGCAAACAAGAATAGTGATATTGTCACTTCTGGATAAATAAAACTATTGTTAATAATTAATGATAACAGGGCTCCCAGGTGGCTCAGTCAGTTAAGTGTCCAACTCTTGATTTCAGCTCAGGTCATGATCTCAGGGTGGTGGGATCGAGCCCCATGTCGGGCTCCATGCTCAGTGGGGAGTCTGCTTAAGATTCTCTCTCTCTCCCTCTCCTTCTGCCCCTCCCCCTGCTTGTGCTAGCTCACTTTCTCTCTCAAATAAATAAAATCTTTAAAAAATTATTGATAACATATTTACTAAGACTTATCATGTACTCTCTCTATATCTCTCTCTATATATATATCATGCTCTATACTTAAACAATCCTTACAGCTACCTCTGAGGTTGCAACTATCATCTGCCCCATTTAACAGAGGAAACTGAGGCACAGAGAGAAGTACCTTGCTCAAGGTCACACAGCTCGGGAGGGGCTGACACAGGATCTGAACGTAGGCAGTTTGGCTCACCAGAACTTGTATATATAACCACAGTGCATGCTGCCTCCCAGATATCTACCATCTTAAAACAGACTTACTGTTTTAAGGCAGGTACTTAAAATAAAAATCAGGACTCAAGAGGCACTACTGGTGCTCATCCCCCTACCCCACCCCCATGTCAAAGAGCAGGCACCAGTGTGGCTTCTGTCTTGTCTAAAAGCTCATTTTGCTCCTGCAAGCAGTCATGAGGCCTGTGAAGATCTCCTTGGGCACCTGAATAGTGAACCAAGAGAGGAAGTGAAACACTATCCAAACGCCCTCCATGTTCTCCAGCAGGACCATTTTAGAAAGAATTAGGGCTGAAACTTGTCCACATACAATACCATCATCTTTCTGATCTTTGTGCCTTTCCACTAAGATTTTTCAAACACCTCAACTCCTCAGAACCTTGACAGCTAGTCCCAGTGAAAGCTGTGGAAAGGTAAACCTGCTTTGAGGATTATTTTGTGGTTGATGCTTCTACATCTTATTTCCTGCTTTGAGGAAAAAAAAAAAAAACACCACCACTTTCTTCCTTGGATGGAGGCTTCACCTTGTTAAAGAAAGGGAAAAAAACCTCATTGTTGGAAAAGAACACAGTGACAGAGCTGATTTAGTTTACACTCAAGGACACCTTTAGAAATTCACACGTGAAATTCTTGAGAGTGAATGAACATTTTTTTTTTTTTTTTTTTAAAGATTTTATTTATTTGACAGAGAGAGACACAGTGAGAGAGGGAACACAAGCAGGGGCAGAGGGAGAGGGAGAAGCAGACTCCCCGCTGAGCAGGGAGCCCGATGCGGGGCTCGATCCCAGGACTCTGGGGTCATGACCTGAGCCGAAGGCAGACGCTTAACGACTGAGCCACCAGGCGCCCCGTGAATGAACATGTTTAAACCCACCTAAAAAACTATGGTGTTCAGGTATACTCAGAAGACTGCCTCTAGCAGACTAAGGGGTTAGAAGATGGGCAGCTGAACTGCTTGCTTATGCTTTATGCTCTGTGTGAAGGGCAGTACCATGATAAATAGGGAACCGTTGACCACCTATGGCTTTAACCAAGAGCAGTGTTGAGGACACTCACCATCCTCTGCCCAGAGCGCTCAGCCCCCACAGGCCAAGGGAGCAGCACTCCTGGTTGTTCCTTTTTTCCCTCAATAGAGACATCTGTCAGCTGGTACTGCTGAGACTGGGCTGGGGAGGGCTGAAGAGTGTGATCAATGTCCCATCACTTGTCAGCTGCTTCCGGGCTTTAAACCCACTCCCAAGCCATCGTAAGGAACTACAACCTGGATCATCCTCTAAGCAATAAAGCTAGTGAGTACCCAAAACAAGGAATAAAAAATACTGTGGTGAATGTGGGACCATACATGAGGTTTTAAAAGTAACATCGTCAGGGAATTAATTGATCCTGATGGGCGAATCATCACATAAATTGTCCTAAGGAGCTATTCTCAGGTGGAATTCCCTCTACTACCCAATACATTCCTATCCATTGTCTCCACCCCCCCCCCAAAAAAAAAAACCCCAGAGTACCAGGGAATTCATTTGATTTTTATGCAAGAACAAGAAAAAACAAATTGCTACCTATTTGACCAATGCTGGAAGAGTGGTGGTAAATTTGACACGTCAGAGGTCCTGGTGAGAACAGCCAGACAGCAGTGGGTAATGGAGTTAATGAGACCAAGAGGACGATTTGGACTCTAAGTGTAGAACAATTATTCAAGAAATTTAAAAAGGATATCGTTTATAAACTTTCAACCCGATTTGTATATCCAAAAACAGGTATGTTTCTCTAGAAGAGCAAAAATGAAACCTTCACTTAGTCCAGTTAAGTGCTATTTCCATCACATATATTACAGACAGGGAATTTTTTAAACTGCAGTAAATTCTGAACTAAAAAAAGGAAACACATCAATCATCCATCAGAAGCATAGCTAAATACACAAAGTGTTAAGCAACAGGAAAATCATGATTAAAGTTATCCACCCAGGTGCATAAGAGACCTTATCTTTAAACATGGTGATGACAGATTAAAATTTCCAGTTGCTGTTAGAATAGAACTTGATGTGAGATATAATAGCAGGGCCAACTGAGAGGAAGCAATAGGTTGAAAGCTTATGGAGAAATCAGAAACATAAACACCAACTAAATAGTTGTTAGAAACTAAATTAAAAAAAGAATCCTCATCCTACAGATAGTTCAATAAAGTAAAAATGTAGCTAATGACAAAAGTAAAAGATGACAATTATATTTCATCACAAATCCACCTTATCAAAGATACAGCTGCTTGGGAGAACAAAAAAGCAGAAGACCGCAGTGTTCTGACATTTGAGATGCAGGATCTCATAGGACAAATGAGGAGCCCTGTTCACAACCAAATGACATTTTGGCAAGATGGTGCAGAAGATTTATTTCTAACTGGCTGGAGGTCAGTTAAATACATATTTTTTTCCATTTCCAGAGAGTTAATCTGCCGTAGGCCCACAGTGTGCTGTTCAAACATACATGCCATTCTTAGTTTAGCAGAATGTGAAATTTGGCGCTGTTCTGGATGAGATATTGGCATTAGGCCTTTAATGAGAAATGGTGAGATAAAAATGATGAATTCATTCTTGCCTGGGTTATGTAGTAGGAAATGACCACATTCCAGCTTCTGGTTTCTGAGACATAATTCTGGAAGACAGAAACTCTGGAATGCCCATCCTGCTTAGTCTATAAATCTGAATAGTACAAATGCAGACCCCCAATTTTTACTGCTAACACATGCCAGTGATGTGATGAAGACCAATGAAACCCAATAGCACAAAGAACCTCATACATTTTTATGCAGAACGGTAGGTGTTAATTTGATCATGCATTCATTTGACAAATATTTATTGGGTATCTACTAGGCACTCAGTATTATTCTGTTCTTCTATTTGAGTGTTCCGTGATATACCAGTCGACAAAGCAGACAAAAAACCCTGTGTGTGTGGAGTTTAATCCGGTTATTATTGAACTCACTCAACAAAGCCACTGAACGACCAGCATCTTCCAGAAATTACATTTTACCAGGCATTACTACCCACAGTGCTCAAATAGAGTCTGAAGTGGCAATGACCTATTAGCAACTCTGATTTTAAAGGGTTGCCATGGTGAAATGGTATAGAGTAGCTTCAATTTTAAGGACAATCCAGATTATCTAGTTGGGTCAAGTAACAAACACTTAACTATATGGGAATGCTTAGTAGTTATAAACACTTTTCAAAACTTGCTAGTCTGCAAAATCCTATTAATCATAAACATGTTATATAATGGCCAACTAAGTCACTACTAAGAGAACATGGGTGTTTCTTCCAACTTACACACTTCCCCAGTGATGACACTTCCCAGGACAAACATCTAAATTGGACCAGAAACACTAAGCCAAGAACAGAACATTAAGTTATGTGCCTGGTCTGAGACTGTCGTTAGTGCTAGAATATTCAGCTCTGGGCATCACCCTGGTGTGTGGGACAGGGGGTGCCCGGAAAAACATAAAGGGATGTGCACTGTAGTTTTAAAATGAGTTTGTCTGATGGGGTGGAGGAGGTCTTGGAGTTAGGTCAAAGTTATAACCCTCAAGAGCAATAAGGGGCTGTTAGGATGATACTGTACTCATCTTTGAGTAAGACCACCACATACTGCTGCTGCTTTATTACCTGCTCGTGTGAATATGGCATTCACGTTCATGCTGCAGTTCCACATGTGAGGTGGGGACTGAGTTTGGCATTAATGAGCTTGATCAATAAAGTATTAATAAATGACCAGGGAAGCTGCATAGGAGACAGAGTATCAGCAGGAGTGATGCTCACAGCGGGTGTTCTAAAAGGGGGTGCTCCTGCAGGCACCCGAAACCACAACGGACTAAGGGCCTGGCTCCCTGAGGATGTGGTGTCTCCTAAGCTTCCTAGGGTCAATCCTCATGTGTGCATGTGACTCCTCCCTCCTCCCAGGAAACAGTGCAGGACTTTACGTTCTACTGGTCTGGTATTAAACCTTGTCCAAGACTGGACTATGAAGTGCACACTGAATTCTTCTGGTCCAAGATCATGTCTAAGGATGTTGGTGATTTCTTTCTTTTTTTTTTTTTTTTTGAGTTTTTTGAAATTTGAAAATTTATTGAATATTTAGTTTTCCTAATTTTCTTAATTTTTATTCCCCTTCAACCCTGAGAGTTTTACAAACACCATAGACAAAGTTTTAGGATTCACAATTTTTTTAAAAAAACTTAAAAGTTCATCAAATTTTTTACTTTTGCCATTAAAACAAAAACATTTTCATATAATTATCTTTTCCCTTAAATTGATTTTATTGTGATTTCCAATGAGTTATAAGGGATGTGGGAGACTGTAAAAAGCTGTAGAGCCTTAAGTCGATAGCCTCATCAAAGAGGGAACAATCAGATTTGTGTTTTGCTTAGAAAAATCATCTTTAACTTTATCTGGGTCTGCAGAGATGGCATGCTATATGTGAAGGAAGAAAACAGGAGGGCCCCAGTTAGCACACTCTACAAGGGTTGGAAACTCAAATGTCTTCAGGGGCCAGGGAGCAAATATAAAGCAGTCAGAGAAGAGAGGGCAGAATTTTTGCCTCTGAGGATTTCATGTCCAATTGTTTTCAGATCTGGTTTTTCTAAGACAAGCCAAAACTGGATTCGAATGTCAACTCTTTCATTTCTTTTTTAAATGTTGGCAACTAATTCCAAAATTTAAAAACATTGTCCAAGCCAAACAAAATACATTTGTAGGCAAGATCCAAGCCTTGGGCCAGTAGGATGCACCTCTGCGCGATAGCAAAACACTGAAGGAACTGTCGGGAATTGGGAGTCAGAGCAGAAAAAAAGGATGTGGGATGAGTTATTGCCTAAAATGTGGTTCGGAGGCTTTGTGGTAAAAACTTAAAGCTCAACAGATTTCAATTTTGGTATGCCAACAGAGGAACAGAATTCCACAGGCACAGAGACATCCAGTTAAGACTGCCTAGGTTCATTTCCTCAAGAACTGTGATTAAATTAAAACTTGAGATCAAAAATGTGGACTAAAGTAATTTTAAAAATCAGTTTTTCACAGTTTGGGATTTATTTTTCAACATATTCAAACAAAAGAAGTCATGGCTTAAAGTCAGGGGAAAGTCTATAATACATAATTAAGGTTGAATTTTGCATACCAAATGTAGTTAAGAAAATGGAACAAAGCAACACAATCAGCAATGAAGCACCAGGAGTACATGAACTTTAAAAAAGGGTTTGTCTATTAAAAATAAACCTATACAGCATGCAACATTTTTAAGAAGTACATAAACACATTAGATTTTGCTCTTCTGACAAGTAGGAGATGCTCACCAATGAAATATGAGCACAAATGAAGGCACATTTGGGTTTTTCCTCCTCTTTAATAGTCCTCACTTTTGAAATTGGGCTGCAAATAGCACATCTAAGTAGCACTTTTGAAAGGATGTTACACTACCATAGCATAACCTAAAAACAAATATTCTGAAGACCCTTCTCTACCTAGAAGGTAGACAATTTAAAAAGAAGATGTAAGGCTATTTAACAAGATTACTGTGGGGCCGCAAGTGGCTACTGCGGCTGATGCCCCACAATGAGTTCATGGGGATCTCAGCCCCCACCCCTACGGGGTCTGTTTTAGGGACGGGTGGCAGGCTCATGGGGCTCAATGACAAAGGGGGAAAGGCTTGTTGGGGGACGCCTAGGAGAGAACCTTTCTTGCTCCTTAGGACCATGAAAAGCCAAGTGTGAATTAGGGAACATGTAGTATTGTTTGCCACTGGAAGCCTCTTAGGACAATGAAGGGATGAGCCGTGGTATAAAGTCAAAGCTGTGAAGACTGGGCAAAGAGAGGGAAGACCCCAGCCCTGACAGATGCCGCTGGGATGCTGAACAACCCTGAAACCCTCCCCTTCCTCTGGATTTCCAGGTCTGTGAGCTAAAGTCCTTGTTTCAACCATTTTTACCGTTTTGTTACTTTTAGCTTAAATGACTCCAACTGAAAATGCACTTTCTCCTGGAGAATCATTCCAATTCTTCCAAAACATTAAGAGTCAACTTTTACCCAGTGTGGCTTTCTGATAGGCATTGACTGTATGCATAGAAAATCGTACAGAACTACAAAACAAGATTCCCTCTCTCTTATCAGTTTCTTAAAATACCATAATCTCCTAAGAATGATATAACTTATGTGGAAATGAATGTTAGTAGGCTAAATACAAATGAAGCCATTTTTATGACTCTGTCCAAAAGACATTCCCTTTTGGAGTGTCCCCAAAGGAAAACTTTCTAGGTTTGACCCAGCCACTTTCATTTGCCAGTCTGGATACAGTCTTATACCAACCAGTGAACTGCTGAAGTGAATGGCAAGAGGAAACACACCAGCACCTAAGATGTTACTAAAACGTTACAGAACTTTCCACTTGCGAGGAGCACAATAAAACCACCATCTCAAATATTATAGGAACTTAATTTTCTCTTAAAACACTATGTATCTGCAAGAATTGCTACACTGTCAATAACCATCTTCCTGCCTACCAAGAAATAGTACTATTCAGACTGGCTGTATAGTAAACAATACTCATCATACAGTTACTAGTAAAGAAATATCAACATTACTGATTTCCATATTTATGTACGATGCTGCATTCCAAATATCTAAATATCATTTCACTGAGGTTTTGTTTTGTTTTGTTTTAAAGATTTTATTCATTTATGTGACAGAGAGAGAGATAGCGAGAGCAGGAACACAAGCAGGGGGAGTGGGAGAGGGAGAAGCAGGCTTCCTGCAGAGCAGGGAGCCCGATGTGGGACTCGATCCCAGGACGCTGGGATCATGACCTGAGCCAAAGGCAGACGCTTAACAACTGAGCCACCCAGGCGCCCCAAGTTTTTTGTTTTGTTTTTTTTTTTGAGACAAAAGTCACGTAACACAAAAGTAACTCTTTTAAAATGAACAATTCCATGATTTAGCACAATGGAAATGTGTAACCCTTCTATCTCATTCCAAGACGTTCTCATCACTCCAAAAGGAAACCTCATACCCTTAAGCAGTCACTACGCATCCCTGCCCCCCCCCCCCCCCCCCCCCCCCGCCCCCCCCCCCCCCCCCCCCCCCCCCCCCCCCCCCCCCCCCCCCCCCCGGCTCCTAGCAGCCGCTGATCCATTTTCTGTCTCTATGGATTTATCTATTCTGGAGATTTCATATAAATGGAATCATATAATATGTGACCTTTTGTGTCTAGCTGCTTTCACTTAGCATAATGCTTTCAAGGTTCATTTCATAGAATTTTAATAAACTTAGAAATTATACCAGAAAGAATGTTGGTTTTAGAGCTCCCTGGAGGGAGGTCTCCAGTATTGCTACACTCTGTATGGGCCCAAGCGAAGAAAAGTAATATTAGGCAGAGTTAAGGCCTTCAGGTCATAAAATGCAACTATACTAATACAGAGCAAGAGTATGTTAGGTAAGTAGCAGCCAGTTGGAAAAAAGATTGTAAGTGGGGATGCGGCAGGAGCGATATGCCGCAAATATGTCAGTAGCAAACCTCAATGAGAAGTATGCTAAGCAGTCTTTTACATACTTTCTTGCAAATTTCAACTATTTCATAATAAAACATTAACAATTTTTTAACAAAGTAAATAGTTTTCTTTGCTATCAAGTTCAATATAAGAAATGGTATTTATATTATCTAAAATTCTAAGATAGCGTTTGACGCCATTAGTGGGAATGTAATATTCCTGTCCCATATACGCTCTGAACCCCCATAGCACACTAGGAATTGGGTGTCTGTCTAGGATAAGGATGGGCACTGCCCTTCAGAAGGATACAGAAAAACTAGAGAGTGTAGCAAGAGAGAGGAGATGGAGGAGATTTAAAGAAACCATCCAGCCACTGAAGAAAGTTCATTAAGAAGAAATAAAGGTGGGCTCTGAATCAATATTTGAAAAGGGGATTAGAGATGTTCTGCGTTGGGCAGAAATTAAAGTAGAATGGATTCGGCTCAGTATAAAGAGCTCCCAAGCAGAAATTCAGCAATGGCAGGTGCCTCCCACAAGAAGCAGCTCCTTGGCACTGGAAACCAAGGGCCAAGGGACACCCTCAAGCACCACAGCTCCTTCCCAGCCCCTTGTTCAGGGACTTCAGTCTACGTGGACACACAGGGCCCCAGGCACAGCCATAAGCCTCTGTTGGGACCATTTTGAACTTCTCGTTAATTTTAGAACAAGGGACCCTACATGTTTATTTTGCCCTGAAAATTGCATCGCCAGCCCTGTGTAAGTACAGAAGACATCTTATCTGATAACACTGGCAGTGGTCTAGGCTCACTGGTTAACATAAAAGGACAGTTTGATCAGGGAAACATAAAACTGTGATGCAAATAGATTTCAAATTTAATGCTTTAACTTAAATCATATCAAGGTACATTCATTTATCAATCTTGTGACACTGGGCCAAGGCTATTTAAAAAAAAAAAATCCTAGATTTAGAAAAACCTTTTTAGTTCTCTGTTCCAGATTTAATTGAACAACAGTTTAACAATTTGCCTTTATCAGTAGATTTCCCAAAGCATCCCATTTGTTTTTTAAAGAAACAACTCACTTTTTGAACTCCTATCTTAGCAGTTATTTAAATGATATAATTTTAATAAGAAGAAAACCTACAAAAACAAGTTTAAGGCTCTCATTAACACAGAATTTACCTGGTGGGAGCAGACATGGAGCTGGGGAGGGGAGAATACTAGAGTGTTACCTCTGTCTCCTAGTGGCGAGCAGGAGATGCCCAGGGCATCACCAGTGCATTTTAGCGAAGGAACTGAGAGCTACTGACTTCAGTGGGTCAAGTTCACAGACGTTGGCCATACCTCTGTAGAAATATTAGGCTTATTACAATGTCTTCTGAGTTGTCCCGTCAAGGCCAAGGAGCATGGCTCCACTCCCTTGGGAAAAGAAGCACGAGCTTCCTTGGGACAGGGATATAAACTCCCCGACTGATGGGCATTCCTGTCGCCAAGTATCAGAGAAAGAGGTAGGACTCTGAGGAAGGAACTGGAACTCAAAAGCAGAGAGAGAAAGAGCTCGATCATAGGCTATGGAATTCACCTTTCTCTCCCGACCCCTCTTCCTGGGTCGAGCAGTCCACACATGTGTGATGTCCTCCCCGGCAGGAGGACGGGGCAACTTCAGTCACAGGGAAACAGGCAGAAAACTAAACAAGGTGTCCCTAGAGTCACCTCCAGGCTGACCACAAGGAAACAGCTCGGTAGGACCAATTATCCAGTCGCCTCTTCCTGGGTGTCCGTGTTTATGGTGTTGCTTCTACACCCTGTTTGGGCCAGGGCAGTAACTCCCACCACTGGCTCCGAGGCAGCAGAGGTAAATTCGGGGAATCTCACGGACTCTAAGGAGACTGTAGTGCTGCAGGCCTTCTCCCCCACGCGGAGCTTCTACCTGCACTCCCTGCCAAGGAGCAGAGGCTCATTTTATTCGGGGAACGCACAGGGCTGCCTTATATCCTCTAGCTGGTATCTCACTAAAGAAGTCTTCTAGTGGATGGGGGGCCAGATGAACGGAGTCCAAAATAGAAAGAGGAAAGAACCACCATTTGCCGAGCGCCTCTTACAGGCCTGCTAGCACACTAACCTTATCCATGGAATCAGATTAAGACAGCTCCAACAGCTCTGCGGGTTAAGTTGAGTCCCTCCGTAGGTAAGAAGAAATTGAGGATAGAGAGATGAAGCAATTTCCCTAAGTCACATCCAGAGATGAGATCTGAACCTGCATCTAATCTGAAACCCGGTGCCCTCTGCTCTCTGCCTCCACGGTCTCTGCCTGTCTCAGGTGGTGAAAGTCTAAGAAATACGATGGGGATGCTTGATCCCTTAAATCATAAATATCAGCAAACAATGTGGAAAGCCACAAGGCCTCTCCAGAGACAATAACCAATCAATCTGCAATCAGTTATTTAAATAATTACCGGAGATGTCCGTTAATGGAGCCTGGATAATAATGGAACCTGGATAGAGTTCTGTACAGTAATTTCTATGCCATTCAGTGTTTTTATTGTCTCTATTCCCCTCCTCCAGAAATTTGGAAAGCTTTTTTTTTTCCTAGAAAGAAAGTACTGCATAGAGAATAAAGCCCATAAAGAGAGGGTAAAAACAGGAATGACCAGCACGATCAGACAGCTTTGCTAGTTTATAAACACTCTAGAAATCCCACTGTGAGAAAACATGGTCTCAGCTCCACATCCAGTTCACCAGGACGAAGGTTAGCTAAACAAGAACTTATTTTACTATGCCTGCATTCTGAACTTAAGGCTAACTAGAATGCCTACTTTAATTTAGGTAATTAGAGTATTAGGCCCTGAAAGAAAATTCTCTAAATTCAACTGCACTTAATGGACTTGAAATGGCAAGTTTGCTTTAACCCAGAGAACATGAGTATTTTATGCCTGCCGTACTCTACCATAATGACAAGAGTTCTACTGTATATATAATGCTACCTTAGCCCATTCCAAAATGTGTGTGAGATTAAGGCAATATTATGAAATGGAAAATATACTTCATTCTCCAAGGAAATATACATGAAGGCAAATATCTGCAATTAAGGTCCAAGTTTTTTTTTTTTCTCCTTTTCTAGAACTCCTAATTTCCCTTTGATAGAATAATTGGATTCAGAATTACTGGAAGGCATCTCTGGAGTTCTCCTGCTCCCCAAACATTAAGTTACAAGTCACTTTTCAACGCCCTCAAACTTCAATGAACACAAAATGTGGAAACATCATTTCAGCTTTTATTTCTCAAGTCCTCCCGGGCTACTCTCCTTTCCTCGTGGGGTTCCCACACACCTCGGTCAAATGGGTATCAGGTCCAGGCAGCAGAGCAATCTGAGCCCGCGTAAACTGCGGATACTAGACTCCCTGCTGAATGGAGGAGGCTAGAGGAAAGCATGTATTTGCCCTCCTTGATAGGAAAAAGGCAGGAAAGGTGCCAAGTTTTTTAGACTTTACCCACATAGTGACTCAATTCAAGGGGGAACAGCTAGGATTTGGTTTTTCTAGGCATTTTGGTGAATGGCTATTTACAAGATCTGGCAGTATGTGGCCCCTGCCTCCTGCTTGGCCTTATTTCATGTCACCCTCTCCTTGTTCGCCTGATCTGGTCACCCTGGTCATCTTTCACCAAGTTCATTATCTCTGCACAAGCTGGGCCTCTCTGCCCTGCATGGCCAGGCTGAATCGAAGACGTCACTCGTGTTTCTTTCTCAGACGGGCGTACTCTCCTCCCGAATCTAAATGAGGACCCCTGTTTATTACTTTCTGTAGAGCACAAAAGAGCACTTTTTTCCTCAAATTGTGAGCACTTCTCACAATTTGTGATTTTACTTACACCTGTGTCCTCCTCGCCTATTAGACTGGGAGCTTCACGGAGACAAGAACTCTGTCTTGTTGACCTGGTATGCCTGGCACAGAGCAGATGCTCTACTTACTGAATAAATGGAATAGGGCAGCTTTTGGACCTGGATGACAAAGCGTGGTAGGAGGCGGCCCCTGTCCCCACTTTTGCATGGAAGCAGGTGCCACTCCAGCCCAATAACAGGAAGCACCCCAGGACCTTGAGAAAGCAGCACCACTGCTGTGGGCACTGGGTCCCTCACGTTGGCTGGTGATACTAGTGAGGATTCCTCAGTCTCTTGGGCGGGGAATGAGGGGAAACCCGTGAGCCCACTACATGGTTACCGGCACTGAAAAAGTGATTTAAGGACCCCTGGGACACAGCCCTTTGGGGACTCCCAGTAATATCCCAGGGGAATATCTGTTCTAACTGGCTAACAACTATTTAGTCTGAAGACATCTGAAGTACATGGATATTTCAGATTATGCCAAGAAGCCTGAGCTGTTATATTTAATTATTGCTAATTAACTATAGAAAGCACTGCTCAGAGTTATTTTAAGTACAAAGTTCTGTGTTTTTGACATTAAAAAAAAAAATCCATCCTAAAAAAATATCAAAAATGTCTCATACTCACTCCTTACCTAGTAACAATTTTCATGAGCACTAAGTAAAAACGCCAACTTTTTTTTTTATTTTAAAGAGATCCTGAGAGCTCCAGCAAGCCTACCATGCCAAGGGCTGAGAAGCCCATTAATCAGAACAATCTATAACGTTTTATGTTTCCCAAATATAGTGCTGTCCAAACCGTGTCCTCTAATCTGTATTCTACTTTTCTATTAGATGTTAAATTTCCAGTGCATGCCATTCTCAACTCACCACTCAGTTCCACTGACAACTACAAGAATGAGAAGCAAAAACATTAAGAAAAATATGTGAGGAATTGATAGCTCCTAGGGAAGCAAAGCAAGGTTAGAGACTAAGCAATTTGGAAGCCTTCTCCTGTCCTTCTGACCTTGCATATCGCAGGCAGATGAAAAAGTGAAGAGAGCTGGCAGAATTCGGACCCCAGATCCATTCATCCAGTGACAAGAGTAGAGTCATGAACATATTGAGTTTCTAAAGACCCAGCTAACATTCACAAATGGATAAGAAGTCTCAAAATCTGTTATAAATTAGTCCTCCTGGGGGTCTATTACTGAAAAGATACTTTGAATGGGATATTCTCATTTCAAGTAACAAACCTCTTAAGGCTGACCAGGTTCCCTAAGGGTGAAGATTAAGGCATTTTGCTATTAAAAAGTTAGGCCAAAAAAAGCATCTTACTCCCCAGTCTAATGGGCATCTCCTCCTTCACGGTCTGCCACAGTGTACCTGGGCCAGAAGGGCTGTGGGGCCAGGCCTGTGAATTTGCACCCTAACTACAAATTCCGACTGGATGGTTCTATGGCTCACCAGACATGAAATCCTCCAAGAAAACCTGCATTTACGGAATGCTTGCCATGGCTTACACAGTACAGTGGTAACTTCTGATGAACATGAGCTCAGGAACATAATCGAGCACAAATGTCGATGGGAAAAGTGTAAATGTGGTAAGTCAAGGTCTCTCCTGATCTTGAAATGAATCTGGGGTGAAAACATTCTAATACACCTTTTGGATTCTCCATTTAAGGAGTGCAAGAAGAAAAACTAAGTTTTCTTGGGTTTGGCAAGAAGGTCTTCTTTGTTTTTAAAAAATGGTAAGCAAATGCAAGCTACAGGATCAAATTTAAGATTATAATTAGACATGAAGCTGAAAATAGTGATGACAAACCCACATTGCCTCAAAAATGTTGACCTAATTTTCTTTCTTGGCTTTAAAATTTTTTTGATTGGGTAAACAAGGAGTTCTATTTTCTGTTATATAAAAAATTAGGAGGCAGTATCCGCTCTTTCATCTCAATTAGTAGAGTAAAAAAAAAAAATAGCAGAGATTTGGTTTGGGATTAGGAGATTTGCTTGTCAATCTATTAACAGGCACAACTGGGCATGTACATGTATCTACAATACTATACTATTAATGAAATAGTTAAAATTCACGTGGGCCCAGAAATTTCTGAAGTGGGTAAACACACACACACACACACACACACACACACACACACTCTCCCTCACTCACTATAGCTAAAGACAGATCAATCTACCAATAGGGCAAACTGTTAGGAAAAGAGCCATTTAATTTAAATCCTACACACCCGGTAGTATTAAAAAAAAAAAAGGATAATATTAGAAAGACTAGGTTTCCTGCATGAGAATAAACCTACTTTACTTTGACCAGAAAGATATTCTCACTACAAGTAGGAACTGGTTATTTGGGAGTTTATTGTAATTCTACAGTCAGAAAATTTGGCTAGATTAAATGTAATCCTCAGGCATATCAGATTCTAGAATTAAAATATAGATTAACATAAATTAAAGCAGGACAATTTAAAGGAATTGACAAAAGCAAGGTTCTGCTAACTTAGTGAATATCTAAGACTAATCCACTTACAAGCTCTTGTTTCATTTTAAGTGAAATTAAGTACAGATCTTAACTGGAGTTTAGCTGTATCAGTGGTTTTAAAAAGGATCCACAACTACTAACCAAATAAAAAGTGACAAAGTTAATTAGAAAATTAGGGCTTACAGTGTGGTTTACTGCTGCACTAATTCATAATCATGTAATACAGAAACTGAGAACGCCTTTGGGGAAATTACAGGTGTTATTTTATACTTTTCTAGAAGTTCCTGGAAACAACATTTGCCATATTTTGAAAGATAATTTTTAAAAAAATTTTTTTAGATTTTTATTTATTTATTTCAAAGAGAGAGAGAGAGAGAGACAGAGAGTACAAGCACAATCTGGGGAACAGGGAGGGGGTGGGGGAGGGGCAGAGGGAGAAGCAGGCTCCCCACTGAGCAGGGAGCCCGATGCAGGGCTGGATCCCAGGACCCTGGGATCATGACCTGAGCCCAAGGCTGCCGCTCAACCAACTGAGCCACCCAGGTACCCATGAAAGGTAATTTTAAATTGCCCCCTTGATCCTAAAACAGAATGTTTTTATAAACAATAAGTCAGTCAACCCTTATCTCTGTATAGTCAATCACTTTCCCTTAGAATTTGCAGATAAGTAAAAAGAGGGGGTGGGTGGGGCTGACTGAATTTCATCATAGGTGTGGGCAGCTTACTTTATTTTCTGATGTGGTTTCCTAAGAAAATGTTTCTTCTGTTTAATTCCCTGAATTTTGGGGTGGAGGAGTATGGTCACCAGACTATAAAAATTATACTGTTAAAGAATTATAGGGGCGCCTGGGTGGCTCAGTTGGTTAAGTGACTGCCTTCGGCGCAGGTCATGATCTCAGGGTCCTGGGATCGAGCCCCACATCGGGCTCCCTGCTCAGTGGGAAGCCTGCTTCTCCCTCTCCCACTCCCCCTGCTTGTGTTCTCTCTCTCTCTGTCAAATAAATAAATAAAATCTTTTTTTAAAAAAAAGTAAGAATTATATTTTACTTCAGCCTGTCTTTCTGTTGCAATCAAATAAACTTAAAAATACATTAACTTAGGTCTGTGACTAAATTAATGTCAGAAGTGTGTGTGTATGCACTCTGCACATTTATACAGACCTGTTTTCAGCACCGCACAGAGCAAACAGCCCTTTCCAAAGAACTCGATTTCGGAGTATTTTAATTCAGCTAGAAATGGTAGTCATTCATGTTAAAAGAACTTTTCATATATTGGGAATGATACCTCAATAAGGATTTTTTAAAAGAAAAAAAAAGATACTTGGGAAACCAGGAACAATGAGCTACAATCAAATTTGTAGTGTGGCTCATTTCTGAAAATGGTAACCCTGTGCCATATTAAACTGCTCAACATTTATTTCTGGTAAATATATGTAAGGAAAGCAATCAGTATAGTTCTCCCAAGCCCCCTACAGTCCTTAATTCCCTAGACTATTAAACTTAACATACAGACAACTTTCAATCAGGAATCACTCAACTGTATTTATTACATCATTCAAATAACCCCAAGCCGGGCTAAAACCCAGAAAGGGCTTAAGGAGTTTTCTTCCTTTTTTATTATCTGTCACCACTTTAAAATCATAGGCCAGTTGTATAATAGAGACTATATTTTTTAATGGAAGTTTTCCTTTACTGAATTTCAACATCAGTAAACATCACAGCATAATCACTGAACTGGATATAAGAGAATATGTTCACGCTTTCCCAAGACTTTCATTGTAAAAGCATACTGCTGCTCAAGAAATCCCAGATCACTCAAAACAGACTGTACTCTCCCTGCCTATAGCTGGGGAACCAAAGCACTTCACACACCCAACTACATGCTCACGAATAAGCAAAGCTTCTGTTGCTTGCCCACTTGGGAGCCTAAAGATACCTTGCCATTATCTAGAAGTATAAAAGCTGAAGGCCCCCAGAAGGATCTAGTGCATCCTGAGCGGCAGTAGTTTTAATAAAAACTGTACTGATTCGTTATGGTAAAAATTTACACCAATGAGGTGTCTCCACACATCTATATCATTTATACACACTCAATTTTAAAAAGGTAACTGGCACAGTTTTAAAGCAGACTCTTAAAAGGTAGAAGAGAATCAAATAAGGCAGAAAAATTAGTGAGACTGAAAAAGATACAGATGATGCAATAAGCCAAAACAGTCTCCTAAGGTTACTACAAGCAGAAATCAAAGAAGCGGCCGTGAGATTCTACTGCATATAGGAATTGCCTGGGATGCTTGTTAGAAATGCAAATTTCTACACTCATAAGCCCAAGATTCCAGATTCTGTGGCTCTAGACTGGAAGTGAGAACTGCACATTTTTAATAAGCACCTAAGATAAGAGTGATATGGACATCTCAGGGTGCATGCTTTGAGACAAACACTGAGGCTTCAACAAGTACAAGAAAAAAGCCCCTCTAGACCAACCGTATTTCTTTCCCAAGATTCAAAAGTCACATGAGAAGTCAATTCTTATGAAAGGGAAAAAGGTGAAGGGGACAGAGAGATAGGAAAGCATCAATTATGGTGAATCACTCTTCAATTTTGAGAAGGTACAACAATATTTGTATTGTTCAAATTATCAATCCAGGGGCTATTCCAGCATTAGGTTTGCCAAATGGAATTAAGTGTATTCATTTATCCACAGCCATATTTACTAAGTGCCTACCTGTGGCAAAAATGGCAGGGATTCGATAAAATAGAAGACACGCCTTGCCCTAAAGCGACTCTCAACCTCCAGACAAAGAGAAGGCCGGCACCAGGAAGTACAGCAGGATGAAAGCCACTGTCCCTAAATGTGGTACAATACAGGTCTCTGTCGTTCACGACAAGGAAGAGCTGTCCTCCCGAATCGGTTACGGAGGAGGCAAGCAGCACAGAGCCTTCGTGGAGGTGACATTTATGGTACATTCTTGAAGGGCACACAGGTTGTGAACAGGATTCTTGCGTGCAGGAAAGAGCACTCCAGGGCCATAAACAGTCTGCCCAAAAGTCTGCCGAGAGAGCCCTGACAATCTGAATAGCTAATATCAGCGTCCGGTGCAGTAATAACGAGTCAGCCAGGCTCAAACTCCACCAAAGGAAACTGTATAAATGAATGTGGAAACACAGCCCCCTTCTCAGGAAACAGAAATTCCAACCGCTGGTTCTAAACTCCACTTAAAGGAAAAATATATATATATAAAAATCCTAAAAGCCAGGAAATGATGGTATAAAAACGCAGCAAAGAGCAGTCAGCAGGTATTTTTCTGGAAGGCAGCTGCCGGGCAGGTACCTCGCCCAGCATTCACGCACTGTGGAACCCGGGCCCCTGGATCGGACTTTTGTAGGAGCTGCTGAGCCAGACGGACCACTGGCTAGTTTCCACAACACCCGTCAGTGTTCCTTCTACTGCTCAGGTCCTCACCCTCGTTCAAAGGAGACTCAAAAATATCATGTTTCAGGACGCCTGGGGTGGCTCAGTCAGTGAAGTGTCTGCCTTCGGCTCAGGTCATGATCCCGGGGTCCTGGGATCGAGCCCCACATCGGACTCCCTGCTCAGTGGGGAGTCTGCTTCTCCCTCTCCCTCTGCCCCTGCTTGTGCTCTATCTCGCTCACTCTCTCTCAAATAATAAAATCTTTCAAAAAAAATATCATGTATCCCAAGTCCTGAACAAAATTCAGAACTTTTGTAGTCTTTTGTACATGAGCTGGAGTTTTGTTTTGTTTTTTGTCCCCTCCCCTGTACTGCTACTGCAGAGAAAACTTCTGATCGGCTGTTTTTTTTTTTTTTTTTTTTAACTAGAAAGCAAAGGAAACAAGTTTCTTGGCTGCCTCACTGTTATCAGTGATCCTTGGGATCCCTCTTTGAAACAACAGAAATGGGGACTCAGATCTCTCCCAGCCAGGCAAGACACGCAAATTTATACACACAGATCACCGACCTTTGCATCTTACAAAGTTAACTTATTTTTTAAAACCAACACTCCCCAGGAAGCCTTGCCAGTCCTAACAGTTTCCAGTGACTCAAGGCCTAAAAATGTCTCCTGTTTCTTGCCTAAGGCAGTGCTGCATTTAAGCACAACTGAAGTGGGTTTATGAGTTCAGCCTGCACACAGTGCATTTAATCTCTGCACTGCTGTGCTTTTGCACAAAAGCAATCACTCCATGTCACTACACTGTTCCTTCTTCAGTCCAAACTTTGTAAAGGTTCCCACACTCAAGGCAGATTACCCTGAAGCTAGGTGCTGAAGATTTGTTGTAACGTATGTTTGCTACATTATAGTAAAAGTCTTAACATTTACTGCTCCGTAACATATACTATTGCTTCTTTCAGGCCTTTTTTATGTTGCCCTAAGCATTTACTCTAATTCAAGAGAAAATTCTGAAGGGGGAAAAAAAGATTTTTAATCTATTTAAATGTTAGCGGCTTTCTATTACAGAAGATGGAAAAATACACTAAGAAATCATTTAAACCTCTGGAGGCCAACACTCTAAGCTGAACTGGACTATTTTTTTTGTACAGTTGTCAAGTTAAACATATTTCATATTTATAAAATGCTACTTGAATTCTGCACTCTCAAAAGTAAGATTCTTAAGATACTAGGATCCTATGCTCAAAACACCCTTTGTTTCTGAAGTAAATGTTAGGAGATACTGGTGTATTTAAAAATGGTATTTGTTGATCTCTAACAAGTATTTCTAGAGTGCCAACCATGTGAAGTACAAAGTTTGGGACGGTGGGAGCATAGCAGTGAACAAAACAGATAAAAATCCTGGCCTTCAAGAAACTTATGCTCCAGGGAAAATCCTATGTAGTTAACTAAATAAATGAAACAGACAGCCTATTACACCGGGAGAGACTTGGTAAAATGATTAAATGAGGAACAGGGTGGAGGGTGGTGGATGGGTTGCAATTTTAAGTAGGCTGGTCAAGGAAGGCCCCTTCGAGAGGCAATATTTAAGCTCTAGGAGGTAGACAGGTGTACTTAGGGAAGGAGGGATCTGGCAGAAGGAAAAGCAAGGACAAAAGCCAGTATGGTTGGGGTGGAATGAGCAACAGGGAGAGCAGAAGTGAGGGATGAAGTCTGAGAAGTGACAGGGACAGATCATGCAGGGGACTGTAAGCCACTGAGATGTGGGATGGAAAAGCCATTCGACGAGAGGTTTTATTTAAAGCATTAATGTGATCTGGCTTTTTTTTTTTTTTTACTGAGATATAAGTCACATATCATAAAATTCACCCTTTTAAAGCGCACAATTCAGTGGTTTTTAGTATGGTCACAAGGTTGTGCAACCATTACCACTTCTCATTCCAGAATTTCATCACCCCAAAAAGAAACCCCATACCCATTAGCCGTCACTCCCCTTACCCCGTCCTTCACAGGCCCTGGCAAGCACTCATCTACTTTCTGACTCCATAGATTTGCATATTCCAGTCATTTCATATAAATGGAATCACACTACGTGTGGCCTTTTGTATCTGGCTTACTTTGTCAGACATCTGGCTACTGTGATGCGTACGGGCTGAATGGAGGCAAAGACAGAAGCAGGGAGACCAGCAGAGAGATGAATGCAGTAATTCAAGTGAGAGATGAGAGAGGTTTGAAACAGGATGGGAAGCAAGATGGGAATAACAGCCGTATCTTGAGTACATGTGGGTAGACTGGATGGCAGGTAGGAGAAAGAAGAGTCAAGGACAAGGCGGGTTTTTGGCTGGAGCACCTGAATGGAGCTGACATCAACCCAGGGAGCAGCGCCAGGGGAAGTGGGAGGAAACGGCAGGGGCTGGATTCTGACGTTAAGTAAACCTGGGATGCTACCAGCTTTCCATGGGAAGATGCCACAAAGGAAGCTGGACAGGAGTCTGGAATTCAAAGGAGAGGTCTGAGCTGGAGATACACATTTGGGAATCTGAAAATGAAAACATTAATACCATGAAACTAGAGGAGATCACCAAGGGAGTAATTACTATAGAAAAGAGAGCACATCCAACCTAAGCGTCCTCGAGCATGTTAATATTTATAGGTCAGAGGGATGAGGAGAAACCAGTGAAAAAGACTGAGAAGGAAACACCAATAAGGTAGGAGAACCAAGAATGGAATCTTAAAAAACAGACGGAAAAAGTTCTCATGGAGGAAGGCACAGTCAACTCTGCCCAGCGCTGCTGATGTGCCATGTAGGGGGGAGGACTGAGAATGAAGCACCGGGTTGAGGAACCGGGACCGTGACCAGCAGTCATTCACAGACCACGGATCCTCCCTCTGGCCCCCTGGCGCCCGGCCCCCCACCCCTGACACATCCTGTGCCGGGGGGGGGGGGGGGGGGGCCCCTTTCCCGGGGGGCGGTTTGAAAAGGGGGGGGGGGGGGGGGGGGGGGGGGGGGGTCCAAAGGCCTGACTGCAATGGGTTCAGGAGACAGAGGGAGGAAAGGGATTATAGTCAGGGGTAAATCCTTTTGAGGAGTTTAGCTATAAGGGGGTGGAGAAACAGCTGTAGTGGACAGTGGGGCAAAGAGAGGGCTTCCTGTAAGATGCGAGAAATAAAAATGTAAAGAAGGAAACAGAGGATAAAGGAGAGGGCAGGGAAATGCTGGGACAGGTTGGAGGGAGACAGAATTACACACTTATCTGTCAGACAGCCTGCAATTAAAATATGTCATCTACTGATGTATGAAAAACAAGTAAGGATATGCTATCCACCCCCCACCCCCAGGAGACACAAAACCCGTCATTTAAAAGGATCTGGATCTACTTTTCAAGGCTGAAGATACTGAACTGATTGTACAGGGAGGGTGAGGGTTAGGCTCTGGGCTTGGAGTCGTAAGAGCCAAGTTCAAAGACCATGACAAGTTACAACATCCCAGAAACTTCTTTTAACCTCCCCTTTACATCCATTAAATATGGATTAAAAACAACCTGTCCTTTCTACCTTACGGGATTGATGAGATAATCAGATGAAATATGCAAACACTGTAACTCTTGGGTGTCGTATCCCCGTAATGCGTTTTCAGTGCTATCAGAGAAGGAGGAATTGTATATGCTTGGTCTAATTCCAATACCCTACACTTTAGCTCCAAGGGGGGGGAGGGAAACAAAGGCAAAATCAAACATTTTTGGCAGAATAAGTATGAAAAAAATAGCTTTCTGATACTGTATTTCAAACACAGTAAGTTGTACAGGAATTATGCCCTAATTTCCACCTTTAAAAAACTCAACAACCAAAAATCTTTTAGTTTAGATTCAGCTGAGCCTGGGGCAAAAATAAAAAAAAAAAGTACACTAAATTTGACTGAAGGCATGAAGCCAGCCCATGCTTACAAAAAGATGTGACCTAGTATCTTTCCATGAATCTCTCTTACTCTTCATGGTCCCTACCACCTGCCAGGACCAACTCAACTCAAAAGACTATTTCATCCTTAACTTCTTGCCCAATAATGGACATTGATTAGTCAGTGTTTAAAAGAAGGGTTTTTTTTTTTTAAGTTATTATCTTCATTTATTTTTAACTGAGGCTGCTTCGTGTATGGACCATAGTTCTTCTTAAAGAAAACACACCTTACAAGGAATCTTGATCAAGCCATTAACTTTTCTCCTGATTTTGTCAGGTCAAGTACGACACGGAGGTGTGGGCTCACTTTTTCTAATAAGAATAAGAGCATCTATGTATATCAAGGAACTGTTAACTGAAAGAATTCTGAGATGGAATTTACAGTAGACACCAAAGCTGAGCTGCCCTCATTGCTCAAGCTCCCCCTCAAATTTGGGCTGAATATTTTGGTAAGAATCCAGCTGGCCATGAGACCTCACAAGATTTTAAAGGAACGTGCAAGAGACAGAATACACAAGGAAATACACACACACCTATATATATGGACATATACATACACTTTTCCTTTAAAATATGTCTTTATCTCTTTATACATGCATCACTTGGCAGAGGAATCGGAGCTTCCTTGTGAAATCAATATGTATACCATATACAATTAAAAGGAAAAAAAAGAGCTTAGTTATTTCTATTTATAAAGGTATCTTCACATTTATGACATATCATTTGTAGACCAATAACATATTAGAGATTCTTTATTCAGAATCCTAATCTCCCACTAAAACCTCAGTTACTCCCTAAAATAATTCACTTTATAATGACCTACATTATAGAATTTATAGGAACAGATTACTCTGATGGGTAAGCATAGCCACCTCAAGCTCCCTCAGTCACAAACTTCAGCATTATTGGGGAAAGGATTTATTTTGAGCAAGTGATTTTTTTTTTTAAGTTAAAACACATTTAAGGCGCCCAAGTCATTTAAGCATCAGTTTTAATTTGATTATTTTTAAAGAAAGTTTTATCATAATACATAGTACCCTAATTACCCTGGTAAGTATTAACAATATAATTAATGTCAGTTAACATTAATAACATATTAACTAATCTTAATTACTTAGGGTCATCAATATGATTACCCAGCAATGGACTACATTATAAAATCTTCACAAACTTAGGATTATCTGAGGAGCGTGGAGCTTCTCACCCTCACCCTATTGGAACCAGGCTACACTTTTTCTCAGATGACGGCATCTGCCTCTTACAGCTTCTCTGCCTCCCGTGCCCTTTGGGAGTCAGTCATGTCCTGCTCCTGACAGCAAGTCATGTCCTGCTCCTGACAGCAAGTCTGTATCTAGCAGGCTCTCCCAACTCCATGCAGCTATCTATGCATTCTCAAAGCAGTAGAATTAGAGCCCCATGCCCAAAGTGAAGCGCCTCTGTCCCAACCCAGCTGCATGGCCCCGGACAGACAACCCACGGAACCCCTTTAGGAATTCGTGTCCCTATCCATACAATGAAAGAACTGGCCTGAGTGATCTCTAAGTCCCATCCAACCTTAAGACTCTCTGATGAATCTTGTTAATGGCTGGGGAAATTAATATCTAAGTTCATCAGAACTGTGCCCAAAGAAAGAACAGAGAAACTCTGACAAACGACCTCAGAGGTTCCTATACTTTGTGCATGGAATTTATAGTCTCCTATTTTTGCTATGTTGTGGACATTTGGGTCTTCTAGGCTCTTTGTTATATTTCTAATAAGTGAGGTTCTTATTAAATGGGAAAGAACTACATTAAGAGCTTTTTTAAAAAGAAAATTAAATATGACTCACATATACTTCTTCCACATAAAAGAATTCAAGAATTTTTCAAAAATCCAGAGTAAATTATTCCTTTATGAAAACTTTTGTTTCTAAATGCATTTCCATTTGATAGATCAACAAAATGATACTGTATACTAAAAAATGATTTACCTATAACTACATCATGACCATCAACCAAGCCAGCAGAGAAGAGCTCCTGAGATACGCCATCTGCCGTATCTGTCCAAATGTGAAATGAATATGTATTAGTAACCATAAAATAAAAATCAACAACCCAGTACAATGTAAAAGATATTTTTCATTTACAAAAATCACCCACGTGTGTTTTAATTCAACAATTCAGATTCTATCAGAAGGAAAGATCAGAGGCAATGTGAAATATATTTTGCCATATACAATTTGCATCTTGGTGTTCATTCAACAGAGGTTCTATGAAATTATGATTTCATTTTTGGTGAACCAAAAAACATTTGCCCTTTGGCTACCACCTGACTTAATCCTCAAATGTACCTCTGTAAGTTAGCTCGTAACGGGTCCCCGTGACACTGCTTTTCTTTCTTGCCAAGGTCAATTCCATCCATCATCAATCCTTTTCTATCATTAGTAGCTACTGAGTCAGAATTTATGGCAAAGGTTGAACAGGCAGCACTTGACACAACCTTATATTTGGTACAAACAGTCTTTGAGCTTGTTGGACTATTAAGATGAGCTATTTAAATTTATGCTATTAAGAAACTCCTTTAACATGACATTGATCATTTGATAGCAACAGATTCATTCTCTTAGAAAATGTGGCTGGATAAAAGAATGTAGTTTCTCAATGATAAGTGACAGGAGTTAGAAATCTCATAAAGATGGGACTGAACAGGCTGTAGCAAGTGAATATAACCAAAATCACTGAATTGAAAGGTTGTGAATGAACATGGTAATAAGTGAGAAGTTTGTTCGAAGACTTTGTAAAGAGAAAGTGATAAATGGCCATGTGCTCAAAAGAACCATTATGAACCCCTATTTTTTTACAAGGGAAAGGACATGGTCCCCACGGCCTTCTGACATTATCACAAATGTTCAGAACTACAACTGGCTCAGCAGCTGGTAATAACCTAGAAGGTTTGCCTTGAGTGTCTTCCAAAGTCAGTTAGCACCTCAACGTATCGCTGCTGAATCAAACAAGCATCTAAATTGAACTGCAGTTTGCTATGCCTAAGGCTGCCCTCAGAGTGTGTGCGCGCGTGCGTGAGTGCTCATGTGAGCGGGTCGCTGATGGTAAAATTATCTTTCACATTTGTGGGCTTTAATGTGCTTAGCCCAGTGTCTGACACATAGTAATCACTCCATCAGTGGGAGCCGTGATGATGATGCTCAGCCAAGGATCATCTGAAATGTACCTCATGCTCTAGCGCACTCTCTTTCTCCCTTTCATACACGGCCCAATTTCCAGGATCTCCAATAAAAAATTTGAGAGCCACTGTATACTTGTACGTCCAGAGACGTTGTGGTATTCCATCATTTTACTCATCCCATTTTATCATGAATGATGTGGAATAACATGAAGGAAATGGAAAAGAAAAAGGTATCTTTTTCAACTATGAGATTCCATACAAGGTGGGCTTATGTTGGGGCTTGTCCTTACTATTAGAAGTACAAAAAACACCTTATAAAATTCTCTCAGGGATAAAATGATCCCATAGCATGGTATCTAGGGTCAGAGGCTCTACTCTGCATGCGATGTAGCTTTATGAAGTCGACTGGAACATTCTAGGCTCACAATCTCATCCTCCTGGATGCCACCAGAAACTTCACTACAAAAAGCGTATTGAATTAAGGTGTCTACCTAGTAGGCACAGGGCACACAGCAGGCAGTGATTGCATCTCTATGGACTGATCATCTATTAAAGCATCTGGATGTGTTACCACCACCTCTAAAGTATCAATAAGATCTTACACCTGAGTAAGGATCTACACTCACAGAACGTAGTTGAAAATGGACTAATCAAGCAAAGCCACATTGTGGGCTAGCACTAGAACAGTACCAAAGCAAAGGACGTTCCCAGTGATTAAAGTTTACAGCATCTCTGGTTATTCTCAGGACTCCTGAATACCACATGAGTTTCATTCAAATAGCACAAGGGTCATGCTGGCCATTTTTGGCCCAAAAGAGAAAATATTCCATGTTTGTGTACCATTAACCAGTTAATCTATATGCATGTAAGTAA
Source organism: Phoca vitulina (assembly GCF_004348235.1). Lineage (NCBI taxonomy): Eukaryota > Metazoa > Chordata > Mammalia > Carnivora > Phocidae > Phoca > Phoca vitulina. The sequence continues at coordinate 63,023,490 of NW_022589704.1, read as the reverse complement.
TACATCACTAATAGTTTAGAACAGAAACTGGGAGGTAATTGGTAACATTGTTCTTTAAGCTGCTTAACGTTCCTAATGTGTAAACAGGGTTAAATCATCATAAATAATCATATATGCTCTGGTTTCCAGAATATACAGCAACATCATAAATGCAAAGGGCTTGCTCTCAAGTGAAGACAGAGAGTATCTGCTCTGTTTGTGTTATAGCCCTATGCCGGACGACACGTTTTTGAGCGCGCACAGCGCAGACAGCATCGCAGCCACAGAGGGACGGCGACATACCCGTGGTGGTTCCGTTACTAACGGCTGTGCTCACGGCCCACGGAGGCCGACGCTGCGGCTTCTATCTGGGAAACAAAAGCAGACTTGACCCACGACGGCAAACGAGGCTGCCAAAGCCAGCGCAAAGAGCCAGGAGATGCCGAGAGGGCCATTTTCTCCCCCAAAATCCTCAACTGGGAAATTCATTTCTTTGTTATCTCTGGATATTCAAATTAATTTTTACTGCCACTGTTAGTTTTTGATCATTAGATGGGGAAAAAACCCTTGAGAGAAGAATTTGTTCTTTTAGTCACTGTATTTGAAACATTTATTATATAATTACTAGATTTTTATCATAACTATTGGCTGGTCAATATTCTTATATTATGACAAAATAGAGAGCTTTTGGATAATAGAAACTGGTGCTGTATGATTTCATAGACTGACTCTAAACTGCCCAAGATGGATGTTCCCAGAAAGAAAGATCAGTTAGCAAATTTATCAGGGTCTTATTTGCCTATATTTTGTAACAAGTACTTCATGTTACTTTAATTCAAATATATTGGGAATCATTAAGTCTTTGTGCTGACCGGGGACTAGACATCAGGGCCAGCGGGTCTATGCCCACTTTGGGCCCAGGAACATGTTCTGTTTGGCCAGCAGTGTTGTTTTTCTTAAAAGACTGAACGTGAGCAGACAGGACTGTCTGGTTTCCTGGAGTCCCCACCGTCTCCTCTGGTTCCTGTACACATCTGAGTTTGTGTCTTCTTACATTTCTAACAGCAGGGAGGTCAAAGCAGGTAACCCCTTGACCAAATATCACACCTTGAAGTTTCAGATTTTCAAAATTTTAGCAACTATGATTTATTTAATCAAATCAAAATTTACATGGAGCTCTAATACATGAAATAATTACAGAGTGTTATTGGCTTAATGTATGTTAACATGCTCAAATGTATGAGCCTAATGTATTGTATTTTAATAATATCATGCATTTTAGAAGATTTTCAATATAGATAGTGAGGCTGCTTTCATGTACTCAAAAATCTGAAACCAGAGGTCAGGGAGAACGATTAAGTCTCAGCATTAGCATCTGATTTTCACCCTTTTTGGGTTGTTCTGGTGTAAAGTAAAGAGTAGAAATAGCAATTTTTGCTTAACTACTAATCTTGTGGTTTCCAAAGGCTGTTAATATATGTTACTCATCCATTAAGTAACCAAAATTACTTGATATTCTCCTGCATAGCAGGCACTCAGTCAAGTGCTAAAGATACCAAGAAATGAGACAGGGTTCCATGAACTCCAGGCAACCAGGAGCCAGGAAGGCAAGCAGTCTAGCCTTGAAGTTGTGAGAATGACATTCCTACCAAGCTCTATGGATGAGAGTAGAGAGGTAAAGTATAGCACTTTCTTGTGTGACATCTTATTTGTTGCTCACCTCTCCCTAGAACTGCTCTGTGCTACTCAGTACCCTCATCACAGGGTCCTATAGGCCCTGCGTCACCACACCAGTATTTCTTTTCATGGTCAAGCTAACATATTTCATTTGTATGTGTATATAAACGTGCAGCATGTCACAGGAATTCATGTAGTGAGTACTGGTCCAGTTTGGATTCCCCGCAATTATTGCAAATCCTTCCACTCTTCCTCCCTTCCCTCCATCCTCCTTTCTTCATTTTTAGAGAAAGCAGTTTTGAATAGCAAATTATCACCACACACTTGTAATCAAGTTCTTCAATGCTCTTTGCAGCAATAAAATAATAATTTCAATTAAAACTTACCTCTTCCTGGAGTAAACTCAAACCGTATGTCATTAAGTTCCTTTCTGGAGTTTCTGAAATACATAACACATAGCACATTAAAATCCAATGAAGCACAGTTGAATCAAACTAAATGTATTCCAATTTTTACAAGACGCTACTAACACGTAGACAGCATTTACAGTTTTGGGTTACCTCTGAGTACTTCCTCAAAAACAAGAGATGGTTATGACAATAATAAAGGGAGATTTTTAACTGATTGAATTTACCTTATATAAACATGTTTATTTCACAAAATTCCAAAAATAAAATGTTCTTTCATAAAATCTACACTAAATCAATAACCTTAAATATAATTCCATAATTAGAAATTTCAGATTTTAGTCTAGGATAAATAATATTTGATACATTTTTCATATCTTTCCTGAAAATAGTATTTCATCAATTATTTTTCAAAGTGAAACACTCAGGAAAGATAGTCTCGGTGGTAAAGTTTATGACAATACTGTGCGTTACACCATGCAACAAAATGCCCACAAAATGATATGTAGTTTGTTATTAAAAATTTTATCTATGGGGCACCTGGGTGGCTCAGTCAATTAAGGGTCTGCCTTCGGCTCAGGTCATGATCCCAGGGTCCTGGGACTGAGCCCGCATTGGGCTCCCTGCTCAGCAGGGAGCCTGCTTCTCCCTCATCCTCTGCCTGCTGCTCCCCCCCGCTTGTGCTCAGTCAAGTATAAAATCTTTAAAAAAAATTTATCTACCTAGAGGGGGAACCCCTGAATGTTGTGAAATTATCCACTGAATAAACTTTTTAAAAGTAAATACAAAATGCTTACATAAAACTGTAATATATACATATATATGTATATTCAATCCAAAAACTGACACTAGGGTAATATGGAACAAGTAAATACCTAAGATAGGAGTTTTCCATTCACCTTAATTTCAAGAAATAATATAGGGCAGTGAGCTATAATTAGAATGGCTTTAAATTCTCATAAGAACACTAAAATATTATGAGTAACTCTCAACAGATGCTATAATTAAAGTTAATAAAAATACCATAAGAAATTGCAGTAGGAAACAGGAAATAATAATTTCTACAAACACTCAACTATTTGCTCAGCTGCCAAGGGTCCAAGACAGAGATAGAGATGGCCTGAATACCCATCCCAAACAGCCTCCTTCTAGTGCCAGGAGAGTCTGATCAAATCCTGTTTAGTTCTCCAGTTTAGGACTCTAAAAACCCTGAGTAATATCTCCTGGTCTCCATGTACAGTGCCCACATCATGATGCCACCAGTCTCTAGGCCCTTCTTGGTCCCTAGCCTGAGCTTGGTTCTTCAGGTCTTATGATATCCTACCACACTAAATGCAGGAAGCCCAGAAAAATGACAAAGGCAAGGTACCGACTTAGAGAAAGCCCTTCTCCCTAGAGAAGCTGGCCTAAATCTGCACTTTTCCACAAGCAGAGAAGTAAGGGTCAAGAATCCAAGAGATGCCCAAGCCCAGGCCACAGTCATAAGAGCCTTAAACAACCATGTATCTTTTCCCAGGTATCCCCACCTGTCATTATTCCTCTCAGAGTTAGAATGGGACAGGGGGCGGGGGGGGGAAGGGGATATTGGCAATGGCTAAAGCTGTGCTTCTTTTAACATCTTCTTTTCAGGACCGAGGACTGAAAATTGTGGACTCTCACACTAAAAAAGTAGACATAGGACCAACACATGAAATTGCAGACAACTGAAGATGGTTCAGAGATCTTGGACCCCAGACTAAGTGACTCCATCCTGGAGATGGGGCAGGCCATGAACAATCAGTGCCTACAACAGAAGGGCTTTGTGCCTGTGGCCTTGTTTATCTACCAATGTCACCACACATTTACATGGTGCTTTCATATACATCAGCAGTTCTCAAACTTTTTTTTTTTTGTAAACCTCTATAATGTCTGGCTTAAGATAGATGGATTCTTATTTTTGCTTTTATATTCAGTCTGCTGCAATATCACATATCATGTTGCCAGCCGCTGGAAAATTCTACTTTAAATGTTGAAATAATGAGAATGAAAAAGGCCCATCATTTATAGAAATAGTTTGACCTCATGGGCTCCCCGAAAGGGACTCAAAGACCCCCCCCCCCAAGGATCATAGGACCACACCTTGAGAAACACTGATATCAAATCTCATGAATCAAATCTCATTTGATTCCAGCAATCAATCTTTGAGATATGCAAAGTAGGTACTATTTGTTTTCCATTTTTTTAGATGAGCACATTCAATAGCCTTTCCAAGTTTACAAATTGAGTGGCAGAGTGAGGACCAAAATTCTACACTGGAAATGCCTAATGCAAATATAGAAAAGTGCAATTCCTTTCACTTTTGAGAAAAACAATATTCCTTGAGATTTTTCACATTACCATAAAAAGATCAGCAAGCATTCTTTTATTTAATAGCGTCGGTTTTATGTGCTATGTATCAACAAAGGTTGAATTAGAACTAAAACAGTCCAGTAAGAAAAAAAAATGATCACTAGGAAAGCAAGCATTTATAGTATATTTAATAATGAAATGACAGAAGGAGAAAAAAAGGAAAAGGAATCTGATTTGATGCTAATTTAGGTCATTGTTCTTTCCCTGTCTTTCTTTTGGTCAGTCTTGTCTAAATTAGTTTGTCCTACTAAGGCCATAAGAAGAGAGGTATAAGAACTCTACCTGGAATATCATCATGCACATCCTGATTCTTTCAATATTAATACCACAGAAGTAATACCCAATACCCATAATCTCTACATCAACTATGGCTCAAGTTACGGAGGTTGCCTAATCAAGTCATTCTTTTATGACTCTGAACCTAAAATACTTGCCTTTGAAAAGATCACAGTGATTGATTGTGAATAGTAGACTTGTCTCATCAGGTTGAAATATAGCTGGAAAAATGCCTAATTGGATCTAACTACTGAAGGTCATCCTTTTATAAAGAATTAATCTTTTCAGACTCATATTTAACACCTTTAATTGAAAGTACATTTACTTTAATTGATATGGCACAGGATATTCTTGATTTCAAAGAAGCTGAAAATAGGTATGATTTAAGGCCAGAAACTAAGTCTGTGCAACTTTATAAAGGAAATGTTTAAAACTTGAGAGTAACAGCTTTAAGACCCAGGCTACCTTTGATAACTCTTATCAAAAACCCTGTTAATCCTGGAGTGCCTGGGTGGCTCAGTCGGTTGAGCATCCCATTCTTGGTTTCGGCTCAGGTCATGATCTCAGGTCCTGGGATCAAGCCTGAGTTGGGCTCTGTACCCAGTGCAGAATCTGCTTGGTATTCTCTCTCCCTCTCCCTCTGCACCACCCCACCCTCTCCCGCCCTGGCTCACACTCTGTATCTCTCTAAAATAAATAAATAAAATCCTTTAAAAAAAAAACAAACCTTTAATCCTCAAAATAACAACAACAACAAAAACTCACCCCAACAAAAAACATACTCCTAAGTTTGATAAGCACAAACCCTTCTCATTGTAGGTATATATTACATCACAAGGGCAAATGTCTGCAGGGCTCAGGCAGAATATTTATTTTTTAAAATAGGTGACACCATCACATGGTTTAAAACCCAAAAGATACAATAGGGTATTCTGTAAAACCTAGGCCTCCTACTCTTGTCACTCAACTACCTGGTCTCCCTCAAGGATACAGGCTTTTTGTACATCCTTCCCAAGATGTTTCATGCATATATCAGCAAATATACACAAATAGTTCCTTCTTGCCTGTTTAATACAAATGTAGCATACTATATCCATTGTTCTGCACCTTGCCTTTTCTTTTAATAAAATACCTTGGAATTTCTCCCTATTGGTTCATAGAGAGCTTTCTCATTCTTTTTTTTTTTTTTTTATAGCTACATAGTATTCCGTTGCCTGTGCTATCCTTTCTTGAACCAGTTCCCATTCTATGAATAGACTGTTTCTGGTCTTTCACTATTATAAACAATGCTCAATGAATAACCTTGTTCTTATGTCATTTTGCAAATACATGAGTATGAAAATAAATTTCTAGAAGCAAGTTGCTTGGTCAAAGGATAAATGCATTTGCAATTTTATAGATATTGTCAAATTCCCCTTCATTTAAGTTGTACCAATTTATACTCTCACAAGCAATTTGCAAGCAACATTGCAGGAACTTTCAATGAATAAAGCAGGAAGTACAGTAAAAAAAAAAATCAGGGAGATGTGTTCTGCCGGCTGGAAAATTTCTTCCCCATTTAAAAAGGGCAACCACTGCTCAGCACCAGCTGGTTAAGCCAGACAGGAATTTGGGCTCAATCACATTTAAACACACACACACACACGCGCGCGCGCGCTTGAGATACATATAAATATATAGGTTATACGTAAAATACATATGCTATATATTATATATAAATATACAGGTTATATGTAAAATACATATGCTATATATTATAAATATACATATATATATATATATTTGCTATGTTCATTCAAAGTGACAAATCCAGAGATACAGATTGTCATGTTTAAAGTCTTCCTTCTTGCTCATTCAATTCACCTGCAAGGGACACAGTGAACCCTCGAATGAGGCAGCTGGCTCGGAGGGTGGGGATGACCATCACGTGAGTGAGCACGCAAGCGTTCCTGGTGACGGAGGTGCAGCGGGCCTGCGCAGTTGGGAGTCTGCATTTTCTAGGATGTAGCATTTTTTGCACTTCTTAACGTACCACGTCAGAACAGTCTGATAGAGTTATTGCTCCTGGAGGGCTCCAAAGCCAAAATGCCAGCTCAGGACTATGTGCATTCCTTAGCTTCACATTCATGTCTTTTAGCCCACACCAAAAAAGGCACACATTCCCCAAGAACCAGATGTGATCAAAATGCTTAGAAGCCCAGAGACCACTGGTTGTCCAAGGGCATGGGCAACCATAAGTGCCATTGGCACTGCGTACCCTCCACTATAGGGGTGCTCTGCAGTGAGGCTGAGTGCCAACCATTTCCCCAAGCTCTGAGGCTGAAGGACGCAGTTGGGGTAACACTGGCAGGTACGGTGTTTTCTAGGTGTCCAGACGTGGCCCCTCCCTCCTAAGCAGCAGACAGCCCTCTTTTCCCTTATTTGAACCTAAGATTTCAGGTCACAATGAAGCTGCCGGTGTCCAAGGAAGTCCAGAGGGACTCCCACTCATACCCTCCTGGAATGTTTCCCCCTATTGGGAACAGGAAGGAGACTTTCAAACAGGCTAAGAATCAGGACTTCATTTTTAGTTCAGCTTGCTTCTTTCCTGCTCTTGGCACTAAACTGAAGTCTCTTCCCACAGGCTTAGGACAGAAAAGGACTATGGCTCCCACTAAGCTTGCTGGGCATCTCTCTCCACACCAGCAGAGAGCCTGGCGCAGACTGAGGAGGTAACGGAGCCGTGGGGACAGAGGTCTACATTCAAATCCACTTGCTACTTGTTTGGCATCTGTCCTCTGTTTCTTCAACTGTGAGATGGGGAAAATAATAATTAATGGCATTTACTGCCTGCCAGTATGTGCTTGGTGCTTCACTGATGTTATCTCATGCCATGCTCAAAACAACCCTTGACGTGGGTATGGCTCTTATCCCCTATTATTTTATAGACAAGGAAACGGAGGCTCAGAAAGGATAAAGGACATATCCAAAATCCTACATCTCATTAGCAGATCTGCACTAAATCTAGAACTGAATGCATGTTACCCATTGTGTTCTCCAGTGCACAACCCTTACCTGAGCCACTGGGAGCTCTGCCCTGAGTCTCTACATGCTCCTAATTGGTCTCTCCACATTCAAGCTCAGATCTGCACAGGAGCCAGGCGGCTTGTTATCTGGAAATCTGACCACGCCACTCCCTTGCTGAAAGACTCCCTTTTCTTCCCCATATTTTTTTTTTTTTTTTAAGTAGGCTCCTCAACCAGCATGGAGCTCCACACAGGGCTTGAACTCATGACCCTGAGATCAAGACCTGAGCTGAAATCAACAGTCGGATGCTTAACTGACTGAGCCACCCTGGCGCCTTCCCCTGTATTCTTAAAACAAAATGTAAAATCCTTAGCATGAGCCCCCCAAGACCTGCTTCGACCTGTCTCCCCACCTTTAACTGTCCCAACACTGTCCCTTGCTCACCTTGTTGCTGTCTCCAGCCTGCCCTCCTTCCCCAGATCCAGCTTTGCAAAGGCACAGGGTGAGCAGAGCGGGGAGGTCAAAGGCCTGACAGTGGTGGGCTCAGGAGATGGGGAGGAAAGGGATTACAGTCAAGGGCAGTTTGTTTGAGGAGTTTAGCTGTAAGGGGGTGGAGAAATAGCTGTAGTTGGGGGTGGAGGAGAGAGGACTTTTTAAGATGGGAGAAAAACAACATTTGTGTGCTGGTGGGACAGGCCTGGTACAGAGGGAAACAGGTGGGGAGAGAAAAGAAAAGCTCTCCGGGGGGCTGCACCTAGCTGGGGGGCTAGCTTCCCTCACTGTTAGGAAATCTCCACTCTCACTCTCCCTCCCACTTGACTGACTCCAACCGTGCTCTTCTGGGGGAGACCAGGAAAGAAGGGTAAAGGTAGCCAGATGAGGGTAGGCCCCTTTCCAGCGTGCTCTCCTCACCTTTAGTCCTGTACTCAGGGCTTCACATTCTGTACAAATGTAATGCCAGTACCTTAATGTCCACCTCATCTACTAGACATGAAGTTGCCAAAAGAGCAAAGACCTTCAGCTTGCCTTGTTCATGGCTCTTCCCCTCAGCACCCAGCACAGTGCCTTGGGAATGCACAGATGAATGAATGAATGAATGAATGAAAATTTTACAAGTCTGGCTTTTGTCAAGTGCCTCTGCTTGGCCTCTGAGACACCATCCCCCCAGTTCCCTGACTGCCCTTTCTTTGTGTGCCCAAACACTGCTGTCTGCCTGTCCCTTTAGCGTGAATGTTCTGCCCCCACCATTTTCCCTTCTCCTTCTCTTTCTGGATGAGTAATTCCAAATGCATAACTCAAACCCAGGTACTTCACCAGAGCTTTAAACCCATTATCAACTGTCTACAGCATCTCTCCATGCACTGTGCAGACACCGAAAAACCCAGCATATGCAAAATGGAACGCATCACTTTTCCTCTCAGATTTGCTCCTCTCTCTCTGCTCCCTCTGGCAGCAAATGGTGGTGACAGCCAGCTACCACGACTTGTGGGTTATACCTCCTTAAGATGTCTCAAATCGGGGGGGTGGAGCAAGATGGTGGAGGAGTAGGAGACCTGGATTTCGTCTCCTCTCAGGAATTCAGCTGGATAGGGATCAAACCATTCTGAACACCTACAAACTCTACAGGAGATCGAAGAAAAGAATAGCAACAACACTCCGAACAGAAAAGTGACCACTTTCTGGAAGGTAGGATGTGTGGAGAAGTGAATACGAGGCGATATTTGGGAGGATAGACGGCGGGGGGGGGGGCCTCCGTCGGCCGCTTCTGGCAAGTGATAGAGCCGCGGAGCACAAAATCGGAACTTTTAGAAGTCTGCTCCGCTGAGGGATGTCGCTCCAGTGGCTAAGCGGGGGGTGGAACCCTCGCGGGACAGTGTGGTCTCAGGACCCTCGGGGTCACAGAAAGACCGGGGGTGCCTGAGTGCCGCAGAGTTCCCAGGTATCGGAGCGGGGAAGCCGGCTGCAGAGAGGGAGCCAAGGAGCGGGCTCTCACCTCGGGGTTGCCATAAACCGTGATCCGCGGCACAGTCGGGCCACTGCTCCTCCAGCAGGGACCCAACAAGCGGCAGATCCGGGGAGACTCACCTTCTTCCCCCAGGAGGAGCAGTGCAGGAGTGCACCGCAGGGATCTGCTGGGTTTGGAGACTCCACGTGGGGTTGGGTGCCAGAGATAGAAATGCGCGGTCACAGGCCGGGTGAGCACGGAGTGCTGCCGGAGACCGGGGAGACGGGAGTGACTGACTGCTTTTCTCTGGGGGCTCACTGAGGAGCGGGGCTCCAAGTTCTCAGCTCCTCCAGGCCGAGATTGGGAGGCCGCCATTTTCACTCTATGCCTCCAAAGCTGTACGGAAAGCTTGCAGGGAACAAAAGCTCCCGAGAGCAAACCCGAGCAGATTACTTAGCCCTGACCGGCAAGGGCGGGGCAATTCTGCCTCCGGCAAAGACATTTGGGAACCACGGCAACAGGCCCCTCCCCCAGAAGATCAGCGAGAACAGCCAGCCAAGACCAAGTTTATGAAAATGGCATAAATGAGAATGCCCTAACTCATATCAATGAGAACGGCAGAACTCCAGCACTAGGGGAATACTGCACATAGAATCCATGGCTTTTTTACCATGATTCTTTAGTCTTTCAAATTTTTTTTTAACTTTTTTTTTTTTGAATTTTTCTTTTTCCCTTTTTCAACCAACATCTTAAAAATCCCTTTTCTAAAAAATTTTTATTTTTCATTTTTAGAGTCATATTCTATCCCTTCAGAGTAGTTACCCTTATTTTATGCATATATATATAAGTTCTTCTCTCTTTAAAATTTTGAGATAGTTTCTTCTAACAGATCAAAATATACTCTAAATCTCTAGTGTATGGTTTTGTTCTACTCTCCTGCCTGATCACATTCTCTCCCTTCTTTTTTCTTTTTTTAAAAATCTTCTTCTTTTTTCACAACTTATCAATTCCTTTTATAAAATTTTTTATAATTTTCGTCTTTACAGTCATATTCCATCCCTTCATATCAACCCTTATTTTTGTACATATATAAGTTTTTCTTTCTTTAAAATTATGGGAGGCAATTTCTTCTAACCGACCAAAATACACCCGAAATCTAGCGTGTGGCACTGATCTATGCACCAGCCTGATATTTGATCATATTCTGTTTTGTTTTGTTCTGTTTTTGTTTTTATCTTTTTCTTTTTCTTTTTTCTTTCTTTCCCTTTCTTTTCCCGCGGCTTCACGTCATTTCTGATTTATTTAGAGTATATTTTCTGGGGACGTTGTTACCCTGTTAGCATTTTGTTCTCTCATTCATCTATTCTCCTCTGGACAAAATGACAAGATGGAAAAAATCACCTCAACAAAAAGAACAAGAGGTAGTACCGACTGCCAGGGACCTACTCAATACGGACATTAGTAAGATGTTGGATCTAGAGTTCAGAATCATCACTTTAAAGATACTAGCTGGGCTTGAAAAAAGCATGGAAGTTATGAGAGAAACCCTTTCTGGAGAAATAAAAGAACTAAAATCTAACCAAGTCGAAATCAAAAAGGCTATTAATGAGGTGCAATCAAAAATGGGGGTGCTAACTGCTAGGATAAATGAGGCATAAGAGAGAATCAGTGATATAAAGACAAAATGATGGAAAATAAAGAAGCTGAGAAAAAGAGAGAGAAACAACTATGGGATCACGAGGGCAGAATTCGAGAGATAAGCGATACCATAAGACGAAACAACATTAGAATAATTGGGATCCCAGAAGAAGAAGAAAGAGAGGGAGGGGCAGAAGGTATATTGGAGCAAATTATAGCAGAGAGCTTCCCTAATTTGGGGAAGGAAACAGGCATCAAAATCCAGGAAGCACAGAGAACCCCTCTCAAAATCAATAAAAATAGGTCAACACCCCGACATCTAATAGTAAAACTTACAAGTCTCAGAGACAAAGAGAAAATCCTGAAAGCAGCTCAGGAGAAGAGATATGTAACCTACAACGGTAGAAACATTAGATTGGCAACAGACCTATCCACAGAGACCTGGCAGGCCAGAAAGGACTGGCAATGATATATTCAGAGCACTAAATGAGAAAAATATGCAGCCAAGAATACTCTATCCAGCTAGGGTGTCATTGAAAATAGAAGGAAAGATAAAAAGCTTCCAGGACAAACAAAAACTAAAGGAATTTGCAAACACGAAACCAGCCCTACAAGAAATATTGAAAGGGGTCCTCTAAGCAAAGAGAGAGTCTAAAAGCAACATAGACCAGAAAGGAACACAGACAATATAGAGTAAGAGTCACCTTACAGGCAATAAAATGGCACTAAATTCGTATCTTTCAGTAGTTACCCTGAATGTAAATGGGCTAAATGCCCCAAACAAAAGACACAGGGTATCAGATTGGATAAAAAAACAAGACCCATCGACATGCTGTCTGCAAGAGACACATTTTAGACCCAAAGACACCTCCAGATTGAAAGTGAGGGGGTGGAAAACCATTTACCATGCTAATGAAAACCAAAAGAAAGCTGGGGTGGCAATCCTTATATCAGACAAATTAGATTTTAAACAAAAGACTATAATAACAGATGAGGAAGGACACTATATCCTACTTAAAGAGTCTATCCAACAAGAAGATCTAACAATTGTAAATATCTATGCCCCTAACATGGGAGCAGCCAACTATATAAGGCAATTAATAACAAAAGCAAAGAAACACATTGACAACAATACAGTAATAGTGGGGGACTTTAACACCCCCCTCACTGAAATGGACAGATCATCTAAGCAAAAAATCAACAAGGAAATAAAGACTTTAAATGACACACTGGACCAAATGGACTTCACAGACATATTCAGAACATTCCATCCCAAAGCAACAGAATACACATTCTTCTCTAGTGCCCATGGAACATTCTCCAGAATCGATCACATCCTAGGTCATAAATCAGGTCTCAACCGGTATCAAAAGATTGGGATCATTGCCTGCCTATTTTCAGACCACAATGCTTTGAAACTAGGACTCAATCACAAGAGGAAAGTCGGAAAGAACTCAAATACATGGAGGCTAAAGAGCATCCTACTAAAGAATGAATGGGTCAACCAGGAAATTAAAGAAGAATTAAAAAAATTCATGGAAACCAATGAAAATGAAAACACAACTGTTCAAAATCTTTGGGATGCAGCAAAGGCAGTCCTAAGAGGAAAGTATATAGCAACACAAGCCTTTCTCAAGAAACAAGAAAGGTCTCAAATATACAACCTAACCCTACACCTAAAGGAGCTGGAGAAAGAACAGCAAATAAAGCCTAAACCCAGCAGGAGAAGAGAAATCATAAAGATCAGAGCAGAAATCAATGAAATAGAAACCAGAAGAACAGTAGAACAGATCAACGAAACTAGGAGCTGGTTCTTTGAAAGAATTAACAAGATTGATAAACCCCTGGCCAGATTATCAAAAAGAAAAGAGAAAGGACCCAAATAAATAAAATCATGAATGAAAGAGGAGAGATCACAACCAACACCAAAGAAATATAAACAATTATAAGAACATACTACGAGCAACTATATACCAGCAAATTAGATAACCTGGAAGAAATGGATGCATTCCTAGAGATATATAAACTACTAAAACTGAACCAGGAAGAAATAGAAAACAGAACAGACTTATAACCACTAAGGAAATTAAAGCAGTCATCAAAAATCTCCCAACAAACAAGAGCCCAGGGCCAGATGGCTTCCCAGGGGAATTCTACCAAACATTTCAAGAAGAATTAATACCTATCCTTCTGAAACTGTTCCAAAAAACAGAAATGGAAGGAAAATTTCCAAACTCGTTTTATGAGGCCAGCATTACCTTGATCCCAAAACCAGAAAAAGACCCCATCAAAAAAGGAGAATTACAGACCAATATCGTTGATGAACATGGATGCAAAAGTTCTCACCAAAGTACTAGCCAATAGGATCCAACAGTACATTAAAAGCATTAATCACCACGACCAAGTGGGATTTATCCCTGGGCTGCAAGGTTGGTTCAACATTTGCAAATCAATCAATGTGATACAATACATTAACAAAAGAATGAACAAGAATCATATGATCCTCTCAATAGATGCAGAAAAAGCATTTGACAGAGTACAGCATCCTTTCTTGATCAAAACTCTTCAGAGTATAGGGATAGAGGATACATACCTCAATATCATAAAAGCCATCTAAGAAAAACCTATAGCGAATATCATTCTCAATGGGGAAAAACTGAGAGCTTTCCCCCTAAGGTCAGGAACGCGGCAGGGATGTCCACTATCACCACTGCTATTCAACATAGTATTAGAAGTCCTAGCCACAGCAATCAGACAACAAAAAGAAATAAAAGGCATCCAAATCGGCAAAGAAGAAGTCAAACTCTTCACTCTTTGCAGATGATATGATACTTTATGTGGAGAACCCAAATGACTCCACCCCAAAACTGCTAGAACTCATACAGGAATTCAGTAAAGTGGTAGGATATAAAATCAATGCACAGAGATCAGTGGCATTCCTATACACCAACAAGACAGAAGAAAGAGAAATGAAGGAGTTGATCAATTTACAATTGCACCCAAAACCATAAGATACCTAGGAATAAATCCAACCAAAGAGGCAAAGGATCTGTACTCAGAAAACTATAAAATATTCATGAAAGAAATTGAGGAAGACACAAAGAAATGGAAAAATGTTCCATGCTCATCGATTGGAAGAACAAATATTGTGAAGATGTCAATGCTTCCTAGAGCAATCTACACATTCAATGCAACCCCCATCAAAATACCATACACTTTTTTCAAAGAAATGGAACAAATCATCCTAAAATTGGAACCAGAAAAGACTCCGAATAGCCAGAGGAATGTTGAAAAAGAAAAGCAAAGCTGGCGGCATCATAATTCCGGACTTCCAGCTCTATTACAAAGCTGTCATCATCAAGACAGTATGGTACTGGCACAAAAACAGACACATAGATCAATGGAACAGAATAGAGAGCCCAGAAATGGACCCTCAACTCTATGGTCAACTCATCTTTGACAAAGCAGGAAAGAATGTCCAATGGAAAAAAGACAGTCTCTTCAACAAATGGTGTGGGAAAATTGGACAGCCACAGGCAGAAGAATGAAACTGGACCATTTCCTTACCCCACACACAAAAATAGACTCAAAATGGTTGAAAGACCTAAATGTGAGACAGGAGTCCATCAAAATCCTAAAGGAGAACACAGGCAGCAACCTCTTTGACCTCAGCCACAGCAACTTCTTCCTAGAAACATCGCCAAAGGCAAGGGAAGCAAGGGCAAAAATGAACTATTGGGACTTCATCAAGATAAAAAACTTTTGCACAGCAAAAGAAACAGTCAACAAAACCAAAAGACAACTGACAGAATGGGAGAAGATATTTGCAAATGACATATCAGATAAAGGGCTAGTATCCAAAATCTATAAAGAACTTCTTAAACTCAACACCCACAGAACAAATGATCCAATCAAGAAATGGGCAGAAGACATGAACAGACATTTTTCCAAAGAAGACATCCAAATGGCCAACAGACACATGAAAAAGTGCTCAACATCGCTCGGCATCAGGGAAATCTAAATCAAAACCTCAATGAGATACCACCTCACACCAGTCAGAATGGCTAAAATTAACAAGTCAGGAAACGACAGATGTTGAGGGGGATGCTGAGAAAGGGGAACCCTCCTACACTGTTGGTGGGAATGCAAGCTGGTGCAGCCACTCTGGAAAACAGTATGGAGGTTCCTCAAAAAGTTGAAAATAGAGCTACCATATGATCCAGCAAAATTACATTACTGGGTATTTATCCCAAAGATACAAATGTAGGGATCCGAAGGGGTACGTGCTCCCCGATGTTTATAGCAGCAATGTCCACAATAGCCAAACTGTGGAAAGAGCCAAGATGTCCATTGACAGATGAATGGATAAAAAAGTGGTATATATATACAATGGAGTATTAGGCAGCCATCAAAAGGAATGAGATTTTGCCATTTGCAACGACGTGGATGGAACTGGAGGGTGTTATGCTGAGCGAAATAAGTCAATCAGAGAAAGACGTATCATATGACCTCACTGATATGAGGAATTCTTAATCTCAAGAAACAAACTGAGGGTTGCTGGAGTGGGGGGTGGGGTGGCAGGGATGGTGTGGCTGGGCGATAGCCTCTGGGGAGGGTATGTGCTATGATGAGTGCTGTGAATTGTGCAAGACTGTTGAATCACAGATCTGTACCTCTGAAACAAATAATGCAATATATGTTAAAAAAAAAAAAAAAAGAAGAAGATAGCAGGAGGGGAAGAATGAAGGGGGGGAAATCGGAGGGGGAGATGAACCATGAGAGACGATGGACTCTGAAAAACAAACTGAGGGTTCTAGAGGGGATGTGGGTGGGGGGATGGGTTAGCCTGGTGATGGGTATTAAAGAGGGCACGTTCTGCATGGAGCACTGGGTGTTAGGCACAGACAATGACTCATGGAACACTACATCAAAAACTAATGATGTAATGTATGGTGATTAACGTAACAATAAAAAATAAAAAAATAGAAAAGATGTCTCCAATCATCCATTTCTCTAAAACTCCACGACCAAAGGCAGGTCACCATTATCTGCCACAAGAGGAGAATAAAGGATCTAATGAACAAAGGGTATTTTATCCACACCCGCACACACCACACGCAGACATACGGGGAATGCCCTTGCTAGAGCCACAGATGTACGGCAAAAGGAAAAGGCCACCAAAGGTTGATGGAGCCATTACTCGGGGTGTAATCCTTGGCAGATGAATGTGTTGTAGCCCAGGAAGAAAACTGTTATACTTAATGAGATGTGAAAATGATGCCAAAGCCAATGATAAGTTGAAGGACACCTACAAGTTAGGCCCAGAAACATAAGAATCAGGAAGAGAAAAAAGAAGCCTCCTGTGTCCAGGCCCGTGGCTGCTCCGACGCAGTGTTTCTGCGCATCTCTGGGCTTTCCTAGAGCTGAGTCTTTAGGTCAGCCAACCACACTGCCTTCGGGACCAGAGAAGGCCCACCTGGGCTCTGCAGCTCAGCCACGAGCCAGCAATGACCTTCACCTAGCACTTCACCTCACCAACCTCTACTTCAAGTTCTTCTGCAGGAAGACAGGAAAAATTGCCACCCTCCCAGATTAAGGGAGCTGTGTGCAGACACCCGGTGGGCCCCCCACAGAGCCATCGGGCATTCTGATGCCCAGTACTCGGAGGCACAGAGCAGTAGAGGGGAAAGTTGTGGTTCCAGGCCTTAAAGAGTTGACAATCTTCCCAGAGAAGGACAGCTGATGGGAGGTAAAAGTACCGGGGAAAGCCCAACGTCAAGAAGTGCTTAAAAAGTAGTAGTAGAAAAAGAAATACAGTCTAATTCAGAGAAAGGAGCATTTCCCCTCTCTTGGTTCTTACTCTCTCCATCCTTCACACTCCTGTCAAATTCATCTTCTCTGAGGTAAAGGGCCAGTCACAGAATCATGTAATTTTACAACTGACGGGGGCCCTGGAGGTCACCTAATCCATTTCCCTCATTCCTGAAGTGAAGAAACTGAAGCCAAAGAGATTAAGTGGCTTGCTTAAGATTACACAGCTGGCTAATTCACTCAACACTCCATAAATACTTATTGATCATCTACTAGATGTCAAGGCCTGTCCTAGAAGCCATTTACGGCAGAAATGACACCCAAACCTGGGACTGAGGCTTCTAGATGACTGCTGTTTATTCTCGAGGGGTGGTTCTCCAACTGCAGGGTGAGCTGAGGTGCGCTCTCTAAAGGAAGAATTCCTTCCCTCAGTGACGCCCCTACCTCCTTCTCCTCCCCCCCTTTTCTTCTTTTTCTTCCTTTTTTAAGATTTACTTAGTTATTTTAGAGAGAGAGAGTGTGTGAGCACACACAAATGGGGGGAGTCACAGAGGGGAGAGACTCTCAAGCAGACACCACCACCCCCCCGCCGCCGTTGAGCTTGGAGCCGCATGCAGGGCTCGATCACAGACTGTTTCCTGATGCCCTGAAATTGTCTTTGTCAAGTGCTATGATGGGTGATTCTGTGACTGAACTCTGACTAGCACTGCAAGGCATCTGATAGTTCTTGCAGATGTGTGGATTAAACACAGATCTTTCACTTCAGCTAAAACTTAGGTGCAGATGTAACAATCTACTGTGAATACAGAGGAGACGGACTTAGCTTATGTCCTCCCCAGGAGAGGGGGCTAGCCGCTAAGATGGCAGGCTGCAGGGTGTCTCCATTTCAAGAGGAAGCTCCACGTCTGGCCAAACTGAACACATGCTCACCTCAACACACCCAACTGTGTTGCTTCAGAAGGGAGAAAGGATCGTTGTTTGCTTAAAAGTTTTAAAAAAGAATGCCTGCTACTAGTCAAGAGAGTTAGCCATGGTGAGTACGGCTGCAATAACATAAAGTGAGCAGATAATAAAATTCTTTAAACTTCAGCGAGGTGATCACAAAAGTAGCAAGAACTATGCTTTAACTTTCCTGTCAATTTATACATATAATCATATCCAGGGAAAGCCACATTAAAAATTAGCAAATTGAAAGGGAAAATGATCACTTTTAATTCAGTTTAAAATACCCACCCAAGAAAGGAGAAAACTGTGAAGGACTAATGAATAGTAAGTGTTAATACCAGTGTCCTCTAGGTTAGAGATGAAAGCAGAATCCTCCCTGGCTTTACCACAGGTAGTGACTTAAGACGATTAAATTTAATGATAAATGAGATTGAGCAAGTATTTTCTCTTTTGATCCATTTCAGAGAAATGGCCTATAAGTAAATGTATTTACAGTCTAGTGTGGGTGACCCTTTATCTTTGGCAAAGACATCATAAATCCTCAAATTGGACTTTCCTGAAATTACTTCAGCAAATGGCTATTTATAAAATACACAGCTGCACAGAAAAGAAACCTTGTTACTAGGCGTTTGATAGGTTGTTGGTGGGCATCAGAAAGAAATATACATTTATTAGAGCACATCACGCAGCACTTGTCAGGACGCTGGATTAGGGACAGGGCTTTTATTCAGAATAATGTAAAAACAAAAATTAAAAAATTCAAAAACTCAAGCCTCCCCACCCCCAAAAGCATCCACTTCCTTTTGAGGCTTGGAGCTGTAGGATTCTCCAAGTACTGACACTAACAGGGTTGAAAAACCACAAAGAGGGGTTCCTGGGTAGCTCGGCTGGTTAAGCAACCGACTCTTGGTTTCGGTTTGTGATCTCTAGGTCGTGAGATCGAGCCCTGCATGCGGCTCCAAGCTCAACGGCGGCGGGGGGGTGGTGGTGTCTGCTTGAGAGTCTCTCCCCTCTGTGACTCCCCCCATTTGTGTGTGCTCACACACTCTCTCTCTCTAAAATAACTAAGTAAATCTTAAAAAAGGAAGAAAAAGAAGAAAAGGGGGGGAGGAGAAGGAGGAGGAAGAGGAGGAGGGAGGAGGAGGAAAAAGCATGAAGAGTAGGGCAGGCACCTGAGAGCAAGTGTGAGAAGCTTCCTTTGGATTAATAGATCCCCAAAAGGCAAGGGGATGTGAAAGCGTTCATTATTCACATGATATGATTTAAAGTGAGGGCTAATTACCTAAAAATCTAAGTATTTCTACAAAACTGCTTTTTCAGTCTGAACATGGCCACAAGTGAGGGGGGAAATCTGAAGTTCAATCTTATCTGTTTCGCATGGACGCCTTTTTGAAAGACCCACAGCTGATCCGAATGCACCACTCTTCCTCTTACTGTAAGGTGGTCCTTAAAATGCACCTGCCACACGATACTTTCTTCCTTCTCATCTGATCCTGGCAGATTTTTAAAAGTCAACATTTACACCTTCAGTAACCACTGCATTCCTTCTCTGGGTCTAGAGCACTAATTTATGGCTCCGATTATCACATTGTTTCAGGAAGAAACCATCCCTTCAACAGTCCCAATAAAGTAAATTAAATGGCATTTATCACCTGGCATAGAAATCAAACCATCCTAATTGAAAAATCCCAAGTACCTATAGCTCACCAAAACGGGAAAGACAGTTGACTTAGCCCGGAAGCTTGCGCTGCGATGGTGGGAGGCTACCTCCACCACGAACAGTGCAATTGAGGACACGACTCAAAAGCAGACTAGTGTAAGACGGAATCTTACTCCAAATGCCCAAAATTGTTTGCCTGTGTTGAAACACATGCTGTATGACTGTCAGATAATGAAATTGATTTTCATGCGTGAGTCACGGAATCCATATTTTAGAGCCATACTCACCATTTTGATGATATTGAAAAACACGCTGAGAATGTTAAATGAGCAAGCCAACTGCACCATAAAGGGCAGGACTTACCAAGACTGGGGGGAGTACGCTTTTTTTTTGATCTAAGATTCACTAATAAAAAAGATATACCCAACAATTTCCTTCATGATGGTTTTTTCAGTGACTGACCTTTATACCCAGTCTGTTGATCTCTGACAAGTTTTTAAGACTAATTTAGCTTTTTAAGATCTCTTGACTTCAGTGAAAATTTAATAAAGGCGGTTAGGCTGGATAAACAAGAATTCTCACTCTACGGAAGTATTTATACAGCATATCCTGCAAACTACTTGCTGTTTGCTTCTTTACCGTAAATTGATAAATGTGCTTTTCATAAGGAAGTACAAAAAACAGGGCCACTGGACAGGGAAGGGGTTCAGGAAGAAAAGTCAAGGGAGCTCCTTCCAAAATGATTAACATAAGGCACAACCTTTCTCCATTGGTCTGATGCAAAATAAAATAAACACTGATTATTTGTCAAGTTTAAGAGAATTAGTCGATTTAAAAAAATAAGCCAGTAAATATCCGTAACAAAGATAAGGGATGGTAAGGGGGAACAATTATGAACATTTTAAGTAAATATACAGAATTCAGAAGATGGGCGAGAGAAGCTATGATGCTCTGTCGTGTCTCTCCCCAGAGTGCCTGGCACATAAGTAAGCTCTCAAGAAATATTCAAGAAATCTAATTGCATCAAGCACACCACTATTCCTCCTTACGTGCTGCATGGCATTAAGTCAATGTAATCACAGCAGACAAAACTGCACATGGAGGTAACCAATCCTCTGTAAATACCCAAATAACCAAAAAAAAGGTTTCTGGGCTGAAGCATTTCAGTTGCAACGCAAGCCGGAGCCTTGATCAGTAGGAGAGATGTCACATTAGGAATGGATCTGGGAGAAATAAAAATGAGGCCTGTTATCCTGAAGAGATTTCTGGCCAAAAAGCTATTCCTCACGAGCAGTGGGCTAACAGCATCCGAGCGTGGGGGGAAGGACCTGGCCAAGACTCACATGGAACCTAAGCTGTGGACAAGTCTGCCCGACACCAAGGCTCTGGGCGGCTGGACAAGCTTTACATCTATGATTCGGAAATGCTGCGTCTGCACCTCCGGGGCCCTGGGCTCTAGGCTGTTCTACTGTCCCCAGCATACTTATTTTTATATAAGTGTAGAAGGCAAGAGAGCACATCTCTTCGTACCAGTCACACCAGACTCCTCTACCTCCTCTACTCGATATCTCTGATTTGGTTTTTATGGGGAGTCAGAGAATACAAAACGCTTTTTCCGCTAGGTTCACTCCGCCTATCATAGCTGGGCTTCTGAAGACAACCTTCTTGAATGGTTTAAATGGTTTAAATACCATTTGTAACATTGACTTGTAACACTGACTAACCAGGAGACCTTCTGGCAATTAACTCTCCAGGTCTTAGTATCTCCAGCTGTAAAATAAAGTAGTAACAGTAACTCCTTCACAAATAGCTCAGAGAGAAGGCTGGCAGGGATGGGGCCTGGTACACAGCAAGCATTCAGTCATTATTAATGAACAACAACAGTAATAATAGCCCCTGGGTCCTCCATGTCAGCTATTGGCCCCTGCCTGGAGATGGGTTCTTTCTCATCGCTTCACCTAACCCGAGCAGGAGTGTAGGCATCCAATCCTCCTCTGAATCCTGAAATAGCTTCCAACCGTAAACCCCAACAGATATAATAAGATTTCAGTGGGGTACAAGTCTCTATCTCCTTAAGAATTCCAGTAACGCTTGAATAAATGGGGTCTGATCATTGGGAGCTAGAGAACAGCAACCTCCCACCCAGAGTTTGAAGGAAACAGACAGACTAGTAATGGGGCTGCTTTAGAGTCCTTGATAATCCCCAGAGAGTGAAATAAACCCATGAGGATCGGAGAATTCTCCTGATAATCCATCCCATGCCTCTTTCCCTTATGAATAATTTAAATTCTCTGCTTTGTCTGGTCAAATCAAAGATCCTAGTTTATGTGACGGTAGAAAGGTACAACAGAAGACTGCAACATGCCTAAAGTATGTAATCCTGTCTGCCAGATCAGGGGGATTCCCTAAGAAAAGAGACACAAGAAAAGCACCCAGTTTGTCAGTGGTTCGGCCAGCATTTCTGGCAATTTTCTTCCTTTGCACTAGAAGACAGCACACACATGTCATTCAAATTATGTACTTGCCGCCATGCGAGGCCTCTTTGGATTTAGGAAGGCCTGAAGGAACAGTGCTCCGAGCTCAGAGTGCTATTTAATTGTGACTCTCATCATCACTGTTTTTACAGATCTGTCATTCAGAAATGCTCTCGGCTATCAGGGACAGCATGGAAGTGTTATGAAGATGACATTTCCACGTTTTGTATTCTGAACATTAAAAACCAGTTTGGCTTACCCAATGAGCAGCGGGTGTCATGCTAATTATATAACTTTTTAGAGCACCAAAAGGATCTCCCACTGAGCCAACTGGGAGGAAAAAGCACAATACTCATTTTTATCTGCGCCTCAGCATACTGACCTCCTTCAGCCTGTTGATGTGGCCATTAATAAAACATTTTTAAATGATCTGAAAACGCCTTTTTTTTTTTTTTTTTTTTTTTTTTTTACCAACTAGAGCCTGAATCTGGCTGCCAAGCAGCTGTGTATTTGAAAGACTTGGAGCCAGGATCAAAGCTGACCACTGATGAGTCAAGCTTGTTCTGGGAACCTCCTGTATCCAGAATGTTGTTCAGGCTTTTGACTGGTTACAAATGAAAACAGATTTCCACTCCTGAGGAGTTTTAAAGGCCAGAAATAAGGATGCCTGTGATGACGGTCTTGCTTTTGCTTGGGATACATGACAACTTTATTTTAATTTCACTTCAGTATCTGACATGTGATTACCAACATGTGTTCTTATAAATTTAGAATAGTAATTTAAAATAAAAATATTACTATTCTTGCAATTCTAAAATAGCCTACTGGGTAGTTCTTGAAGCTTGGAGAAGAGTTTGATCCTTTCTTACTTTGTCTTCCCTTTCTCCTGACAAAAATAACTGAAACTATGCATCAAATATAATTTTTAAACTTCAAACAGAGTATCTAACAGGCCATTTGACTGAGTATATGTGATCAAATCTATCTGGGAACTAAGACTGAGGTTACACTGATGCGTGAGTAGAAAAACGAGGTGCGCAGAGAAACTCACTCATTGAGCTCAGCTACATGTGTAGGACATATATGGGCCACGTGTGAGGCCTGGGAGGAGAGGATACATAGGGATGAAATAATGTGCAGACTGTGTTCAGTGAGCTTACGACCAATCAGGATTCAGAGATGAAAACAACTCCATAGGTAAGCAAGCTGGCATGCATCAAAGCAAGCTGGTGTACTGTGCTTAAGAGAGTCCTCATCTCAGACACTGGAACCATGAATGTCTTTTTACCTTCGGAACGTCTACCCCATCATGCCCTGCTACTCCCCCGCCCCCATCCCCATCATCCTCTCCTGAAACACACTTAAAAAGGGAACTCCTAATACTGTGAAGGAAGCGGTAACTGAACCAAGGTCATTCCCAGGCTTCACATTTCCTAAGATGAACTGGCAAATAAATGCTCAGCACCGAGAAAATTCAAGTCTATCAAGCTTGGAGAAAAAAATGAGGAATTTCAATGTCACTTTGCAGGTTTTTCGCATTAAGACAGGAGAGGACAGGCTTACCAAGGAACAATGCATAACTCGGACTATTTTTGTGTGTGATTAGCCCAAATCCTGTGGCTACTCTGCCAATACCCAAACCACAGTACTGTGAGGCTGTTCAGGAAAAGGACTTGCTGCTTTGGTCGAGAGATGATAAAGCTGGTGAAGAGAGCTCATGGAGTAAGCTCCCATCGTCACCCATTGTAGTAATTTTTAATCATTAGGAGATTATACTGCAGGACTCCATCAGACCCAGAAACACATCACTATGAGCCTTTGGGGGAAAACAGGTGCCATATTATTGATTTCCTCCTGGCAAGCCAAATGATCTGGCCCTAGAGTTGATAAAATGGTACTGGCCCAATAGCTCTGCTAAGCTCTCTCTAAAACTGGGCTTACCGTTCTTGAGTAGGGCAAAAATGTTTACCCATATCACTAAACAACAGGCTCAGGAGCAGAGGTTTTAAGGGGAGAAGGTGACCTATTTCCAGACTCATCTGGGTCCCTCTAGCTGGTTGATCTCTAAGATCAGTATCCATTGGATATCATAAGTCAAGGGCTTCCCCCAGATGCCCTGTACTTGCACCTGCTGTCTATTAGCCAGGTAGGAAACCAGCAACAGGATTCCTATTGCCCCACTGATGGAGTAAGGGCAAGGGCTAGAGCATGCACACAGTCTTTTTAGGGAAAGGTGAGGGAAGGGGAAAAAAACAAAGAGCCTGATACAAAGAGGCTGCTTTTCATCATCTCAGTATTGAAGGGATCATTTGAGAGCACACTCAAAAGAGGAAATAATCATCACTGGACTTCAGCAGGTAATCGCGAAGAACAAGTAAGTTCAGAATAACCTCATTTCTTTCTTTGCTATTATAATGATCTTTTCAATTTCAAAGGAAAGCCTTAGGCTTGCTTTGTTAAGACTAATGCACATGTGGGGACATGGTGTGAATTCTTTTAGAATAGCAATAGAAATATCCATTTCTTCTATATAGGGATAAGTCATTTTACTGGGCTTGGAAACCCAATAACAATTAAAGGGTCTTTTCAAGCCCTTTCTGGCTTTGTCCATTTGGCGATTTTGAGACTTGGCTCAGTGGAATGCAAACTACAAAATCCAATCACTACTTTTTAATCTGCCAAATAAAATGAGCAAAGATTACAAAATGATAATACGAAACAGGGAACACTGGCAAGGATGTAATCCATTAGACTTTCCTTCTCTGCTACTGGGAGTATCAATTAATACTATTTTTTGAGAGGCTTGTTTGGCAACATGTTTCCAGAATTTTAGAATTATCATATACCCCTTGATTTACCAATTTTACAGCTCTAAATCTGACATACAAAATAAGTTAGAAACCTGATTTTTCTGTTCAATACCAGTCTTTAGAGAACTTCTTTTGTAGCAAAAATCTGGAAACAAATTAAGTACCCAATGATAGGCAGATAGTTTATTTAACTATTTAATTATTTAATTGCAGTGGAATAAACACAGGATGCAATATTATGTAGCTATTAAAGTGTTGTTTATAAAGGATTTTTAATGACATGAGAAAATGGTTATATTGTAATACCAAGTGTAAAAAAACAGGCCACAAAACTGCATATGTAGTATAATTGGGACAATAAAAATATATGCAGAGTAAAAAAAGAAAAAAAAACAACAAACAGATGGAAATACACCAAAATGTTAATTGTGCTTATCCCTGAGTGATGGTTTGATGGGTAATCCTTTTCTTTAGAACTCCCGGTATTCTTCAAATTTCCTCTAATGAACATGTATTACTTTTATAATGTAGGGAGAAAGTTCCTTTAAAAAGATCCACTAGGATTTGAAAAAGAATTTGTGCTATAATGACTCATCATCATTTGGTGGGGGGGAGCCCTGAAAAGGAAAGGCAGAGAACTGAGCTAAAACTTAAAAACTAAAAGCAACACCAGGTAATTGTTTTTGGTCACCACTGAGCGGGGAAAACAGTGAAATAGGGGATCCTTGGGTGAGGTTTAGATGATAATCTGAAACAGAGATGTCACCTGAAGTTAGCTAGGTTAGGTTACAAAGCCTTGTCTATGGCATAATTGCACGCACACACGCACGCGCACAAACACGGAGAAAGTGTCTGAATGAGTCACCAAAATGTTAACAGGTATATTGCTCAGGGGGGAGACCATCTCTGAGCTTATTCTTCTGAACTCCCCAACCCCAGACCCCCCAACAAAAACTCCACATTGTTTTTATCATGACAAACTTATCACAAATGTTCAGCTCATTGAACAAATGAGGCTGAAACAACTGAGTATCTGTAAGGGAAAAAAAAGAACACTGACCATGATTTTATGCCATACACAAAAATGAACTTAAAATATGTACAGACATAAATGTAAAGGCTAACATGATAAAAATTTCCAGAAGAAAACATACGGAAAAAAATGGGAGAAAAATCTTTGCAACCTAGAGGTAGATAAATATTTCTTTTTTAAGTTTTTTTTTTTTTTTGACAGAGACACAGCGAGAGAAGGAACACAAGCAGGGGGAGTGGGAGAGGGAGAAGCAGGCTTCCTGCAGAGCAGGGAGCCCGATGCGGGGCCAGATCCCAGGACCCCGGGATCATGACCTGAGCCTAAGGCAGACGCTTAATGACTGCCACCCAGGCGCCCCAGGTAAATATTTCTTAAGTAGCATACAAAAAGTACAACCCATAAGGTTAATAAATTAAACTCCAAATCAAGATTTAAAATTTGTTTCTCAAAGGATACCACTAAGAAACCAAAATGCAAACCACGGTATGGTATATATTCACAACACGTACATCTGACAGAGGATTTATATTCACAATATATGAAGAATTACTACAACTCAGTAATAAAATAATTCAATAAAATAACAACACAAGATTTAAAAAAGAAGATATACAAATGGTTGTTAAACACATGAGAAATTGCTCAATGTGACTAATCAGAGAATGAAAATTAAAACCACCAGGGGATACCACTACACACCTATTAGAATGGCTAAACGGGAAAAGATGGACCACACCAAGTACAGGCAGGAACGGGATGGAGCCAGAACTTTCATGCCCTGCTGATGGGAGTATAAAATGGAAAATCCAGTTTTGAAAACTGTTTGGCAGTTTCTTTAAAAGTTCAACACACATCTATCAACTGACCCAGCTATTCCACAACTAGGTATTCTCCCAAGAGAAGTAAAAATATAGTCCACATAGAGACTCGCACATGCATGCTCACAGTATTCATAGTAGTAAAAAAAAAAAAAAAGGGGGGGGGACAAATGTCCATCAACAGGTGAATGAACAAAAAGTGGTAAATCCATGTAACGAAATACTATTCAGCAATAAAAAGGGATGAATTGTTTATACATGCAACAACACGGATGAATCTCAAAATAATTAAGCTGAATGAAAAGAGTTCTCTCAGTTCATGAAAACTTAACTTTGCACAGGGCCCATGCACTTACCCTTCTAAATTCGATGCGTTACAGGAACAGAAGGCATAATACATCTCCTAATATGTCCTAACATACCAACTGCACTTCTGAAGGGCTTTCTCCCAATTTCTCTTTCATTGGTACATCTAAATAATGTTTTGGCTTTTAAATCACTTGGTATTATGCCCATTTAACATAACATATAGGAAGGTAAAAATAGGCTTCATTTGTTTGTTTGTTTAGAAATGTTTAATAAGCCATTCTGTGGCAGGAACTGTGCTAGGCACAGACAGAACATACAGAGGTGAATAAAACAGACCTATGGTCATGTTGACTATAGTTAACAATACTGTATTATATATGTGAAAAATGCTAATAAGAGAGTAAATCTTAAAAGTCCTTAGCACAAGATAAAAAAAATTTGTACCTATGTTGGTGATGGATGTTAACTAGATTTACTCTGGTGATCATTTCACAATATATACAAATAACAAATCAGTGTTGTACACCTGTAACTAATAAGTCATATGTCACTTATATCTCAATAAAAAGAAATTAAATGAATGTTGATCATATGCACAGGTGAATAAAGAAAAAGTTAAACATTTAATTTAATAAGCCCCCTTCCCCCCAAAAAACAGACCTGGTCCTTGCCTACCAGGAGCTTACTGCCCCATGGGAAGAAGACAGGACTCTCGCTAGGAGTCTCCCAGAGCTGCTAATCTTTTTGACTTTGTTTTTAACAATATTAGCATGTTAAAGCCAACATTATTGTTTGTGATAAATGTTTGCTAGCACTAAAATGAAAAAATATGCAATCCTTCCAGCTCTTAAGGCAAAATTCTTAGAGATGTAGTTAAAAAGCAGCATTTAACATAATCAAAGTTCTAAAGGATATACCTTAGGCTTATGGAAGAGAAAGCCATTGATCACATCTACTTGAAAAGTGATTTGCTCAAGCTCAAAGCAATTCTCCTACATTGTATGGTTCAGAATTACGGGGTGTAAATGGAATAGCTGGGTAAAAGTATTAGAGGCTCATTACAAAAATTACAGCATCTATCCCCACAGTTCCCTCTCTGCAGCACGTTTGCAAATCAGGGCTCCATCTGCGTGACACACAAATCAGTGTTTGAATATTCCTATGAGAATGGCAACATTGCTACTTGTTCATCTAGTATCTACACCTAAGAATTTTCTTTGATCAATACTTTGCAAAGGGCCACTTTGGCTGTCACTTTTTTTTTTTTTAATTTATTTATTTGAGAGAGAGAGAGCGTGTGCATGCGCAAGTGTGCAGCAGGGAGGGGCAGAGGGAGAGGGAGAGAGAGTCTTCAGCAGGCTCTGTGCTGAGCGCAGAGCCTGACATGGGGCTCCATCCCACGACCTTGAGATCACCACCTGAGCCTTTAAAACCAAGAGGCTGACGCTTAACTGACTTTACCACCCAGGCGCACCCCTAGCTGTCAGGCTCTTAACTTGGACTAAGTACTATCCTCTCCAGATCACAAGTGTTTCCTTAGTTTCTCTAAATTCAGGGCTCTTCTTTCAGAGTTGATCAGAAGAAAACAGATCTGAACCTGGTTTAGCCCCTGAAGAAATAACTTTATGCTGTAATTCAATGAGGACAAGCCCCTGACTTCTAAAGACAGTCAATCTAAGAAAACAATTCAAGAAAATTTTTGCACTTTTTGCAAAAATATCTCAGGTCAAGTTTTTTGCTATGTTATCCAAAGTTCATTATAAGAAGAATCATAAGATAAATTTCTCTTGAATTTAGTTCCAAGCAAAATCTTACCTCTCTATATCTTTTAATCATGTAGGTTTACTTTTATCATGAAAGGAGAACTCCATAGACAACTGTAATTTCCTGGTTGCTAAGAAGCTGAGAGCTACATTTATTTCTCAGTGACTGTAATTATATCACTTTGGGTTCCTGATTCAATCTTCTTTCCACTCAAAATAGTTTTAAAATCTCCTTTTAGCTTCCTTTTATTTGTTCCACTTTATGTTTTCATATGTAGGTTACCTCAAATCTTCTCTGGAAAAGGGCAAGGTAGAAATAAATAACATCGTTCATGTACAACATGTGGTTAGATCAATGCTTACTTAACTTCTGGCGGATCTAAATGGCTCTATGGTATGTCACGTCAACCCCCTTTTCCCAAGTCAGTATTCAAAATGCTGTTTCCCCTGCACATCACAAAGCTCCTCTAGTTAAGTAACTCTTGCTTAGTGTAAAACAACATAATTTTTTTAAAAAATGTTTTCTCACAATGTTTACACTCCCATTTTCAACAGGTGGCATATGCTCCAAACATATTGTGCGGAGCATATGGACCTAGACATAATTTTACACAAATTACGTGTCCAAGTCCACCAGCACCCCTTCATGGACAGCCTGGGGACTAGTCCATGTGGGATGTGTCTGGTCTCTGACAAAGGAGCACACAGATCCAGAGAAGTAAGTGGAGCTGAGAATTATGCAGGAACCAAAAGAAGCTCAGTTAGGAAATCCCAGGGGGCCGCCAAACCAGATCAGCCAAAAATACATTAAGAAGCTAGAATATGACCTAGGATGCTGGTAATGGGGGCAGGGAAGAACGAAGGAGGTGAAGATCCAATGGGGCCTGGGAGCTGAGCAAAAGGCTACAGTAGAGGGGCGCCTGGGTGGCTCAGTCGTTAAGCGTCTGCCTTCGGCTCAGGTCATGATTCCAGGGTCCTGGGATCGAGCCCCGCATCGGGCTCCGTGCTCCGTGGGAAGCCTGCTTCTCTCTCTCCCACTCCCCCTGCTTGTGTTCCCTCTCTCGCTGTGTCTCTCTCTGTCAAATAAATAAATAAAATCTTTAAATTAAAAAAAAGAGGCTACAGTAGAGACCACTGATCGAAGCTTGCAGGGCTTTAGTGGGCGCCCGGATTCTTGTGTTTAAATGCATGGGTTTGCTTGGAGGTTTTTTTTTCTCTCTCTTGGTGTCTCCTGGCTTGAATTGGTGCTTACCTCCTACCCCTCCATTTTTCACAAATAATCTAATTGTTTTTAAAGATTTCATTTATTTATTTGACAGAGAGAGACAGAGCGAGAGAAGGAACACAAGCAAGGGGAGTGAGAGAGGGAGAAGCAGGCTTCCCGCTGAGCAGGGAGCCCGATGTGGGGCTTGATCCCAGGACCCTGGGATCATGACCTGAGCCGAAGGCAGACACTTAACGACTGAGCCACCCAGGCACCCCAATAATCTAATTGTTTTAATAAGAAATAAGCAGAAATGAAAACTGCCAAGGGGTTGAACACGTAGAAATTATTTTCTAAATGTTTATGACAGTTTCCATTCTTCTTGTCTGCCACTGCATTAGCTTACCTCCACCTACCCACCTGCCTGAGAAAGATTTCTCCTTTAGAAATTACCTCTGCACATAGCCTACACTCGTCGAAGCGAGCAAGCTCCCTTTTACGTCTTCAAAACAGCAAACAAGTAAGTCAGATTTAGAGTCAGGTTAGCACAGTTCAAAAGCAGAGGTTATGGTGGTGTCTGGGCATCCACGGAAAAACAACAGGTGATAAGGGTTTTAGATCTAGCTCCCTTCCCTCTAATCCAGGAGATCTGTGGCATCTGTGGATGGTTTCTGAGGGTCAGCAGGCCCACCTAAACTGCATGCAAAATGCTGTGTAAATATTAAATTTGCATTTTTTGTGGGGGAGGGATGGGCAGGCCATAGCTTTAATCCGATCTTTTTAAAGTCTATACCACCCGCAACAATGGTTAAGAACTATTACTTTTTTCATCCTTCTGTCCCCAGTGCCTGACTCCACACAAGCTTCAACTACCAAAACCTTCACCACAAATACAAAACCCAGTTGCAAGGTCACCTTTTCCCCAGAAACCAGAGTACATTTCCCTTTATCTTTTAACTTGTTTTATTCATTTTTGTGCCCCCAAGCACAGTGCTTGACATATGGTAAGCACTAAAAAAAATTGTTGAACAGAATTAGTTAATCTGAGGAGTTCTATTTATCAGCCATTGATAGTAAAAAACCACTCATCAATAACTAATGGCGACGAGTCTAATCTGAAGGCTGATGATTCCTAAATTTTTAATTGAAAATAAATATAAATAGCAGGAATAGGAGCAATTAAGTGTGCATGTACAGAAAAAAGGCAAACAAACAACCCCCCAAATATAGCTAAACAATATTTCCCTGCTTGATTAAATCATGCAGCTGCTTCTAAACCTTAAAACACAGAAGCAATGCAAATGTGAATTTTCTCTGCAAATTCTCCTTGTGGGAGTGACACAGCAAGAAGGGTACATTAGCTTACAACGAAGTCAAAAGCATACCACAGGCACAACTTCTGACCCATGACCATTGCCAAAGATGCATGCCCCTGCCACCACCACCAGTCCTGTTTCAATCCTTTCCTTG
The DNA here is from genome assembly GCF_004348235.1 of Phoca vitulina. NCBI lineage: Eukaryota > Metazoa > Chordata > Mammalia > Carnivora > Phocidae > Phoca > Phoca vitulina. The sequence continues at coordinate 62,991,877 of NW_022589704.1, read as the reverse complement.
GTTTCTCCTCTGAACTTGGTCAAAAGCATCTTACTTTAAGATTTTTATCTTCTCATAATTTCTGACTTTGTACTTTCAACAGCATTATTATATATACTTGAAAGCTAGAGGATTCTAACTGCCACTTTTTATTTGAGCTTAGAAGGCTACAGATTATCCAGTACAGAAATCCTCTAGATAAGGATCCCTTTATAGATGTAGTGTTCCATGACTCATTGTTTGCGTATAACACCCAGTGCTCCATGCAGAACGTGCCCTCTTTAATACCCATCACCAGGCTAAACTACATCAAAAACTAATGATGTATGGTGATTAACATAACATAATAAAAAAAAAAAAGGATCCCTTTATAGAAAATGATGCCCCACACTTGCAATTCTTTATCAGAACAATAACGGACATGGGCATCATTACTGAGGATTTAGCTACTGGAAAGCAACCTCCAAATTGGGGAGAGGACAGCATTTTATAAAAATAAGTATTCTTTTCTTTGTAGAGGTTATTTTAAAACAAACCTGCAGCATGTTAAAAAGTATTTTTTCTTTGCCTCAGTTTTTAAATTTTTATTCAATTTACATAAACAAAAAACAAAAACAAAACAGTTCACCCCTTTCTCCCACCTCACACCCCATGATCTCTTGCAACCACCAATCCGTTCTCTGTATCTATGAGCTTGTCTTTGTTTCTCATTTTGTTGTTGTTGCCCTTTTAGGTTCCACATACAAGAGAGATCATCCAGTATTTGTTATTCTCTGACTTATTCCACTTAGTGTAATGCTCTCAAGGTCCATCCATGTTGTCGCAAATGGCAAGACCTCATTCTTTTATATGGTTGAATGATATTCCACTGAATGAATATCCATTCGTCTATCCATGGACACTTTGGTTATTCCGTACCTTGGCTATTGTAAATGATGCTTCAATGAACATGGGGGGGTGCAGATATCTTTCCAAATTAGTGTTTTTGTTTTCTTCAGATGAACACCCAAAAAGTGGAACTGCCGAATTATAGTTGTTTTTAATTTTCTGCAGAACTTGAATACTGTTCTTCATAGCAGCTGCTCTAATTTACGTTTCCACCAACAGTGCATGTAGGTTCCCTTTTCTCTACACACTTACTAACACTTACTTCTTGTCTTTTTGACAACAGCCATTCTAATGTGAGGTGATCTCTTATATTGTGGTTTTGATTTGCATTTCCTGAATGATTAATAATGTCCTCATGTACCTGTTGGCCATCAGTAGGTCTTCTTTGGGAAAATGTCTATTCAGATCTCCTGCCCATTTTTAAATCCGATTGGTTTTTTAGCTACTGAGTTGCAGGAGTTCTTTGTATATTTTGGATATATAACTTGCAAATATTTTTTTCCCCATTGCATAGGTTGTGCCTTTTCATCTTGTTAACCATTTCCTTTGCTGTGCAGAAGCTTTTTAGTTTGATGTAATGCCACTTGTTTACTTTTGCTTTTGTTGCCTTAGCTTTTGGTGTCAGATTTAAAAAAATCATCACCAAGACCTATGTCAAAGAGCTTAATCACCTATGTTTTTCTTGGCTCCTTTGTTGTAAGCTGAGCACATATACATGGGTTTATTTCTGGGCCCTCTATTCTGTTCTGATCTATATTTTTATGCCAAAACCAGGCTGTTTGAGAAACCGTTCTTCTTTCTCAAGATTGGTTTGGCCATTTGGGGTCTTCTGTGGTTCAAACAAATGTTACATCTGTTTATAATATTTCTGTGAAAAATACCATTGGAATTTTGATAAAGATTGCACTGAATCTATAGATTGCTTTGGGAAGTAGGGACATTTTAACAATATTAGTTTTTCTAGTCTCTGAACTTGGAATAGTTTTCCATTTATTTCTGTCTTCAATTCCTTTTTTTTTTTTTTTTTTTTTAAGATTTTATTTATTTGACAGAGAGAGAGAGAGACAGCGAGAGAGGGAACACAAGCAGGGGGAGTGGGAGAGGGAGAAGCAGGCTTCCCGCTGAGCAGGGAGCCTGGGATCATGAACTGAGCCAAAGGCAGACACTTAATGACTGAGCCACCCAGGTGCCCCCTTCAATTCCTTTCTTTCTTGTCTTATAGTTTTCAATATCCAGGTCTTTAACCTCCTTGGTTAAATTTTTTCCTAGGTATTTTATTCTTTTTCATTCAATTATGAATGGGATTGTTTTCTTAATTTCTCTAGTGTAAATTAATGTAAAATAATTCATTAGTGTAAAATAATGCAATGGATCTTTGTGTATGGATTTTGGATTCCACAACTTTACTGAATTTGTTTATTCTAACAGTTTTTGAAGGCCTCTAGAGTTTTCTATATATATCATCACATCTGCAGATAGTGACAGTTTTAATTCTTCTCTTCCAAATCGGATACATTTTATTTCTTTTTTTGTCTAACTGCTCTAGCTAGGACTTCCAATATTATGTTGAATAAAAGTGGCAAGAGTGGACATTTTTGTCTTATTCCTGATCTTTGAAAAAAGCTTTTAGGTTTTTGTTGCTGAATATATTATGTGTGGGCTTTCATAAATAGCCTTCATCATGTACATTCTCTTTATTAGGTATATTCTCTCTACCTCTAATTTCTTGAGACTTTTTATCATAAATGGATGCTGAATTTTGTCAATGCTCTTTCTACATGAGATAATCATATGATTTTTTAATCTTTATCTTATTAATGTGGTATATCACATTAACTGCTTTGCAGATACATATATATAACAACTTATATCTGTGGCAATCTATTTTAATTTGATAACAACTTAAGTTTTACAATACAAAGCTCAACATTTTTACTCCCCCCTCCCGTCCCCCCCCATGTTTTTGGTGTCACATTTTATATCTATTTATCTTGGGTATCCTTTAATTATTGTAATCATAGTTACTTCTACTACTTTTGTCTTTTAGCCTTCATACTACCATTCCTATATATTTTCTTTGCCACTGATATTTATTCTTTCATATGTGTTGTTACTATTTAATAATATTTCTTTTCAGCTTAAAGAAGTCCCTTTAACATTTCTTGTAAAGTCAGTTTAGTAGTGATGAACTTCTTTAGCTTTAGCCTGTATGAAAACTCTTTATATCGCCCTCAAATCTAAATGATAACTTTGCTGGGTAGAGTATTCTTGGTTAGAAGTTTTTTCCTTTCAGAATTTTGACTATATCATGCCATTCCCTTCTAGCCACAGTTTGTGCTTAAAAAAAAAAAAATTGTTTATAATGTGGGGGGGGGGGCTCCCTTGTATGTAACAAGTTGTTTTTCTCTTGCTGCTTTCAATAGTCTCTCCTTGTCTTTAACTTTTGACAATTTAATTATAATGTGTTTTGGTGTAAGTCTCTTGGTTTTTCTCTTGTTTGGAACTCTCTGGGCTTCCTAAATCTGGATGTCTGTTTCTTTCCATAAGCTAGGGAGGCTTTCAGCCATTATTTCTTCAAATAAGATTTTTACCCCTTTCTTTCCTCTTTCTGAGAGCCCTAAGATGCAAATGTTAGTCTATTTGATGTTGTCTAATAAGTCCCTTGAGCTATCTTCACATTTTTTCATTTGTTTTAAGATTTTATTTATCTGACTGAGAAAGCGAGACAACACGAGCAGGGAGAGTGGCAGAGGGAGAGGAAGAAGCAGGCTCCCTGCTGAACAGAGAGCCTGATGCAGGGCTAGATCCCAGGACCCTGGAATCATGACCTGAGCCAAAGGCAGACGCTTAACCAACTGAGCCACCCAGGCACCCCTTATTCATTTTTTTCTTTTTGTTGCTCTGATTGGGTGAGTTACATGGCTTTGTCTTCAAGTTGACTGATTTTTTTTCTTCTTCGTCTAGCCTACTGTTGAACTCCTCCAGTGTATTTTTCAGTTATTGTATTCTTCAGCTCTGTGACTTCTATTTGCTATTTTCTTGTATTTCCCATCTCTTTGCTGAAGTTCTTTGTTCATCCATTCTTCACCCCACTTCAGTGAGCATCTTTATGACCACTACTTTGAACTCCTTATAAGGTAAATTATTTATTTCCATTTCATTAAGGTTTTTTTTCCTGAGGTTCTATCTTCTTTCTATTTGGAACATATTATTCTTTTCTTCATATTGCTGGACTCCTTTGATTTCTATACAGTAGATGAAACAACCGCACTCTTAAAGGAGTGACCTTGGGTAGGAGATGAACCTTTTTGTTCAGCCCTGCCCCAGCTGTTGATCATCTCTCAAACTTCTGTGCTTGTCCAAGGAAATTATTATATTTTTAATAGCTCCCAATAGTTGATGATGTGCCAAGATCTGCCGGGGTCCCAGAGGTGAAGCTCTTAACATGCAGATTCAGGCTGACTGGAAGCCAGACTCTCAGACAGCAGCTTTTAAAAGCATGCAAATATATACAGTCCTACGGGGCCACAAATTTAAATCCTGCTGGCCACCAGAGCCAGGCAATCTAGAAGTTCCCCTGGGTGGCAACCACAAAAGTCAGACTCCTTTCTGGGAGATACTGGTGAGCTAGAGCAAGGCAGAAGGAAAGCACCAAGATGGCATCTGTGGCTTATGTTCTTTGAGAGCAGATCTGTAGGCCATTAATGTATCTGTAGGCCATTTAAAATGTATCATTTCTATGTGACTCCTTTTTTCTGAGTGATACAAAGGCATAAGTAAATAACAACAACTGACTTTTGAAGGACAAGGGAAAGGTCCCGGAAAAATTGTTGTGTACATCAAAGATATTGTCAGTTTAATGGCAGAGATAGCCTCCCATTAAGGTAACCTTAGACGTAATGGACCTTTCCACTTTCAACACTAATAATATAATAGACAATAAAATAGAAAAAATATGTCTTTTCCTTATCATTCAATATGCAACTTGAAGTCCAAGGCCACTGTGATAAATTTGGAGTTCTTAAACATGATGATTTAATGAATGTCATAAAGTGAATTCCAGCCTTAGAGAGATTACTGAGCATCAGCCGGTTTGTCATTAAAGTAATCTTGATAAAATGCTGGAATAGGACCCAAAGGCTGCTTATACAAAAGATGAAAACACTGAACAGAGTAGCCTCTGTAATTTTCTGAGAAACAAAGTATAGAAAGACCAGGAGTTTACAAAAAGAGAAGAAAGCAGAAGATTCAAATGTACATGCCACCAGATCTACCAACACCCAAGTCCACACACGGTCTCTGCTGTACTGTGGTGGGACAGACCAGGGACGCTCGTGACAGCTTCTGGGGAAAGCGAGTGAGCTCGCAGAAGACAAAGAAGACTGAGAATGCAGCACACCACAGACCAGCAGCCAACCAACCAACCAACTGTACGTAAAAGCCCAAACAGAGTAACAATTCTAACAGCACCACTGCCAAAGAGGGTGGTTATTTTAAATTCTCCTTTCAAGGGAACAGAGGAAAGAGTGATTGAGTACCCTGAAGAGGAATCAACCTCATAACAGAGACAAGAAAAGCAGTTAGTAAACAGCAAGCTCTTTACAACTTCTATTTAACACTAAACAGTAAAGGCACAATTCTCAAATATACATTGCTCACTTACACCTTAGAAACTATGAGAGCCCCCCCAAAAAAAGGGTATAAGGAAGAATATCATATATCAAAATTCAGTCTGGTAAAAAAAAAAAAAAAAATCCAGTTAGTCCTAAAACTGCACTGGTACCTTTTCACATTTCTTCTTCCATTCCTCACCCCTTCCTTATCTGTGGAGTCCAGCAAGGAGCTGCACAGTGCAGCTGAAAGGCACCATGCTCAGCCACCTCCTGACCCACCAACTCCCAAAGCCTTCAGGACACCTCAGAGAGGCAGCCTTGGTGGGCTACTCCAGGGGACATTTATTTGTGAAAAACTACACCGCTTATTCTCAATTATATTGAGCAATTCATCACATGCAGCCTGATAATGATTTAAGATTTCCCATATTTATATCTTTATTTCCTTAAACTAAAATGTAATACGATCCTTAAAGGCCAAGGGTTCTGTGTCATGATATTCCCCATGGTAACTTGCCCAGAGTAGTTCAGTCTACATGGGGATGAATGACTCTATTCAGTAACTACTGAATCTTTTCCTCTTGCAGCAGAATTGGTTCCCAGGATGCTCAGCTAGGATAAACAGGCATGGGGTACCCCATATTCTAGATTAGCCATTCTAACACTTATTAATAGCTGGCCCAAATGGCTATGTTAGCCTCAGCCATGACCTCTGACTCCTTCAACCTGTACCTATACAAGTAAAATTTGGGGGTGGGGGGTACAGAACAACAAAGGATCTTCAGTCATGAATTCCAGTCCAGGGAGTGTGCTGGGCCTCCCGCTATCAAGTCTACTCCAGGAATCTCCCAGAGAGTCACTTGATACATCAGAGGTGCCTGTGAGGAGGGAAGTTTGGCATCGTCACTCCCCAAATGTTTATCTGGTTAGGGCACAAATTTATCAGTTAGCCTTACCCCCTGACTACCAGAGCGAGGAAAAGAGAACTGGTAAAAGACAGCAGAGTGGAGAGAAGGAGCAGCTATAGAGCCTCCATACATACTCGTGGCTTGGTGTGCTGATGGGGTCAACTGGAAGGTGGCCATAATCAAGCCATCTTGCCATTACCCCACCCCGGAAGACTGCCTGCCCGCCTCCCTGGGTGAAGGGAAGAAGTGGAGCTGGCTCAGAACTCTTCAGAGGGTCCCACCAGCGCTCCTACCTTCGCACCCTTGCCGAAGAGGACACCGGCAGCCTGTTGGTCTGGGAGAAACAGTGATGACCAAGAGGAGAAAGTAGTAGAGAACGGGAGGGTGGAAAAGGATGAAAGAACTGAATGTGTCCCCTCGTCAGCCAGAGGAAACCAATGGGGGAGGAAAGGGGATAAAGGCTAAATTGAATTTAAGATTGAAGTTTAGATTAGACTCAACCTTTTAATATCCTAACTGACTAGAAAATTATGGCCTAATGCCCTGGATGCCATTAAAAGAGGAGAAAGTAAGATTCAACACAGCTCTTTAAATATGGTGACTAAAGAAAAATAAAACTTTCATTTTTCTAGCCTAGAAAGTATAGATTATTCAATAAACTGATTACAAAAGAATGAATGAAGGATTATTATATATCTTCTAGCCCTGATTTTTTCAGTTTCTCATTTTCTTTCAGATCTTCTGGGAGAGAGGAGGTAAAGGAGACAGAATATTTTGAGAAACAAAAAAGATTCATCTTAGCTACTTGGATATTGCTAAAAATACTCTAAGCAAACACTATACTTCCCTGCAACGGAGCAGTTAGTCTAATGCAGTCAAAAGGCCAACCTGACAAGGATCCTTGGTGTGATTTACAATGTGAGAGTTTAAAATGGTATAGCCCATGCTGTGGTAATAAACATTCTTTTTAAGCCATTTAAAAGACTAATACTTCATCTGAACATTCTCAGAGAAAGCGCTCTCTTTCAGGGAGGGAGCAGCATGATGCAATCAAGCCATAAAAAGAGAATGGATCAAAGTACAAAAACCACAACTTTTTCACTGAGGTGACCTCCATTGCAAGAAAATCTAGAACCAACTCCAGGCAAATGTGTGGGGCTTGACTTTATTAAATCCCCAGGGCTTCTCCATTAAGACAACAAAGGCAAATGGCTGGCACACTGGCAAATTTTCCACCTACGGAATTGAAAAATCATCCTCAAGTACCTACCCCAGCATGCTCTAGGTGTCAGGGAATGCCACCCAGGGCCTTCCTGTGTCAGAGAGAGTGGTTTGCTTTTTAATCCAGGGCAGAAGCAAATGAAACTGAGCCAAAGGACTTTGAAGGAGACTTAACATAAATATTTTGTGGCCAGGTATGCTTTATAGCTTCTCCATTATCTGAATTTATTAAAAACTCCACCATTTCTCTTGGTGATTATGGTGACTTAACCACTTACCTCACTGGGGAAACTCACTGAGACAAGTAGATTACCAGAGGAGAGTGTAGAGTTTTATTTTCTGAAAAATTTAAAAAAGAGTAGTTCTCATATTTGTGTGATAGTCTGCTTTCCACATGGGCCAGAGGCTGGGAGCTCAGAAGATAATCTCTAGTTAATTCAATCCAACCAATTTATCCGACTCACTGCTGTCAACTCTAGCAAAGGACCTAATGCATCATGCAGTGGAGAAAATGGTTTTCATTCCCATTTGCAAAATGAAAGACAAGCGGCAGTCCTGGTAACAATTGGTCACTGAGTGTCTTATAAACCATCAGGCCCTTGCCAGACACTCTCTGAACCGTCAGCTGATGCACAAAGAGGAGTGGTGTGAAACCAGCACCACAGAAGACTCAACGTCGATGACCGTGAACTGGAGGAGGTGAGGATTCCCTCCCAGGCATCACTTAACACATAGAAAACACAGCTTAATGTTGGATAGTGACGTGAATGAAGAAAGATAGAAAAACCAATTCTGAGTATGCAAGAGTTCTGATAATTTTCTTCCTGTGTTGCCTGTCACCCCAATATTTTCATTACTTTCCATTTCCTACAGAATACAATACAAATTATGTAGCATGAAATCCATTACCTCGTCTCTTCCAGTGTATGTTTCTGGACTGACTTCTCTTTCATTGCAAGCTATACAGGGCAGTGTTTAAATGAGTGCCCACCAGGATCTAATAACAGAAGTTGGGATTCCTCCTTAGGTACTAAGCAGGAGTGTGACTCTAGGCAAGTAAATGACCTTCTGAGCCTTGGGTTTTTTTCACCTATAAATGAAAATAATATTTGTGTCTATTTCACAGGGGTGTGAGAAGCAAAGGAAATAATGCAGTGGACATTTTACACATTGCCTTGCATATGGTTAACAGGCAGTAAATGCTATCTGTAATAATTATCTCATCAGCCACAGATGGAGAACCTGCAATTCTTTGACTATGTCCTATACTATCCTGAGTTATGTCTGTGCTCATCCTCTTCCATGGAAATAATCAGATATGCATAGGGTGATACTGTTTACAATAGTGAAGAGTTGGAAAAACTCTACACATATACCCTAGAGACCTGGATGTTAGCTCCTAAAGGAAGGACCTATATGGGAACCATAGATTCGGACCTTAAACTCACGGATACCGTAGGAAGGCTTACCTTCACAAATCACCTTGTATGTTCAAACAATCCCTCCTGACAGCTAAAGGGATGAAACAGGTAACTGCGTATTTCCACATAATTGTCTCTGATATTTATGAAGATAGAAAAAGTAAGACTCATATACATGTACATCCTCTTGGTAGCATTTGTTGTATACCAGGGACCAAACAAGTGTTCCATAATAATAATCCAAGGTCATGAAAATTCACTGCCCAACTTCTGGGGAGCCTAAATGTTAGTAATGTGGCAGGCACTGAATCAGGCCCTATAATACTAAGAAGCTGGGACCAGAAAGAAAGCATAACAAAAGTTAGGAAAGAAATTATACACCACAAGCTAAAGAGAGACACTTAAAATCTTCCTCTACTATTACCACCATTCAAGAATGCAATAGAGAGGGACGCCTGGGTGGCTCAGTCAGTTGAGCGTCTGCCTTCGGCTCCAGTCACTATCCCGGGGTCCTGGGATCGAGTCCAGTGTTGGGCTCCCTGCTCAGCGGGGAGCCTGCTTCTCCCTCTCCCTCTGCTGCTCCCCCAGCTTTTGCTCTCTATCACTCTGACAAATAAATATTAAAAAAAAAAAAGAAAAGAATGCAGTAGAGAGAATAATCACCACCCAAAGATGCCCATGGCCTAATCTCAGGAACCCATGAATATGTTAGTTTCCATGACCAATGGGAGAGTATTCTAGATTATGCAAATGGGCCCTTCTCAATCACATGGGTACTTAAAAGTAGAGAATCTTCCTCATTGTGGTCAGAGAAAGACATGTAATGACAGAGGCAAGGTCAGAAGGATATAAAGTTGCTAGTTCTGCACACAGGCTAAGGGGCCCAGAAGCAGAGGAACGTGGCCAGGCTCTAGAAGCTGGAAAAGGCAAGGGAGTATTTTCAGTTTCTAGTTCCACAATGCAATGAACTTAGAAGTCACCACTCCATTATAACAAGTAAAAAGCCGACTAGACTGAAAAATCAGCTCTTCTTGGATCTGTAAGACAGGAGAAGACACAGGGCAAACACTGTTCCCAAGACTGGAAAAAAGGACAACTACAGAGAGTCTCGGCTTACTGGAACAGAGACTCATGAGTAGAAACCACAATGAGAACCAGTGCTGGGGCAGGAAAATCTTAACTGCAATTGACAAATCAATAGAGGCTCCATATAGACAAGTATGAGAGTTAAAAATACCAGAGGAGGGATGCCTTGGGTGGCTCAGTCAGTTAAACACTGCCTTCGGCTCGGGCCATGATCTCAGGGTCCTGGGATCGAGCCCCGTGTGGGGCTCCCTGCTCAGCAGGGGAGTCTGCTTCTCCCGCTCCCTCTGCTCATGCTATCTCCCTCTGCTCATGCTATCTCTCTCGCTCACTCTCTTCAAATAAATAAAAGTGTTAAAAACAAAAACAAATAACACCAGGGGAACACAATCATAAGAGGGCCCACAATATTATAAGATTAGGGAGCTCCAGGAGCTTTAACCAGTTTCCCACAATAAATATCAGAGAAAACCCCCTGAGGCTTCATCAGGGGAGGTGAAAAGGAGTTATTTTGAAATGCACCAGAGCATTCAGTCCTTCGCAACAAAACCTGCCCTCAGGGGAAACTAGTTAACCAGAGCTGGACCTGCTAGGGTTATCAGAGCCTAGCTAACCTGGGAAAAGGGAAATAGCCAATGCCATGCGCTCACCACCCTGTCCCACCTGAGGAGAAAAAAACCAAACTCTTGTGAAGTTCACGGTGCAGAAGCACAGACTCACTAAAAGACTGAGACCTATCATAGGATTATAGAACACTTCCCCTCCCCCGCCTCACAACCACATTACTAAAAGCATATTTAGAGCAGTTCCTTTTACCCAGTACATCATGTCTGCATTCAAGAACAAAATTACAAGGCATACCAAAAAGCCAAAAAAAAAAAAAAAACCACATAATTTGAAGAGACAGAGCAAATATCAGAACCAGACATGAAATTTAAAACGGGAAATCAATAGAGAAAAGTCAACAAAACCCAAAGCAGGTTGTTTGAAAAGATCAAAATTAATAAGTTTCTAGCCAGGCTAAGAAAAAAAAAAAAAAAAAGGACATAAATTACTGATATCAGAAATGAAAGAAGGGATATCACTATAGAGTCCACAGACATTAAAAGGATTACCTAGGAATAACATGGAAACTATGTGCCCATTAATTTAATAACCTAGATGAGCTGGACTGATTCCTTGAAAGATGCAATCTGCCAAAACTTACACAAGAAGAAATAGGCAATCTGAATAGCCTTATATCTATTAAAGAAGTTGAATACATAATTACCTTCCCTAACAGAAAGTACCAGTCCTGGAGGAGTTCACTGATAAATTCTACCAAACATTCAAGGAAGAAATTATATCAATTCTCTACAACCTCTTTTAGTGGATAGAGGCTAAGGGATCACCTCCTAACTCATTCTATAAGACCAGCATTATCCTAACACCCAAACCAAGGAAACTACAGACCACTATCTCTGATTAACAAAGAAGCAAAAATTCTCAACAAAATATTAGCAAAGTAAATCCAACAATTTACAAAAATAATCATATGCCATGACCAAGTGGGCTTTACCCTAGGTATGCAAGGTTGAGTCAACATTTGAAAATCAATTAATATAATTCATCAAATCAAGATGCTAAAAAGAAAAATCACATGATTCATATCAATAGATGTAGAAAAATCATTTGACAAAATCCAACACCTATTCATGATAAAAACTCTCAGTAAACTAGGAATGGAGAGGAACTTCCTGAACTTGATCAAGAATATCTATGAAGAACCTAAAGCTAAATCGTACTTAATGGTGAGAAACTCAAAGCTTTCTCACTAACATCACGTATAAGGCAAGGATGTCCCTTCTCACCACTTTTTTTCAACATCATACTGGAAGTGCTAGCTAATTCAATGAGAAAAGGAAATAAAAGGTATACAGATTGAGGAGGAATAAAACTTTGTCTTTAAAAAAAAAAAAACAACAACTTTTTCTTCAGATGACATGATCATCTATGTAGAAAATCCGAAAGAATAGACAACTAATAAGTAACTATAGCAAAGTTATGGGACACAAGGTTAATATACAAAAGTCAATTGCTTTTCCATATACCAGCAATAAGATAGAACTGGACATTAAAAACAATACCATTTACATTAGCACCCCCTAAAAATACAATGCTCAGGTATAAATCTAACAAAATATGTGTAAGATCCATATGAGGAAAACTACAAAACTCTGATAGAAGAAATCAAAGAGCTAAATAAATGAAAGATATCCAACGTTCATGGATATGAAGACTCAGTATTTTCTAGATGTCAGTTCTGCCCATCTTGATCTGTAATTCCAATCAAATCCCCAACAAGTTATTTTGCAGATACCTGCAAACTGATTCTAAAATTTATATGGAGGCGAAAGACCCAGAATAGCTAACAGAAAATTGAAGAACAATAAAGTTGAGGGACTGACACTACCCACCTTCAAGATTTCCTATAAAATTATGGTAATCAAGGGGTGCCTGGTTGCACAGTCAGTTAAGTATGGTTTTGGCCCAGGTCGTAATCTCAGGGTTGTGAGATTGAGCCCAGCATCGGGCTCCCTACTCAGCATGGGGTCTGCTTAACACTCCCTCTCCCTCTGCCCCCACCCCCTCTCTCAAATTTAAAAAAAGAAAAAACTATAGTAATCAAGACATTGTGGTAGTCATGCAAGAACAGAAAAACAGACTAATGGAACAGAACAGAGATCCCAGAAATATACTCTATAAATATGGTCAATTGATTTTTGACAAAGGAGCAAAGACAACAGAATAGGGCAAAGATCTTTTCAACAAATGGTGCTGGGACAATTGGACATCCATATGCAAAAAAAAAAAAAAAAAAGTGAATCTAGACATAGACCTTACATCCTTCCCAAAAATTAACTCAAAATGGATCACAGACCTAAATGCAAAATGCAAAACTATAAAATTCCTAGGAGAAGATATAGATGATCTTGGGTACAATGATGCCTTTTTAGATACAACAGCAAAGGCACAATTCATAAAAGAGATAATAAGCTAGACTTCATTAAATTCAAAAACTTCTGCTCTGTGAAAGACAGAGTCAAGAGAATGAAACATTTGCAAAAGACATAACTGATAAAGGATCATTGTCCAAAATATACAAAGAACTCTTGAAACTCAACAATAAGAAAAAAGAAAAATGGGCCACAGACTTTAACAGAAACCTCACCAAAGAAGATATACTGATAGCAAATAGCATATGAAAAGATGTCCCACACAAATGCCATCAGGGAAATGAAAATTGAAACAAGATACCACTATATACCTATTAGAATGGCCAAATTGCTAGTGAGGATATGGGGCAAGAGGAACTCTCATTGTTGGTGGAAATGCATGATGGTACAGCCACTTTGGAAAGCAGTTTGGCTTTTTTTTTTTAAATAAAACTAAACCTACTTTTACCATACAATCCAACAATTACACTTCTTGGTATCATCCAAAAGAACTGAAAACTGTCTACACAAAAGCCTGCACACGGATATTTATAACAGCATTATTCATAATTGCCAAAACTTGAAAGCAACCAAGATGTCCTTCAGTAGGTGAATGGGTAAACAAACAATGTGTACGGAACACAGTGGAACATACAATGTGTTTGTTCATAGCTAAAAAGAATCCAATCTGAAAAGGCTATGTCCGGTACGATTCCAAACATTGGACATTCTGGGAAAAGCAAAACTAGGGAGACAGTAAAAAGATCAGGTGTTGCTAGAGGTGTGGAAGAGGAGAAAGGCAGAGCCCAGAGGATTTTAGGGTAGGGAAAATACTCCATGCTGAGCGCAGAGCTGGACATGGGGCTTGATCTCACAACCCTGAGATCACGACCAGAGCCAAACCAAGAATCATAATGGTGGATACATGTCATTATAAATTTGTTCAACCCCATAGAATGTACAGCACCAAAAGTGAACCATAATGTAAACTATGGATTTGGGGTGATAAGGACGGGTCAGTGCAGGTTCACAGATTGTCACAAACGCACCACTCTGTTGGAGGATGTTGATAATGGAGGAAGTGATGCATATGTGGGGTCAGGAGGTAAAGGAAACTTCTGTATCTTCCCCCCCTAATCTTTCTGTGAACCTAAAATTGTTTTAAAAAAATAAATTCTTAAAAAAGCCAAAGAAACAGACTCTCCTCTAGAGCCTCCAGAAAGGCACACAGCCCTGAGGACACCTTGATTTTAGGCTAAGACCCATGTTAGACTGCTCACTTCCCAAACTATAAAATCATAAATGGGTGCTCATTTCAGCCACTAGGTTTGTGGTAATTTGTTGCAGCCGCAAGAGATAACTAATACAAAGACCAACCAACGAAATTCACTGGGCAGCAGAGATTTCCCACTATACCACCAGTTAGCAACCGTATGAATCTTACCAAGGAGAACGAAGTTTTCCACCGCTCTGGGAATTGCAAAATAAAGTTGAAACTATATTCTAGGGAGTCTAGTTTCGATGGGGAAAGAAAAGTTAATATGAAGAAAGCTCCCAAACTGAAATATGCTTGTTACACCTTTCCAAGACCCACCATTTCCAGGAAGAAATCTTACCACTCATTATCTCCAGGGATATGGTAACTGAGACCTGAAATAACTTTGCAAACAGCCCTCAGAATTATTCAGCTCTGATCAAGAGGACAAGTCCTAAGAGACAACCTTCCCCGAGAACACCAGAGAGGAGAATTTTTAGAACACAAAGAGCAGCAGGTTACCTCATCAGCAGCTAGGAAAGGCGGAATATAAAAAAGGATAAGGGAGACAGCCTCTGCATAGTGACAGAAAGGATAACTTAAAATACTAAGGCATTTGTTAAAATTTCAGCCAGGGTATCAGGTAATTAACATTGACTTAAATGCCACCAAAGCTTTTTAAGGTACCCACTACATTTGAGACATGTTCTCTCCTTGCCTATCTGTTCAAGGACATTAAAAGCTCATGAGAAAGAATCAAGAGTTCAGGGAAGATGTGAAAGTCCCCAAAATGTGACCAAGCAATTGGCCCAGCAAGGAGGATGGACTGCTGGCCAGAGCACTGAGGAATTTACGAAGAGAGAAAGGAGAGGAAGGAAGCACCCCCCCCCCCAACCGCCCTCCCGCAGGTTAAGAGTGGGGTCCTGGGGCGCCTGGGTGGCTCAGTCGTTATGCGTCTGCCTTCGGCTCAGGTCATGATCCCAGGGTCCTGGGATCGAGCACCGCATCAAGCTCCCTGCTCTGTGGGAAGCCTGCTTCTCCCTCTCCCACTCGGCCTGCTCATGTTCCCTCTCTCGCTGTCTCTGTCAAATAAATAAATAAAATCTTAAAAAAAAAAAAAAAAAAAGAGTGGGGTCCTACTCCTGGCATGGACAGTGATGGGATATGGGAAATGGCACAATCCACTGCACTTCTCAGAGGTTAGAGGAGAGCTCCCCTGAAAACATTCTGCATCAGAGCTATAGTTATGGGTAAGCTCCACAGACCCATGCAGCTTCTACTGTAGGCTATTGATATGAGCCAGGAAGACTTTTTTTTTTTTTTTTAAACCAGGGAACGGGGGCACCTGGGTGGCTCAGTCGGTTGAGTGTCTGTCTTTGGCTCAGGTCATGATCTCAGGATCCTGGGATCGGGTCCCAAGTCGGGCTCCCTGCTCAGCAGGAAGTCTGCTTCTCCCTCTCTTCCCCACTCATGCTCTCTTCTGGCTACCTCTATTGCTATCTCTGTCTCTCTCTCTCAAATAAATAAATAAAATCTTAAAAACAAACAAACAAACAAAAACCACAAGGGAACATTCTGCCAGAGAGGGGTCCGGAAGAAACAGCATATCACAAAGACACTTCAAAACTCACACATTGAGCCTTGGCCCCGAGACCCAGAGGCAGGGACAGCCCATGGATGCCGGGGGCAAGCCCAGAAGTAGTCCAAACTGGGTGTTTAGGAAGGGCAGCGCTCTCCCGTCAGGGTCCTCGCCCTCAGACACTGCCTCACAGTTCTTAGAGCATGGAACCCACATATGTTTTTAAAAATAAAATATAGAGATTATATTCAAAGTATTACCTTGCTTGGGAGCTTTTATAGAGAAAACCTAGTAAAGAAGTATTTTTTTGTACCCATATCCACTATAACATCAAAAATAAAGAGCTAAAAAAAAACTTATGAGGCATCTTGATATTAAAAGTTTGTGAGATCCTTTACTTTTTTTAAAAAAATATATTTTATTTATTTGAGAGAGAGACAGAGATAGCAACAGAGATAGTGAGAGAAAGTAAGAGTGAGAGGAGAGAAAGAAGTAGGCTCCCCGCTGAGCAGGGGGCCTGACATGGGGCTCGATTCCAGGATCCTGGGATCATGACCTGAGCCCAAGGCAGACGCTCAACCAACTGGGCCACCCAGGCGCCCCCTGAGACCTGCCTTTAGTTAAGAATCACGCAAGTGACACCTGTGTAACACACATTCATTAAGGGTCTATCCCATGCTGGACACTGTGTAAGGCTCTAAAAGCATAAAAGGCAATCTCTCATTTCCTCCAACTGACAGGTCCCACGGATGTCACGTCCTCGAACCTGGGGTGCTCACAGCCAGCAGCCAAGAGAGCATTTCTTAAAGAATATGTACTAGAAGGAAGAACCCAAAAGAACAGATGCAAAATGGAAACGTACTTCTGTGTTCTATCGTTGGTGAGCATGTTATGTTCAGGAATCATTCATTCGGGTGGCTTCTCGGTGCAGTGCCCTAGTTACAACCCTGCCCTAAGAACTCAGCCCTAACAGAGTGAGAAAGCAGTGTTGGCGGCTAGAGGGACAGTGACATCCTCTGCTGAACCCAGCGCCACAACCAGCCCCTCTAACCCCCATGTGCTTTGATACCAGGCGTCCTCGGTTATGTATCTCCAGGTTTCTCCAAGTCTGAGGGCATACCACAAAGGTCAAAATTCAATGCTGGAAGAGACTTTTTCTATTGGGCAGTTTTCAAACGTCATTTTTGCACATAGAAGCTTTTATATGCTGCCATATAAAAAAACTGGGAACTCTGTAAATGTCAAATAATACATTTTAAGTAATAGGTTTTGGCACAGTCATTCAAAATATAAGGCAGCCACTTAAAAGGACTGTGTAGATCTATCTTCATTGACACGAAAAGATAACAGAGACATTACCAAATAAAGCAGATTATAAAACACTGTGTTATGTGAAACTAAATTTTAAAAGTGTTATTGTAGAAATATTTTAAGTCTACATTAATGTAAGTGTAGAAAAAAAGACCAGAATATTCATAGAGAAGTTAATAATGATGTATTCCTGAGTAGTAAGATTGTGAATTTTATGTTTTTTTCTTTTCTTGTGATTTCCTAAATTTCTAAGATAATCATTTACCACTTGAAAACAAAGAACTCTTTACATTCCCTATTGCTGAAAGTCTTCGTACTCACAAACATCTTCTTGCTCCATTGTCAAAAAAAAAAAAAGTGACTTTATGTCACCATGGTTTTTAATTCTTCTATTTTGCTCTCCCTACATTACCAAATTTTCCTTCATATAAATCTTCCTTCCTTTAGCATGTTCACCAGCAGAAGGATTTCGTATATGCAAAAGGCCAATACCCTACACCACCCCACATCACCTATCCTTATGCCAACTCCCTATCCATACCACTGGATGAACACCTGAAGACCCAGTCTCCAGCCTATGTGTACTAGCTCTGTGACCACAGAAAAGTTACTTAATATCTCCCATCTCTCTTTTTCATCTGTGGGCAGCAAACACGGGACGAAGGGAAAAATGAAATCAGGCATGTGATGTGACAGTGCTTTTAAAATTATAAAACTGCTATATGCATCATCTCTAAAATATTTTCAGGTATTCCGGTCACAATATTTAATGACGAGTTTATCAGGAAACACTGTTAAAAAAAAATATTTACATCAGGGGCCCCTGGGTGGTACAGTCAGTTAAGCATCTGACTCTTGGTTTCAACTCAGGTCATGATCTCAGGGTTGTGAGATCAAGCCACACATCGGCGCTCTGAGCTCAATGAGAAGTCTGCTAAAGTTTCTTTCTCCCTCTCCCTTTACCCCTCTCCATGCTCACTCTCTCCGAAACCAATCTTTAAAAAAACAAAAAAATCTACATGACATCTTAATAAGAGGACAGGTCAGTGTAATCATCCTAAGTGCACATGAGTTTCTTACTGCACCCAAAATGGAACTGAATAGAGTCTGGCCATAGGGTCAAGTGGGGAAGAGCAAAGACCAGTGTATTAAACAGTCCTAAATTCAAGACCCAGTCTGCTGCTTCTGCATTGTGTAGTATTGGACAAATTACCCCCATGACTTTGCACCTTCATCTCCTCATCTGTGAAATGTCAGTAACAACAGGATTGATGTGGAGGTTTTATGATGATAAAGAAGAAAGAGCACAAACAGCACTTATCTCCGTGCCTGGCACATAGTAGGATCTTCATCTTTTTGAAGGATCTCACTGACAATAAAGCCAAGATGTGTGGCAATGACTCCAATTCGCAGAGGAAAGGAATTTACCAAAAGAGAACATTCCAAAAAATTAAGTAAAATGCCAAAATATTTTTCATACTAAAGAACTATATTGCTATTAACTTGGTGCCCACAAAATAATACATACCACTCTACTAAACCACAAATGTGGTCTTGTCAGAAATAATTTAAGTCTCTAAGTCAATCAGAGAAAGACAAATATCATATGATCTCACTGATAGGAGGAACTCTTATTCTCAGGAAACAAACGGAGGGTTGCTGGAGTGGTGGGGGGTGGGAGGGATGGGGTGGCTGGGTGATAGACATTGGGGAGGGTATGTGCTATGGTGAGCGCTGTGAATTGTGTAAGACTGATGAATCACAGATCTGTACCTCTGAAAAAGGTAGTAGGAAGGGAAAAATGAAGGGGGGGAATCAGAGGGGGAGACGAACCATGAGACACTATGGACTCTGAGAAACAAACTGAGGGTTCTAGAGGGGAAGGGGGTGGGGGGATGGGTTAGCCTGGTGATGGGTATTAAAGAGGGCACGTATTGAATGGAGCACTGGGTGTTATACACAAACAATGAATCATGGAACACTACATCAAAAACTAATGATGTAATGTATGGTGACTAACATAATAAAATAAAATTTTAAAAAACTAAACAAAAAAAATTTTTAAAAAAAGAAATAATTTAAGTTTGATAAGGCCCTTCCCAAAGACCACAGCCTGACACTGCCCTGGATTCAACTTAACCATTACTCTTCTCAAAATTTGGATGTTAAAAAAAAGGAAAAACACTGGTTACCAAGGGAACAAGTAACCAAAGATAACATTCAGACAAAAGGGTTCTCACCTTCCTTTAACTACCCATAGCTTTTCTTTTTGTCTGGCTCCTTATTGCCTTTATCACTTTCTACCTTGTGTCAGAGTCATTTGAGCGAGGCCTGATCTCTCCGCCTACACGGTAGGCTCTGTGAGTGCAGAAACCCTGTCTCATTCATCTTTGGATTTTCAACAAAGCCGTGCACAAAGAAGGCCATAAATAGGCAGTTTGTTGGGGGTGGGGGGGGGGGTTGTACCTGAAAGCATTGCCACAACTGAATACTATACCCACACGATTTAACCTTTGGGGGAAAAATTAATCAAGCCTCCCACCACTTGACTAGTAAAAATTATGCAATTAACCTGATTTTCCAGGCTAGAGAACCATTTAAGAATTCTAATTCCTCTTGAATGATGATAATGGGGAATTAGAATTCAGACACACTGATGCTAAAACAGTGATCAACATTGTTTTTATCAGCTTCAGCTTTCTTTATGAAATTATGATTTACTAAGTCTATACCAATAGCTCAAGTTCACCTTTTAATAGAGAAATTAAAATAAGTCAAATCAGGCTATATTGTCATGCTGAAGGATTTTTATTGAAATAAATATCCTATTCTAGAGATTATCTTTTCCTACAAGCAGGAAAGTAGTTTCACTGGGGTCTTTAATTGGCCCATCAAGGTGTAATGATACTGCTCCCTAAAAATGAGGTAAATTCATGATGAGCACATGGATGGGCTACCCCATTCCAGAGCACCTATGTATGGCAACTGTCACAGTTGCCTTCCGCAAAACTTTAACTGTAATCCATACGGCTGAGCTGTCAAAGTACAAACAGCATCTACACAAAGGAATTAACAATTTAACTGAAAGGTTTATCATTTTTCCAAATCACTGAGCCTGGTTCTCAAAAACATATGTTTTATGTCAAATACATGACTAATTCTATTTTATGAAAAATATAGTAATGGCAAAATATTTGTACAATCTTCAACTTAAATCAGAAATGATAGTACCATCTATTGACAGTATATAAATTATGAGATGGCCCACTTAACATCTTTCTCCCAGATGTGTTTAAGAGGATTTCCTTATACTGTACCTTGATACTCAAGTTTTTTGATAACACAGATGACATTACCATATATACAACTGGCAAGAAAACATTTGCATAAAAGTACTCAAAAGAAAAGAAGAAAAATCTACTTTTTTAACTATCTCCAGCATTTAACATCAAGACCTAAAGTCTAACCCTTTTTCTTCAAGCCTTACATTTGGCAGGTCGGTTTTAAGAACAAGGTAAAGCAACAGTGTATGTTTTCAAGGAACAAATTAAATTAGCCTTTGCCTCTTTAGTCTTTTGCCTATGATCACCAGAAATGAACAGAGAAACAGGGATTGTAGCTACCATGTATTCGTCTTTTCTTATAGAATGTGACATCTTGAAAAGTAAAATATCTCCCAGTTTCCTACTTACCGAATGAAGGGGAGGCTTACCTGGCATCTTGGGGCTGGGGGTGGGAGGAGGGAGAAGGAAGCCCTACTTCTAGCAGCTGAGTCTATAAAATGCTACGTAAAAGAAAGTCAGAATGACTTTTTCCAAGAGGTAAGTGGGCAGCTAACCATATAGCATTAGTTAAGGATTGATGAAAGGCCTGCTTGAACTCAAGTCTCTCCCCACTAGCCGGTGGAACACAAGACACATAAATGTTATGCCCAGACGGCCGCAGGGAGTAAGGACGAGCACACTATCTCCCAAAACAATAGCCACACAATGGCTAGACCAGTGATTCCCAAAGACAGAGTGAGGGCCTATTTTTGTGTGTATGTGTGTCTATTTATACATATGTACACACATATATCAGAATCTTGATGTGGAAGGAATGAGAGGGTACAAAAGAAGAAGGTGTGGATTCTCTAATCTGATAAACACCCGCCGGAACAATCCTCCAGCTTCATCTCACATGGGCTGGTTTAGGAGGCAGTTTATCTGGGCCCAGAGAAGGAACAAGCGATCTCGAGTACATTTCAGATGGGGAATGGGGAATGAAGAAATCGTATGGCGGGCACCAACACTGGGTGGCAGGGCTTTGATCCTTGAGGAGCATGTAACTTTGGAGGTTTCTAAGAGAAGGAAGTTGGACCTGTGAGGGAGGGCTGGTGGCGAGAGAGGAGGGCAGGTGACTGCCACCTTGCACACAGGGGATCACGGAGGGCAATTCCATGAGCCACATTTGTTTATGATTTAAACAGTGACTCAGGGATGCCTGGGTGGCTCAGTCGGTTAAGAGTCTGCCTTGCCCCTTCCCCTGCCTGTGCTCTCTCACTCTCTGGCAAATAAATAAAATCTTTAAATAAATAAACAAACAGTGACTCCTAGACTCCTCTCATAGGTGTGCTCATAGACTCCTCTATGAATGTTTTTAAATGTTGTGTTTCTGTGTCAATTACGATCACACACGTGCGCACACAGATTTATATGCTGGGACATCAGGGCTCAAGCTTCCAGCTCCACTTTATAGTCACAATCACTAGCCTCAAGGGATCACTGGTGCAACCTGTTCATCCTACCACATTTCCCTAGTAAATTTACTCTCCAGCTCTCCTACACAGTTATCTCCACCTCTCAAACCTCAAACATCTTTCCCCTCTTCACTTTCAACTGATCACGCTCCTTATTTTCCTGAGGACATAAAAACAACAGAAGAGGACTTCTGCCTTCCTGAATCCAAATGCATCCATCTCCTGGCACGTCGGCCTGCGCTTCCAGCATGGTGGCTGCGCTGTCCAACAGGGGGCCTCTCCATTCTTCTAAGACTGACATCTACGCGTGGGCCTGGGTGCCATCCCATCCACCCATCTGAGGACACCAGTCTTACCATGTCCCCTCCCTCATTCCAGGTTTCCTTCCCATTAACTTATACATAAGGCCTTTTTAAAAAGGACTCCTTTCACCCCATGTTTTTATTGGGCTATCCCCCCATTTCTCTACTCCCCTGGACGGTACCTTTCTGTTACGTTATCTCTACTAACAAGTAACCTATTCTTGCTAGCTTGTGTTCTCTCTTAACACTCTGTCCCGAATCCAGTTCAGCCAGGATTCTGTCCCCAACACTCCACCGAAACAACTCTTGCCAAGGTCAAGAATGCGCTGCATTTTGCCAAATACAATGTGATTTCTTGGTTCCCACTGTACTTGATGAAGAGCAACTCCTGCAGCTTTTTACTCCTCCTTTCTTGAGACATTTCCTCTGATTGGTTTATAGGACCATGCTCTCCTCTACCCCACCAGGCTCTCCTTAGCAATCTGTTGACGGCTCTGCATCCATGTACCACCTGAGAGTGTGCCAGATGACTTGTCTTCACTCACCCCTACGTGATTTCATCTAATTTCATAGTTTTAAGTACCATATGTACCAATAGTCTCAAATTAGTACCTCTAGCCCAGAACTAGATCTCCTGTGACACCTAGACTCATGCACCCAAAGGCCTACTTGACACCACACCCACATCGTCCACTAGATAACCCAAGCTCACTACTTCTAGAATTTAATTCTTGATTCCACCCAAACCTGGACCTCCACCTCTCTTCCCCTCCATTCATCCATATTTTCAGGCCCAAACCTTGAGCAATCTTTGAATTCTCATCTCCATCTAGAATTCAGTAATTACTTGCCACCTCCATTATTCCCTGGCCTGGTCCAGATCACATCACAGCTCTCTGGAGCATGGCTACAATAGCCTGCCAAGGGGCTCTGTGCTTCCACCCTAAATGGTCCCTGGATGGTCTATGCTCCATAATTCAATCACAGTGGTTGTAAAATGTAACTCAGATATGCTCACAAATTTCCAATGATTTCCAACCTACTAATAGTGAAGTCCAAAGTCCTCAGCACAGGCTACATGGCCCTACAGGATTCAGCCCCTGCTAACTCTCTGACCTGATCTCCTACCCCTTTGGTCACACTGTTTCCCTGGCTGTTTTTATAATTGCTTATAACATGCTTCCTGCTCAGAATCTTTGCAATCACTGTTTGCTCTGCCTGGAACTCTCTGGCTGCAAACAATCTCATGGCTTGGGTGTCTGCTCAAATACTACTTTCTTTAGAGAGCCCTTTTGTGGTAGGCAGAATTCTATGATGGTCTCCAATACCGCTGTCCCCTGGTGTACATGCCCTGCATAATCCTCTCCCCTGGGTGTGAACGAGGCCTTTAAATATGATGGGCTATCACTCCCATGATTAAGTTACTTGATATAGCAAAGGTAAAGGGATTTTGTAGATGTAATTAAAGTTCCAAAGCAGTTGATTTTGACTTAATAAAAAGGGAGATTAATGTAGATGGAACTGGCTTAATCCAGTGGGAAACCTTTAACAGAGGGACTGAGCCCTTGAGGAGGGGAGATGGTTTCCTCCTACCCTTGGGGAAAAAAAAAAAAAAAAAGCAAAGTCCTGTTGTGAACTGTGTCTGCGGTGGGTGGCCTGTAAGAGCCAAAGACCTCAGTCCACAACTACCAGGAACTGAACTCTGCCAACACCCAAATTAGCTGGAAGAAGACCTCAAGCTCCAGATGAGCATGCCTTAATTGCAGTGTTGTGAGACACAGCAGAGAGCCCATCTAAGCTGTGCCCAGACTTCTGACCTACAGAAACAGAATAAACGGCTGTTGTTGTAAGCCCCGAAATTTGTGCTAACTTATTACACAACAGTAGAAATCTACTATGCCTTCTTTAATATAAAATAGCACCCCCATACTTTCTATGCTCCTGATAGATTTTCCTTCAGGGAACTTGATTAATCATGTAAGGAATATGAATATTTGAATATTTCCTTTCCCCGCCTCTAGAATGTAAGTTCCTAGAAGGCAAGAAATTTAAATTCATCTTTTTTTTTCCCCTTTTGCATCACAGCACCTAGAACAGCGCCATGCACATAGCAGATGCTCAATAAATACTTCCAGAGTGAATGGATTTGCTGCTTACATTTATGTCAGCACAGGGTGACCACAAAAACTTAACAGCATTTAACTTTTCATTTTAAAAGGTTATTTCTCAAAGTAGAAGGATTGCCCTTAGAGGAAACCAACTATACATTTTTGGGAGATTCAGGAGTTCTCAAAAATGAAAAAAACAAAAAAAAAAAAGCTGGTTTAAATGAATACCTTGAAAACATTTAGGGGAAAAAAATTTATATAATCAGGCACAAACATATATTCACCAAAAGTCATATTAAAATTCATTTCTAGAAATAAAATTCATTTCTATTTTTTGGAAGTGTTTCTAGGTGGTTAGATTCAGAAAAAAAATCATTGATATCTCAATTTCAGTAACATTTTTAATGGATCCTTTTAGGATATCCCTCTGAGTAGTTAGTTAAATGTCCACTAAAAAGCAGTAAAGTCAATAGGATTTGTTTCTGGTTGAGCAACTAAACCAAAAAATACTGATTATTAAAAGCCATGCAAAAAGTGATTGGTTTCTAACAGATGCCAGAAGCCTCTGTTCTCCTTGAACTGTTGAACATGTTAAATCAATGTTGTAGATAAAGATGTAAAAGACAGGTTCATTAGATGGGCAACTGACATATATCCAAACATTATAACTAATATGCCACACTGACAATCATGAGTGAAATATGGGCAGGGGGTGGAAGGGGGAAGCAAGCAATGGGTCAAAACCAACAGGTTCACTATTACAGTGACAAATGTTAAGACATATAGAATGAGTTTTAAAACACAAGTTGCCGTTCAAATTAAGCTGGATAGCCCTTCAAGTGGAAATAACAAAATCAGAGGCTTTGTTTGGCTGTTAGGTCATGCTAGATCAGTCACCAAAGTGCATGGCTATTTCAAAGGGAATGGAAATTTAGGCTGATTTAGGAGAAATATGGAGTGTAAACAGAGAAGAAAAAATTGCATAATCTCACTATTGGACTCTAGCCTGCTAAGGCCACATCTGGAAGCCTGCATTTAAATATGGGTGTTACAACATTAAACTGGAAAACGACTCCATGAAGAAAGTTCTGAGGTCAAATGGGTTTTAGAGTAAACTAACTTACATTCCTCCCCTGCAGAACATCTTAGAACCTTTAATATGTTAATATTCCTTGTGATTTTCAAAATAGTGTGTATGTGTGTGTGTGTGTGTACAGATAGATGGACACTATGCACTGTTTCTTAACTTATTTGAAGGTGGAAGATAGGACCAGGGATCTAAGCCACAAACTCAGGAAGAAACCACATAGGCCGACAAGGAACAAGGTAACAAAAGCAGGTGCAGACTACATGTCAATAAAAGATCATGAGGATATAGAACAATATGACGAGAAGCAAGGGTACTTGCACTGTTTTTCCTAGGAAAAAGGAACAAGTCTTGTAAAACTACAAATGGCTCTCAGAAAAACAAGGGGATGCACTTCTTCTATATTGTTCTAGTACCTAAAGCAAAACAGTCTCTGGAGGTAAGGCTCAGGAATATGTATGTGTTTTAAAACACTCTCCAGAAGAATTTAATCCAGAGAACCTGGTATCTGCTCTGAGGGTCAGAATTGGAGCCCAGATAGGAAGATCAGTTGAATCTCAAGGAAGAAGGTGAACCATAACAAAGCGTTTTAGTATCATAGGAGTGATTCACGGAAAAAGAGCTCAAGTATGCACAGAGGCAAAGTAGATATCCAGCACACCACTAAAGAAAAAATTCCTGCATATGTCAAGTAGGAGACTGGATGATTGGACTCTAAAGGTCACTCCCAACACTGCACACTCAAGTGCGCTGGATGGTAACCTCCACGGTCTCGCTCACGACTGTATCTCAGGAGCAAACACGGAGCCCGGCACAGTGGTTTTATCACAAATATTGGTGGAATGAATAAATGAACAAGTGAAAGATAAAAGTGGTATCTGGTTCCAAAGTCAAACGAGAAAGGAATGGGCTATTTCATTCTTTGGAGATCACTAAATATGCATAATTATGAATCATAATCAAGGCTACTTTCAAAAATAAGGAAAATGGTCTTTGTAATAATTTCACTTCTTGACTGGGAAATCATCTCTGAATTAAATCACACCAAAGCTTGCTCTGCAGTTCCCCTGGTAAGCATGTGAAAACACACTGCAGATTGTAAATGACCATCAGAAGTAAGGGGTGATTATGCCGACGATTATCTACCCTGACAGACTAAACTAACTCAGACGACTGGAAACTAACCTTGAAAATGAATCCGCTTTTTATAGCCATGGCTCCGAAAATGGACCATCAGCCATGTGTTTTATTTGTTTAATTGTCAAAGGAGAACATATGTGTAACTTATTTTAAAACACCTTCAACAATGTGACAGTATCCTGATTGACCTGGTGAGTGAAGCTGTTTATAATTAAGTGGAAGCAAGTATGTCTTCAGACACCATATTCTTAACAAAGAATACACACCAAGATGGACCTTACGGTTTAGAAATTCCTGAAACAGAAAGAACTTTCATTCACTAGATACAAAGTCGACGCTGTCAGGCACCATATTTGTATCCATTTCCTAGAAGATTGAGGGTTCTTTCAAAATACATCTGTCATTTAGCCACAGTAGCTGATCAAACCTGCCACTGAAAAATGTTCTGAACAGGCAACTTGTAGAACAAGCATGGTTTATTTCTGTCAGACTGACTGCCGAAGTGTGAAAGAAACTCATTAAAAATCTCTTACTGTGATCTTACATTGTAAAAAATATTTTTTTAAAAAAAGGAAAAGCCCAAGAAAGAAAAGGCAAGGAAAAAAAAAACCTTAATGAAGGGTACACTGAGCCTGCAGACACACTCATCTGGTGCTTTCTTTCTTATTCTTCTGTAGTAAGCAATTAGAAAAGGGCAATTAGTCCTCAGAACACAGCATACACACTAGCTGTTTGGTGAAATCAAATAAGTTAACAATTTTATTTTATGCTAATATTATGAAAACTTAATGAAGGAGATAAGAATATTGTACTATAGGAAAAGCAATACAAAATAAACAGTATTATTTACCTTAATCTTAAAACGAGGTTCACAGCGCAAGAAGCTTCTCTATAGTCTTCGCTAACATTGGGTAGGCCCTTTAAAAACAAAACCGCAAAAAACAAATTAATAAAATCATGACACCCCTTGATTCACACGCCCCTTTCTTTCTGGAAATTTCCAAACTAGGTCTTTATACACATGGCAGGTCCTGTTTGGCCACATAACAGCTCTCTGTGAAGGTTGGAATGATGCCTAATTCCCATCCCAGTTGGAGAGCCCAAGGTTTCAAATAGAAAACCCCACTGTAGGGTGGGTCCTATGAACAAGTGGAACAAGCTGCAGTAAGGCCAAAGAAGAAGGGTCAGCCATCTTAAAGGAGCATCCCTTAAGCTGAGCCATTGCCTGTACCCACTGGGACTTGGTGACGCACAAAGGCCGGGCACCTTAAACCTTAGGAGGCAGAGGAAGGTGGGATCCAGTAGGGATCTTCCCTGCCTTTCTCACCTACAACCTATTTCCTTAAATATAGATCATCAACCACAAATGCCTGTACTCCACAGGCCCTCCCTACTCCTAGGAATCCCTGGACATGAGTAGACCTTCCTGCTGGAGTAGAAAGAGAGAGATTTCGGGTCAAGACTTGGCTTTGCCACTGACCAGATGTGCAATCATGAGCAAGTCATTCTTTGAACCTATTTTCCCGCTTACAAAACGGGGATAATACCGGTCTCAAAAGTTTGCTGGAAGAACAAATAGTATATATGAAAATGACTTATCAACTATAATGTGTTACATAATACTAGTTATCCTAATCCCCTTTCCTGTTTCCCTTATTCTATTTGCCTTCTGACAAATTATTATTCCTAACTTGCCTTTTGTCACTCAACCGGTCCTCACAATTTATCTCAAGTTGTTTTACTGAGTTGCCTGATACAGAGTAAAAAGACCTAAACTGAATCCCGGCTCTGACTAGTTCTATAACCTTGTTCTACAACCTTGCATGAACCACTTAACCTCTGCAAGTCTATGCTTCCTCGGCTATAAAATAAGGGCCAACGACTAGTTGTCTGATCTCAAACAGGCTTCCTGCAACCATAAAATCCTATCACTCTCTCCTCAGTTTACAGCTGCTTTCAGAAAACACACATCGGGTAGGATGAAAATGAGTTTATCGATGGATATGCATATCTGGGGGGCAGAGTTGTGATCCCAAGGCTGGTGATGCGTGATAATATAACGATTTTAGAGCAAAAGGGCTTGCCTATTAATTATACAGCAAAACCAGAATGGTGGCCTGCACCCTGGTACTATGTCCACGACCCTCCCCTGTGTTGCTCAGCACCCTGCATCAGCACCCAACACGACTCATGGCGCATGTTTTCCATCATGTAACTTTTAATATAAATAAATTTCACAGTCCCTGGACTTCTATTTTTACAAGGCAAGTTGTAGAGATAAATTGGCCTATAAAATTCAATGGTAAAAGAATTATGAAAACAAGTTGTAGAAATCCAACCGAGAGCCAAAAAGAAAAGAAAGTATCAATTAATTCTACGGTTCGTGGCTAGAATCTAACAGAATGGGGAGTCATTTTCTTTCCTTTTCTGATTTCACACGGTACCAAAAATTTCAGAAGCAGTGTGGTAATCAATCCTTGCTCTTGAACCTATCATTTAAAGGTTGGAGGTCCTGAAAATCATGGTCAATAGTAACAGTACTCTTTTCTCCACACCTATTAGAAAAAAGAGTTTACAAGCCTCTGATTTTGATGGACTGCCCTGAAACTGTCTATCTTCCGAAAATGTTGGTTTTCCTAAAAATAGGTCTACTGGTGGAGATACTTACCTGAGAGTCCTGCACAGAGAGGGATTGTATCTGCTCGGGTATACGGCTGGCATTCACCGCCATCTGTCAAGAGACACACTGTTACAGCACTTAAGGAAACCAAAATGAGCAGTAAGGTCAGCGTGCTTACACCAAGTCCCGATTATCAGAGACAATTTTGCATAAGTAATTTTAAATTAGTTTTTTGCCCCAAACTGTGGTCCTTTGACACCCTTCATGGGAATCACCTAGGACTCACAGTAAAGTTTTCTGGGCACTGCCTAGCCTAGGATTCAGAATTTCACAGAGACAAGAGAGAATGTGTATCCTTAACAAGCACCCTGGGTGATCCTTATGCTTTCAGAGAGCCACCAAGCTAAAGTGAAAAGGCAGGGACTATTTGGTACTTTAAATCTGCTCTAGGACCATCTGTTCTTGTCACAGAATTTTGCCTAAAGTTAAAGGTCCCCAACGAAAGGATGTTAGGATTAGTAACCTTTAACCATGACTTGACCTTTAATCATTACTTGGAACATTTTTTTCCCTGGGTTTAAAAAATACATAAGGGTAGCTGGACTTTTAAGACACATTTCCCCAAAAGCAAAGCCAAAGCGATAGGTTATTTTTTTCTCTTGAGTTGGAAATCCAACCCTAATGTGATACTAAAAGTATTTTTGCCTCAAGCTTTACTTTTGTGAACTCTGCCCTCAAAATAAAACTGAAAAGACCAAAAAGAAAAAAAAAAACTAGAAGAGGAGCAGCAATGAAAATGAAAAGTACGTATTATTTTCTAAAACTACTATCAACTCTAAAATAATCAGAAGTCATCAGAAATTTTTCACAGCAAGTTTTAAGACGTAAAATTCTTACTCTCTGGGCTTCCCCAAAATAACTACGTTAGTAATGAAGTAATAGGGGGAAGCGTACTAATGTATCTGTAATTTACTTTGAAATGCATTAAAAAATGAAGATGGACTGATGGAGGATGTACACATGATAAATGTATGATGAAGTATAGTAATGGTAGGATCTAGGCATAGGTATGTGCATGTTCACTATAAAATACTTTTACTGTTGCTATATATTTGAAAATTTTCATAGTAAGATATTGGGGGGAAATGAATAAGCAACCTGCATTCTTTAACCAGTCAGAGGACCTGGGCCTACACCAAATGATCTCTTGTAAAGAATCCTTCAGGCTGACTGATCCCATGATCTCAATTAAGGTTTGAGATACAACCAAAAGCTACATCAGCACTTACAGAATATTCTACCTCTAGTCAAAAGACTACTCTAAACTGAAAAACCTTAACGGCATTTACTAGAGATGAAAACCTCTCTTCCTCCTAAGGAGGTTCCCCTCTCCTGCCCTGCTCCCTTATTCCTGGGCCATCATCAGGATGGAGAGCTAGTTAACTAGACTGGGGGTTGGATCCCCAAGGACCCTATGCAACCTCACTCTGTAGGTGCAGCCCTGCAGGTAATGAAGAGACCAGCCTCTGGCTCTCACGGGTACAAAAGCGATACCGGGGATTCCTCAGGAAAATATGCAGAGATGCACAGGAGTGGTGGAGAGCGAAGTTTCTCACGCAAAACATCTTCCTTGACAACCAACTCCAGTCACCCAAATTCTACCATTATGGGTGAACATTTTTAAATATAAAAACTTACAAGAAAGCTAACATATTAAGCAGGTGTTATTCATCACCAATATAAATTTGCTTACTGGAATTTTTTTTTTTGTTTTTAAACAGTTTGTTATAAGAAGCACATTTGAGGGAATGGGGGTTTTCATAGAAGGGGAAGAGAAGAACACATTAATGGTGGATACCACCCTGGAAATAGGCCTCTGAGACTGGGCGAAAGAGGGAAAGATCCCAGAATAGAGAAAAGAAAGGGACAATGTCTGCTAATTCTCCACAAGGCTCTGTCTAATCTTCTCCTTCTCTATTTTTAAAATTACTGTGGCAAAAAATAAAAATAAAAAATAAAATAACTGTGGCTAACTAAATGCAGTGTGTTATCCTGGATTGGATCCTGGGACCAAAATAAAGGATATTAGTGGACAAACTAGAGCAATACGAACACGGTCTGTGGTTTAGCTGATGGTAATGTAGCACTTTTGTTTCTTAGTTGTGACAAATGAACCAGGCTCACACAGAATGGAACAGTGGGTGAAGAGTGTATGGGAACTTTGTACTATCTTTGTCACTTTTCTCGAAATCTAAAATTATTACAAAATAGGTTTATTTTCAGAAATACAGAAGATTTCTGATGACAAATCTAATGTTTATGACAAAAAGTCAGAAAGCCGGTCACCGGAAATAAGAACATCTTTTAGAAAATGGTGGCAGGAAAGTATGGAGTCAAAGCCATCTGGTGACAAAGCCAAGCATAATAAATTTGGAGGCAGAAATTAAATCTGTGCCTCCATCTACCAATGGATATAATACAAACATGTATAAGAGCTGACAGGCATTTGGAAAACACAATGTCCTCAGAAATACACTAAAAAAAGCTAACGGCAGTTCTAACAATCAGGCAATAGCAATGAGTCAACATAAGCAATAAATTTAGCTTTCACATTGTGACGAACCTCTAGTAAAATTAACTCAACCTAAATCCACACCCAATTTATTTTCTCCTCAGAACAAAATACCAGAGTCAGGAAACGTTTTCACAATTAACCTCGCCTAGATTCTGTAATAAAATTCTTCAACATAGCTCTTATGGGTTGTCGAGGGCCTCAGTCAACAAACCTTCCCACCTGGCGATTTCTGATAGATATTTAAAACAAATCTTCAGAAATTTTGAGCACACAATCTCCCTGGATTTCAGTGTGGACTTCTGGAGTCAGAGCAAGTGGTGTGGTTTTCCTAGCCAGTGGTTCTTGATCCTAGCCATGTATCAGAATCACATCAGCAGCTTTCTAAAAATCTGGGTTGCCTGGACATCACCCTTAACTCCCAAATCACAATTTGAGGGCTGGCTCTAGGCATCTGCATTTTTAAAGCTTTCGGTTTTTCTGTTGTGCAGCCAAGGTTGCAAACCATTTGTTTTCATGCCTAACAAAGGGGCTGGGGTAAAAATAATGCTTCCTTAGTAGAAGCCTTAGCAAATGTCTCCCTCAGTTAAAGGAAACCCAAAGAAAGTGGGAATGTAAAGATAAAGGCAATTTTACTTTTATATAGAAAATTAGGATATAAAGCAAAGCCAATTTTAAAAATTATAAACATGTATTGATTATTTTCAGAATCTGACAAAAACAGATTCCCAAATCACTGGTCAAAAAGAAGATCAATTATGAGGTAATAGCTGAAAGGTTTCCTATAAGATAGGATGGCATATAGACTAGGAAACCCCACCTAAGGAAGCCAGTCTTGCAAATACCTCCCCCGACCCCCACCTCCAAAGAGATGAGAAGCTTCCAGAGAGCAGGCTCTCTGCTTTATATAATTCCCACAATGCCACAGTACCTAACACTGCTTCATGTAAAAATCAGGCACAGATTAAATATTTGCTCAATTAACTTCATTATTAATACTATTGTTACATTAACAATATAGTCACCTTTAAGTCACCACTGGTTTTCACCATCCAAGTGGAATATTATAATAAATAAATGAAATGAGCATGAATTATCTACTTACTATAAACTATGAATTACTAGAAGGCTGTAACTAATAATTGGCAAGGCTATTTCTAAAACGTCAGGTTAGGAACACAGGAGGACCAATTTTTCTATGGGATTGGCTATGAATCTCAAGACAAGCGGTGTAATTCTGGCACTTTCCAGGTTACACTGGAAATTCTCTTGGATTTAAGAGGATCTCCAAATACGGCCGAGTATCAGGCACATCTTCCCAAGGCCCCTCTAACAAACATCCCACCCTGACCTCCTTAATCTTCAACAAATGCTATAATACCTGGACATTCTGCCTTATACTTCCTAGGGAAGCCAAATTGGCCTTTATAAATTAAGCATCTAAAACACTCCCTCCTTTATTGAAGCATCTTATTCTGTCTCAACGTGCAACTACCAAGTAGGGCTCCTGTCTCTGAACTTCAGCTCGATTATGTAACATCTTCTGATTTTTTTTTCCCTCACCTCTGACCCACTCACAAATATGATATGCCTCTTCAGGCACTTGTTTAATGTCTATTTCAGCGTGTGGGTATTCACGTCACCAACAAACATGTGCAGAGTGTCCACTAGATGCAATGGGAACACAAATATGAATAAAATACTAGCCCTGTCTTCTAGGGGCTTCTAGTTAAGTAAATAAACTGCAATTTAAATGACGAACATCCTTGAAAAGCTTATTAAAATGTAAACACTGGCATTTAAATGTGCAATTTGGCACAGATAAGCATTTTTACCCTTAAAGATGTTTAAAGATATAAGGTACCCTGTCAGAGGCTGTATAAATTGGTACTGCTTTTTTATTCTCAACTTTACAGAGACACAATTGACAAACAGAAATGTGAGATATTTAAAGTGGTTCACCTTTTGATAGCAGCTATTAAAAATTCAAAATCAGATTTTGTCAAACGAAATAATCAGTTCTTTCAATTCTTTAAATTACCTCACCTGCACACGTGCCCTTGACATGCAGACACAAAACGTGAATGGAAGGCAGTTTGTAATCGTAACCTAAATGCTCACCAAGAAGTTAATGGTTAAATTAACCATTTCAATCCATCCAGGGTAATACTACTTGGCAGTTAAAAAGAGAGGCAGATCTACAGAACAACCAACATGGGAAGATTTCCAAGATAGAACGCAAGTTGCAAAAACCAAAAAACATTTTTTGTGGAATCACTGTTGTCCACCTGAAACCAATGTAACATTGTGTCAACTATACTTCAGTAAAAATGTGTATGGTGTTTGTAATCCCATTCACATTTTTAATATGATACAGATTTCTTTATTTACATATTTGTATGTAAATGAGCAGAAAAAGTCTAGAAGAAAATATTGCAAACTGACAACCTCTGTGGAAAGAAGGAACAGACACGGGGCAAGAGGGGTAGCAAAATAGAGAAACCTGAAGAGCCACTTTTATTTAATGCTTCCGTAAGAAGAATTTTATAAGTCTTTGCGTCCCTTTCGATAACACCTACTCTGACCAACCCATTTAAAATTATAATCCCCTACCACATCCCTGTACTTCCCATCCACCATTTTTTTTCCCCATTGCTCCTATTCCATTGTAACAAACCACAAATTTACTGATTTATAAAGGCTGTTGCTTGTTGTCTGTCTGCTCCCATCAAAATGTAAGTGCCACAGGGACAGGGATTTTGTGTTTTTTTCCTCACTGATGTATCCCCCAAACCTACTAAAACAGTGTGCATAGTATGCGTGTGTGTGTGTGTGTGTATTTGTTGCCTATTTACACATTCAACAGTTCTAATTCCTTTCTGCAATATATAAATACTTTTTGCCTCACTTACAAAAAGTGGATTTAGGTGGGTGGCAAGTCAGGGAGCTACTTTAATTAAAAGCTGAAAGGACAGAGGAACCATCATTGTGGCTGCTCTTAACACAGCTCAGGATACTGAAATGCCAGCCTTGAAAAACAAAATAGAACAAAACAAAAAACTGGCCTGAAAAGCTATGCAATAGCAGGTGGGGCTGATTATTCCTAAAATGTGGTAAAAGTGTTTACATTCAAAGACATGAACCTTTTCACAGAAATAAGGCTATCTATGTGTTCCTTAATTATGAACCAGCATGGGAACAGACATATGCCTCTGGGAAATCAAATGAGCTGAGACACAGAGAAATGCCTAAGACTTTCAAATCCCACCCAAGGAGGTCGAGAGTGATGATGATTAACTGTCAGCGTGCTATCCATTACTCTTTCCTGTCTGTGCAGAAAATATTCTTGCCAAACAGATACTGTTAATATCCAAATAACAGATCAGTTATCAGCAATTTCAACAAGCACAGAGGAGGATATTGTCACAATAAACTTAAATCCTCAAGAGGAAAGACCCACACCCATTAGTCTGCACGAGGGAAGGCTGGATTCGGTGAATACGCTCCAATAAAGACGTCCCATAGTGAACCAATACAAATGCTTTCTGCATCACGCTGCCACTTGAATCACATTATTTTGTTCTATTTCTAGGCAGGATGGGCACTTCTGGTTTGAGACACTCTAGGAAATAGATGAAAAACCTTGACTCCACACTTCACTGTGGGTAAAATAGGCAAGTGGGCAGGGAGACAGCAGAGTTCACGATACCTGGTTAAGATCATTCTAAAAGCCAGCACATGTGTGCAGCTGATGGGTCCTACTATGGAGCTTATCACCATCGTTTGTAACAGGGAGGGATAACTTCCTTGATGAAGCTTATATGTTATGTACAAAATGAAAAAGATGAATTCCTATGATAAACATAGGAAGAAACAGGAACTGAAGGACAGGTAACAAGGGGAGGCAGGCAGGCTGAAAAATCCCGAGGGGAGGCCTACTGGTGTGGCAGGAAGGATGAAGAGACCGGAGGGAGGGGAGAGTGACAGGGAGACAATGGCTTGTAGCTCGGACGTGCTCTTCGCAGAAGGGCCAGCTGGCAACTGCCCCTGGTAGTGGACGGAAGATTGACCTTGCTGCATCAAAAGGAAATGTCTGCTAATTTAAAAAAAAATAAAAGTTGGGGTGGATCCCATTTGTAACCCAAAGTCTTCTGTTTTCTTAATGAGAATTTATCAAGGCATACATTAATTACTAGGTCTATAAAATATTTGGAGCTATTTAAATACGCTCAAATTTTCTCTAGGAGAATTGGCAAGTCTTTTGAACTACAGTCATCATTAGGCATTAGGATAATTAACCAGATGGAGGAAGTTAAGTTAATCAAAAGATGACTAGTTCTCAAAGGGAAGCTGATGAGTGTTCCTTGCCTACGAAGCTACCCAGGACACTGTAAGGCCAAGACAGACAGATCCAATGTGAAGTTTCCAACCAGTTTCTATCTGCTTTATTGTAAACTAAAAAATCTAGAAGAGATTTAGCCTGTATGCCTGCTGTGCTTTCTAACGGACAGTAATATGAGGAGTTGAGATCAACTGAGTCCTAAGTTGAGCACCCAGTGAGCATTTTATGTGCATGATTTCATCAGTCCTCAGAGCAATTTAAAAGTAGTATGATCATCACCATCTGACGGATGAAGAAACGGAGGCTCAGAGTAAAATCATCTGCCCCAATTTATAAAGCCCAAGAGCAACTCACAATCGGGACCTGCAAAGTCTACATGCCTTTTCTTTTCTGCTATTCCACGAGAACAAAATTTTGAAGTCTCTTTCCCCAAATGGATCACATTCTGACACCACAAGGAGTGGTGGAGGGGGCAGGGGTGAGTGGGCCAAAAAAATTTTAAAGTAAATAACCACCACTCACCTCTGGGTTTTCTTCTTTTACTCTTCGTGACTGTAAAACAATTGCAGATCCATTAATACACGCACCCACGAAATGCCACAAAAATAAAATGTGCACAGGTTAGCTCACCATCGTCGATGTCACTTACCTTTTCTTGAGAAAAAGCTGCCTTCCCTTCTTCGCTTTTCTCATCCATCTCGTCGTCACTCCACTCCCAGTCACCGTCCTCGGTTTTATGAAGGTGACCGCTTGACCCAGGAACTCTTCTCACCTGAATTGAAACACACGGCCCAATTCTTCACTAGTGGAAGGCAAACAGCGCTCGCTGGGACAGCAACTTGGGTTACGCAGCGCACGCCTACCCTGAAGATACCCTGACCGGGTATGAATTCAGGGACAGCAGTTAGTACCCAAAAGGACCACCCAGCCCACAAACTCCCAAACTTGTCCTCTTTCCAAAGCAATCGCGTTCTCGAAGTGCATTACTACACACATGAAGAATAAAATATTTTGGAAGAACACCACACACATCAGCCATTGGGATCAAACCCATCTTTCACTTTTGCTTCAGTAAACACTTCATTAATTACTACACATTAAAGGCCATGTGGTCGGCTTCAAGACTGCCTAAGGAAATGCAAGTGAGCAACAGACTGCTGACGGAGGGAAGGCAGGGGAATCAGGGAGCCTAATGAAGCGTAAGAATCTAGGGGTATATCAGCGATCTAAAACCTACGTCAAAAAAAAAAAAAAAAGCAAATACTCTTCTGTTGCCATCTTGCTTTTTTTCAGAACCTGACATCACCCTTGTTGTCCCAGGATTCTGCTCAACCTACTTAAGCAAAATGAAACAGCATCAGACTATTCTTAACACACCTTGTAACACTTTTGAGACTTGGGGGATTGCTAGAAACACAGCAAGATAATCAGCAGCCATGCCAGATAATCTAAACAGATTACATCAGTTGTCTGCAAGAATTTCAACATTTTTTTGAACTAGGGTAGAGATGTGATTCAGGGGTATGCTTTCCAAATGCCTGGTGTGGGTGAAAAAGCAAAACTTTTTAAAAGGACAGGATGACTGAGAATGATGAGCCTCTGGCCAAAGTAATTTACATTAAAAAAAAATGGACTCAGACATAATTAAACAAAGCAATGTAGCAGATGAACATGTGAACATAAGAGCCAATGATCCACTGATTTGGAGACACTTCAAGGGGAAAAGGATCCTGGAGACGTCCTAGTCCGAACCCCTCATTTTACAAATGAGAAAATGAAGGCCCAGAACGTGACTGAAAATCACAGGGCTATAAGGACAAAATTAAGGCAAGAAAAAAGCCTTCAGATTCCCATTCAAATGTGAGACTTACACCACTGAATGATCACGGTGAAACTGAAGTTGTCTAAAAACATCCTGTGAAGACTTTGAAAGACTATAATGTGAAGAAAACACTATTTTCCATAATAGAAACTAGTTAGTTATATCATGGGAGCCTCCTTAATGCTAAGGAAATACCACAGACCTTAAATGTAAAGTAAGGATTTACATACATGTTCAGTCAATGTCAATTCACAATCAGTGCAGGCTCGGGGTTGGGTTTGACTTAAAGACATTATCATGTGGAACCTGTAAAGCCGGACCACTTGGGTCTAGAAGATCTGAGCCTCAATATGGAAAGTTAAAAAATAAAGTTCTTATTCATAACTGCAAACAGTTATGCTCAATTAAAAAAAAGAAAAAAAAAAGCTTCTCTCCACTGCAAA
Organism: Phoca vitulina; assembly: GCF_004348235.1. Classification (NCBI taxonomy): domain Eukaryota; kingdom Metazoa; phylum Chordata; class Mammalia; order Carnivora; family Phocidae; genus Phoca; species Phoca vitulina. Next base: position 62,953,470 of record NW_022589704.1, on the reverse strand, counting down.
AAAACCGAATTCACCTTTGAAACAACCCCTTCTGTGCTTAACATATTTTTTTCCATTTACATTTTTTGAATCATTGGAAAAGACCTAATGATAATGATTTGAATGTGCTAATAGATGCTGGCAAAGTAGTGTAGGGAAAAAAATGCTGAAATGTCCTTCGAGACATTCAGAACAGACTGCTCTTTAAAACTACAAAGAAATGGATAGAAGAAAATTTTTTTCTAAAAAATGATTTATTTATTTTAGAGAGAGCACACAAGTGGGAGGGGCGGGGGGGGGTCCCAAGCAGACTCCACGCTGAGTGCAGAGCCCGATGTGGGGCTCAATCCCAGTACCCCAAGATCATGACCTGAACGGAAACCCAGAGTCGACACTCAACTGACTGGGCCACCCAGGCGCCCCTAGAGAAAATAATTTTCTGTTGACATATACAATAAAATTATTTTCTTAGCAGTATTCATCATGATGATAGCAACATAGAGGAAAATCTGTGTTAATGACTACATTAAAAGAGTTTAAAGCCACATCTATTACAAAACATACTATTAACTAAGAAGTAAGAAAACAAGGAAAACTATCAGAAACAGAACTCTACCTTTACTGAAACAGAAAACAAAACAAAACAAGCATGGCTGATGAGTTAGTATTCTTCAAGTACTAATATTTAAGAGATTACGCTAAGGAAGTCTCCGACAACAGAGATAGTGCAGCTTCACACCCTAAAATCTCCTTTATGCCCTTTCTCCTCTCTCTGTTTACAAGATCTGCCAGTTCTGTTTCTACAAGCAGACTCCAACCACAAACAATAAAATGGCTACCTTCTATTTTATTTTAGAACCCTGGCTGTCTCCCTCCTAGTTTTATTTGCTGGAAGAGAGAAAGATAAAGCAAAAGGTCTAAGATTATAGCCTCGGGCACTGAAAGAAATGGTGACATGGGCCTTTAATAAATACTGAACAAATAAACGTAGAAATTAAGACAAAAACATTATAAAATCTACGTAGCAGAAAATACTGGTATAGGAGTCACGAGAACAAGAATACAGACCTGTTAAGAACATCCTCTCTCGGTTTACTGGAAAGAAAAGAACTTGCAGCATAATTTGAAACCCGGGTTTCACGGCTATGTGACATTGACCTCCACTGAAAAGACCAGAAAGCAATTTTACAAAGTTACATCCCTGCAGGGAGTTTGTAGAGCCTCCAGGAAAACAACTTCTACCTTCCAAAGCCAAAGCAACTAAGTTTCACATTGTTTAACAAATGGGGTTCTTATTTAGGAACTGATGAATACTCTACACAATAAAAAAAATTAAAAAAAAAAAATGTGTAAAGGCTTCTGCCCTTCCCCATCTCCTACCACGAGGATGGGGGTTACCACCGCATTGCTCTCATTCTGTTTAACAAATTCACAACTTAGTAAAGCCAAGAGGAGGTAGCTGGGGGTTTAAAAAAAGAATCCAATGCTTCTCAGAGAAAGGAGCACAGTCATGAGCCCACAAATTCCTCAGGTCCAACAGCGAGGTTAGACAAAGTTTTACATGGAGTAACATTTATTCCCAAGACTGGGCATAAAATACAGTTGAGCAGTTCTACTGAAAGGTTATTTTCTTTCCTTTCTCGAAACCCCGTTTTTATGAAAATCCATTTTAAAAACTGAACTACAGTTCTGATTCCCACCAGAAAAGAAGTCAGGTTCAGACAGAGAAACAGTGAACAGTGTGACTCCCGGGCTACGGCTGGTGGCAGAGCCGGGATGGCAGCAACAAGGGGAAGTCACTGGGATGTTCCCAGTGGCGCCCCTCTGAACAGGAGCTTTCTAGAAATAACCAGAACCCAGGGTCTCTGTACAACAGCTCACATTGAGCCCTGACACAAGAACAGGAAAAAAGGTTTGAAGGACAGAAGACGACAGCCAGCAGATAAGCTATCTAGACTGGGTGTTAAGCATGTTAGAAATTAAGGTGTGTTTCTCTAACAAAGGATGAATGTGACCCCAAGAAAAACTGGCCAAAATTTAGCAGCATTTGTCCAATCCTGTAGGGCCCGCTGTTGCCACGGCTACATTAACGTCTCCCAGGAGGAATGATTTCTCCATCAATGGGAATCCTGCACTGCACCTCTCCACCTGGTAACATACAGCCTGACCCGAGTGAGCCGGACATGGTAGAAAGCAACACCCAGTAACTTTTCCCTTATCAGGCATTCTACTGACCAGAAGTATTAAACATGTTTCTAATTAAATGCGGTTTATAACATCTGAGGTGCTGCCAAGGAAACAAAAAGCCTTCTAAATCATCAAAAATAAAAAATAAAATTAGGGGCACCTGGGTGGCTCAGTCGGTTAAGTGTCCAACTCTTGGTTTCAGCTCAGGTCATGATCTCAGGGTTGTGGGACTGAGCCCCCCCTCGTCGGGCTCCGCGCTCAGTGCAGAGTCTGCTTGTCCCTCTCCCTCTGCTCCTCCCCCCACTTGTGTTCTCTGTCTCTAAAATAAATAAAATCTTTTTAAAAAGATAAAATAAAATAAAATTAGACTAAGTTTTCAGCAGGAAATATTTTACTGTCCCCCATCTTATACTCTGACATTACATCCTACAACCTCTCTGACACCTCCATCCCACACCTACTACCTGGCCTCACTGTGCTCTCTGGCCCCCAGCCCTCCCCCCTGCCTCTCCCCTCAGCCCCTCCGGGCTTCACCCCCCATCTTATAAGGTCTGGAGCCCACAGCTGACTCTGCTGATACTGCACTTATTATACCCCACCCCCAGGCCCCTTCCTGTACAAATCACACCTGGGAGGAAAGCCGGGGCGCTCAGTCCAAATATACTCATCCTTCATTCCTGAGCGAATGGAGACTAGCCGTGCACCTGATGCCATGACGGATGGTTGCTGGCCACTCCTGGGGGGTGTGGGGGGGGCAGGTATCAGGACTGCCACAACCCTGCTACTCAAGGTGTGGTTCCCGCACCAGCCGCAACAGCATCACCGGGGAGCTTTATCAGAAATGCTGAATCTTGGGCCCCACTCCAAACCCACTAAATCATAATATTCCTTTTAGCAAGCGCTTCAGGTGATTCCTATTCTCATTCAGGTTGGAGAAGCACTGTGCTGATTGCTGTTAGCCTATTCCCTCGCCCCAGCCCGTAATACCAGCTGTTATTTATGTAAGACAGTTACTGGGCTCTGAGAACTTTAAATACCTTAATTAACTTAATCTTCAGGGTAGTTTTGTGAGCTGAGAATCATTGTACTCGCCCATTTTTCTGAGGGAAAACAAGTGAAACACCTGGCCCAACCCATAGAGCTGGGAGAGCCGGGGCCAGGACGGGAGAGCAGGAGTCTGACCCCAACCTTCCAGGGCCGGGCTCCGCTACTGCAGCTCACCGGGGAGCCCCATCCTGCCCAGCTCCAGCCATCTCAAACAGCTCCCTCCACCTGCCACCCTGAGCGCACCAAGGCCATCCAACCTATAGCACGCCCCTTCGACGTGATTCTGATCACCTCCTTCACACGCTCCACCCACCTTAGCCTCTTTCCCGCCTGTATGTAGGAAAATGGATCCCCTTTCCTCTGAAAGCCAACACTTCCTGCGTGCTCCTCATTTATCTACACACTTACCCATTCCTTCAAGACACTTCCAGCCAGGCCCTGCTCATCTACATCCACCAGAAACACATTCAAGTCTCTCCTATACTTCTGCCCAAAAGCGGGGGCAGGCTAGGATTTTGTTCCTTCCACGAGCAGTCACTCCGTCCCTCTCCCCTCCCACACTCAGCATTTTTCTGAAGATCGTCTCTAATTGCTGCCTTCACTTACTCGGCCCATCCTCACTCTTTAATCTCAATACAAAAGATTATCTGTCCCCAGTAGGCCACCCAAACTGCCTCTCCTGCACAGGATTTACTGACTTCACACTTGTGTAATGGAACAAACGCTCCTCTCTGTTGCCCTAATGCTAGCTTGTAGACACAGCTGAATCCCATTCTTTTCCTTCACACTCTCTCCAAACCTGGACTGCTTCTCCTTCTGCTGTTCTCTGTCCTTCCATGTCCTACTACTGTTCTTTTTTCCATCTTAACTGCACACACGGCTGCCAGACTCGGTCTCCTCGAGAGAGCACACAGTCTCCATGGCCTCCCCTCTCTCATCTAAGCTGATGACCTTGGAAACGTTGTCTCTCAGTCTGGTTTTTGAAATGCTCTGTGGGATACGGAAGTCCGATCAGTTGCTAGTGAGCCATCTCCTACACATTCATTAATGCTCGACCCCCAGCCTCGCTCTGACACTTCTCCAGGGCTGTCCACCTCAGCGGATGCCTCCGTGCTGCAGGTGGGTCACAGTTGGCTGAGGAGAGTCCACTGTTAAAATTTCACAAAGTTTGCAAGACAGTTGACCTCACACTGGTTGCGTAAAACTGGCCCCAGTAGGAGTATTTACACAATGGAAACCGGAAAATAATACAAATTAGGATTTGCACTCCTCCCTCACTGCCAGAATACCAGTTTTCAACATTTACCAGCACACCACAGGTGGTTAAGATTCACCTCATGGGAATGTTATAAAATTTGACCGAGACATTTCACATGAGCTTAGTAGTTATTCCTGGGAATAGCTAGTTTACAATGGCAAATATCTCATTCCTATTGCACAAGCCTCTCAAATTTCACCTTTACAACACACCTTTAAAATACACACAAATTGCTTCTTACGTATCAAACATACCATTCGAGGTACAGCTGAGGGAGGCAACTATCTTTGTATTATGTAAACTGACACATACACATACGGCTTGGGATAACATTTATTATGAAAGCATCATGAGGAAACACAGTGTTCTATTCTTTTTTAATGCAAATGAAAGTGAGAAGAGTGACCCCTGAAAAATTGTGTTAGGTGATGCAAAAACTGGATCTATGATGATTGATGCCAATCCTGCAAGTCAAGAGACTAAATAACATTGCTTAATACAAAGTAAGAAAGGAAAACAGGGACGCCTGGGTGGCTCAGTGGTTCAAGAGTCTGCCTTTGGCTCAGGACATGATCCCAGGGTCCCGGGATTGAGTCCCACGTTGGGCTCCCTGCTCAGTGGAGAGCCTGCTTCTCCCTCTCCCTTTGCCCCCGCCCCCACTCGTGCTCGCTCTCACTCTCTCTCACTTGCTCTTGCTCTCTATCTCAAATAAATAATAAAAAAAAAGAAAGGAAAACAAATGATGTATTTCCAAATAAAATTGTTTTGTATAATGTGTTAAATATCATAGTTAGACATAATTATAAGTTTTATCGGTAGATATTTTGTTATTCTATGTCCCTAGGTGTTCAATATGTTCAAAGTCAGCAGCACACTCTTTTTTTTCCTAATCTTTAGATCTGGAAAATAAAGATGCCTTTATTTTCAAGTTACCTTTATAATTAGGAATGTACAATAAATTCTCCCGACAAGACCAATAATTTTACACCTGATAGATTTTCTGTAAAATGGAAATATACATCCCTGCCAGTTAAAGCATGGAATTAAGTTCTCAAACTTCCTGTAAATATTAATATGACAGTAAATCGATAGTAAACATAAATGTCATTGAAAAATTACTCATTTTGTTTATAACAATTTGGAACCTTGATTATTTGATGGAATATGAGAAAAGTAAAGTGTGAAAGATAGAAAAGTACTGGTCTAGTTTACGTTTCTGTTCGCACATTCTAACCCCAGAAGAACAGAAATACAGAAATGTATTATTTCTACTAAGCATCTCTCTATAGAAATTGTTTATAGAAACTATCTGCATATAGAATTCACTAGATAGTGGCTTAATAAGGCCCATATTTCCTGTAAGTTGTTTCAAATACAAAGTATTCAAAATAAAATTCCATTTCGGGTTAAAATGAAACAGCACCTCTGAAATTCCTTCCTCCTCCCCCACCCCCGGTCATCTTGGCCAAGGGGCACAGTCATATAAAGTTCTTAACATGATGTCTGGCACATAACAAATACTCAAGACATGACAGGTGCTGTTATCACTAATAGATTTCATCTTTCTCACAACCCAAATCTACCAAACATTATATTCTGCAAATTTTACTTCCTCCACTGCTGTTGTGTTAGATCAGGTCCCCCTTCAATGTTGGTTTTTTTGTCCTTCCTGTTAAAACAAACTGCTTATCAACCTCCTGGCCACTCATCTCCTGCCTATTTTATCCTTCATACTAGTCACACTAGTATGACATTAGCACTCTCGCAAAAAAAAGGACAAGAGTTCACTATTGCCTATCGAACGAGTCCAGATCCCTTAACATTCCAGTCTCTCCACACCCTAGCTCCAAAAGACCTTTTCAAGACTTCTTTCCCACCATTTCCCTTAAGACATCCTGCAATCCAGTTATGTACAAATACCACACTTTCGCAACTCCCCTTCTCACATATGTATTACACACATGCCCTGGCCTGATCTGCCCTTCTCATTCTCCACTTCTCCCCTTCCTTCTAATCCAAGAAGCTTTTGCCAATTCTCCCAAGTGGTATTTGTGCCTGCAACTTTATATTGCCCTATTCTGTATTACATTTAATGGATGACATACTGAACTGTCTACTCCTTCGGGGCAGAGAGCTACCCTTAGCCTTTTTAAAGCATCACTAATTTATTCATTAGTCAGCAGAGTTTTATTCAATACCTACTTTGATCAAGTTCGAGACGAAAGATAAACTGAATAAAAGTCTACACCACGGAGTAGTTCACCATCCAGATGTGGACAGACCTGTAAGCTAATGATGTCAATAAAATGGAAAGATAGGAGGCTGCGGGACTGCAGAAGAGAGGAAGACTGGTCGGTGAAGGACAGTCAGAGCTCCCCAAACACAAAGCAGAGACATTATTCCACCTGGAGAGACGGTAAGAACTTACGGAGTTCTGCCCACTCAGGTGATGTGGCTGGGTTGCGAAGTACTAGGGTCTACGGGTTGGGTTTAAGGAAATGGCTAAGATTAAAGCTGGAAAAGTTGTGCGAAGAACCCGTACAATAAGAAAGGCACATTCAACGGCCTGCAGAAGCCAGGCAGGAAATGGATAGCAGACCCGGCGAGGACTGGGTGGTCTGGAGAGGGCCTGTCCCACCTAAAGGGAGCGCCCAGCATTAGCTGGCCACTGCCACAGGAAGGCAGCCCCCGTGTGGCCCGATCTTCAGATTCTTCTGCAAAAGTAGATAATTTGGATTTTTATGTGAATGCTCTTGATTTTTTAAATGTTAACAAGTATGTCAAGTTAAAAAAAAAAAAAATCCCTCTGCAAAGGCTAAAAACGATGTGTCTGTGGGATAAATCTGGCCTGTGCGTCTGCACCCTCTGTCGTACACCAAGTCAGAGGGCTTGGGACTCAGACGACAGAAAGACACAGGAGGCTTTCCAGCGGGCACGGGGGAGGGAGAAAGATCACATCTGGATTCCTGAGAGCAGAGCAGGAGAGGAACTGGGACCGGAGGGTGACAGAAGCCAGAAAGAAAAGAGTATTGTTAATTGTTCCGGCTCCTACCGACAGGCAACGAATCTCCCTAACAGGGAGTGACCTCAAGCCCGGTGGCCAGCTGCCTGGCCTCCTCGGGGGCTCGGACCCAAGGGCTTTGGCGCCACTCTGACAGCGACCGCGTGAGGACCCGGAGTCCGAACGAGCCCCTCCCATATTCCCCAAAATGAAAGGTCTGTTGTGTGAGGAAGGCTGTCAGTGAGGGCTTAAAGGAAAGTGAGGACTGCGTTACTGGAAGCTAGGGGACGAGAGGATCCCGCTCACCAGTGACAGGGGTTGGCACTGCTGTCTACGGTAATGTGGGAAATGGGAATCCCCAACAGACTCAGTGATCCAGCTACGGAGATTCCCAGGCAAGCCTACACCTGGCTTCTGCTCACGGCCTGAGATAAAATGTGGGCAGAGAGATGAGCTAAGGAACACACCGGTACCTACAAAACCGTTCCTCATTCCCAGCCTCTCCTGATGTCAAGCAATTCTCAAATTAAGAAATGGCTTCCCCGCAAGGATCAAATCCAGGGTGTGACTGCATGACACTTTGTTGAGATTTCAGAAAGATCTAAGGCCTCCTAGACACTTTCAAACAGACCCAAGGCCTTCTAAGGATCTTAGGAAAGCGTACCTTACAGAAACTCTGCATGAAATAACAAGGCTTCTGAGAACCTGATGGGGGTCGTCCCTCAGCAGTCACGGAGGGGAGCCCAAGGTGGACAACGCATCTTGCGGTCTTCTTGGCTCTTGCCGTGAACCCATCAAGATTCACAGAAAACCCACACAGTTTCTTAAATAATTGTACTACGCAATTATTGCCAAGTTAGACTAAAAGAAACAGAGAGTACACAATGAAAAGGGCCTTTGGATCCCCAAAATTTATGGGCAGGAAGCAGTCTGAGAAGGCTACTCAGCTGCAAATGCTGGCTCTTCTTATGCTTATGGAAAAGGAAGGCTGACTTGAGCAGAACCAAGAGCCCAGAGAGTGGAACCAAGAGCCACAGAGAACAGCAGAACAGGAACTGGAAATGGACCTGGCCAATAACTTCCAGGATCGCCATGGGACCTGTGTCTCTCATCCTTTCCCTTTGGGGCAGGCCTTTAAAATGCCTGTCCTCCCGTTGGGTTTTGGGTGTGTGTTGGGCAGTTAACTGAGAACAGTCCTCAAGGAGCTATACCCAAGGAAACTGGTCCTGAGGAGCCTCCTTTGTTTACCCAGACCCAATTTAGATGGCCAGGTCCTTGACTTTGAGCCTGAGCCTGAGGCCATAATGGGAAGAGACTTCCAGAGGGTCTTGGAAGCGGAAAAGCATATTTTGCATGTGGGAGAGATGTGAATTATTGCAGCCAGGGGGCAGACCACGGCGGAATGTTTTTTTCAAAGATGCCCATAATGATAGCTCCTGTCCCAGGTGTTCTTCCAGAATCTTGTCATTCCACTATCAAGAGATGGGAGTCCCTCTAATTAAATCTGAGCGGGTTTGTGCCCCACCTGTAGCCAACAGAACTAAGTGATGTGGCTTCCAGGGCCAGGTCAGGAAGAGTGATGCAACCTCCCTCGTGCCCACTGGGATACTGGCGGCTGATGCCTGCGGCCAACCTGTGAGCAGCCTGAGTGCTGTGGGGCCTCCATGCTGGCAGGCAGCCCAGACCGGCCTCGTGAGGGGAACACCTGACTATCTGACTGCAGCTACATGAGACCAGAAACCAGTCTGCTAAGGCTCTCCCGAAGCCCTGACCCACAGAAACTTGAGAAAATGGCTGTTGTTGTCTTCAGCTGCTAAATTTAGGGTGATTTGTTACACCGCAATAGATAATCAGAATAAGGATGGTGATAAGGTGATTTATTTTTCATTTTTGTATACTTCATCATTTTTTAAAATTAGAAGGTTGTATTTGATACCCCTTACCAAGACAGATAACAGACTCTGCCATACTTTGGGGCTTTGTGGTCCGTGTTTTCTGACTCTGGACATTCTGGGCCTCTGCACACTTGGATTTAAATTTACACTTACAAATCATTTCCATCAGACCATGTTATTACTCATTATAACACCAAAAAGAAAAAAAAGCCCTTTTCCGTTAATCGTAGATAAGTGGCTACAGCTAAATCTTGAACCTTTTCGCCAGCAACTCACATTGACATTTTTTTTTTGACCTCTTGGAATTCAATGCTTATCTAGTTCTGCTAAAATTTGGCATTCCCTTTTTCTAGAACATAAAAGGACAGACTAAAAGAATGAGGATATTAAAATATTCTGTAGGCAATTAGAGAAAGTTCTAGAGAAACAAAGACTTTAATAATTCAATAATAACAAATTCAAAACACTGGGCTAGTTCAGGGAAGGACACACTTGTAGCAACTCTCTTACAACGCTTTAACATTTTCTAATGTGAAAAGAATCAAAGTTGATAAATGTTGCTCTTCAGATAATGATAATGGAATTTTGTAACTTTGGACATCCAACATGAAAGGGCAATGTCTTGAAAGGGAATGTTCTGGAAGCTGGGAGGGAGCTATTCTAAGGAAGCAGCACAAAACACAGAGAAGCAATCAGATTTCTTATTCTGCTTTAGTCCTATCAAACCTCCAATATGGCATTTCCCCAAGTTAGGGTGACAAAGAACAATGACAACAGCTAGGAGCCAGGAAAGCAGCATCCAATTTTGCAAATATTGTCCTTGAGAATTAAAGCTCCTGCTGGAATGGGTGCCAAGCTGATCTGTAACTTTAGCTAATAAAGAAAACAATGGGAATGTTCTGTTCTGGTAAGACAAACAACACAGATGAGAAAACACACTTCATGTAAAACCAAAAGGGGGAAGAAAGAGAGAAAATAAATGTCTGGCACCGGAGCAGAAACGAGGCTGCTGTGGAGATGGCAGTAAGTCACAAAGTTAACTGCAGGAGGGCTGGGAAGGAGACAGGAGCCCTGTAGCTCCAGGCAGGCCATGCTTAACTGACCACTAGAAGCAGAAGAATTCTAACAAGCCACAGAGAATCACTGGCATGGCCGGTTTTAAGTGCCCACGTGGCTCAGCTACAGTCCACAGCTAAGTCAATCAAATGCTAACCTAGGCACTGCTGTGAAGGCATTTAGCAGATATGATTAAAATCCATAATTGACTTCAAACAAGGGACATTCTCTTTAATAATATAGGTGGGCTGGATGCAATCCGTGTAAAAGGCCTTACCAGCTGAGCTGAGGCTTCTCTGAAGAAGAAATTCCAACTGTCCGGAACAGCTTCTGCAGGGCCTGAGACTCGGGCCCTGCCCTTCCTGATGGCCTGCCCCACAGACATCTGGCACGCCTCACCTGCCCCCCCCCCAGTCACGAAAAGCCAGGTCCTCGCACGAAATCTCTTTACTTATCTCCTACCGGTTCTGTTTCTCTCGTTGAAGCCTAACTCACACACCCACTAAATCCAGCAGCCTACTGGTACTGAGACATAAAAGACCAGTTAGCCAGCAGGACTGCAAAACCAATCACAGCATCCACTGGTTTTTGGTAAGGGGATACGTCAATGTCTCCAGATGAAATATAACGAGTTGAACAAAAAGGACAATAAAATGAAAAATAACTAGGGTGATAAGAACTACCAATAACTTAAGACAGACTAGATTCGTACCTTATAAAAAAACACCCAACATAAAGATTAGGGTTCAGTTACTGGTTAAACATCCTTCGCGTTAACTCTGAATAACAGAACCAACACCACCATCTTGGAAATGTTCTGGCAACAACTACATCTGCGTAGGGAGTGATCACCCATGGAAGATACCCAAATGGACTGAGTTTTATAGACTCCGTAACTCTTACGCAGCATGTAATACAGAGAATGTTTGTAATATTATAATTTCACTCAGATACCTGGTTTTTAAAATATGCACATTCACACAAACGTTTTAGAATAACTCAGATGTCAGTACCAAAGAGTTCCTTCATAAAAATCATTACTAACTGCTCTAAAGATATGTTTAGCTATTACTCAGCTTATGATTCCCAGTTAAATGTCAGCAACAGGTTCTCTGAAAAAGCAGGTCCCTACACAGAAGATCTGCAGTGTGCTCTCCATTACCGAAAGCCAAGTCTCGTCACCCTGAGATCCATAATCCGGCTCTTCCGTGTGAAAGTGAAAGCATGACGCACAGCTGCTGTCCCTGTTGGCAGCAGGGCCTTACCGCTTCAGTTCATCACAGCACGAAGCTCAAATGGAATCGTGTTTATGCTTTTTGGTTGTAAGATCAGTACAACACCCATTTTATGGAATAGTATGCAGCTAATAATAAGCATCAAATAGATCATCAAAATATACAAAGTGGAAAATGCTAGCAGGGAACCAAAACTGTTCCTCACTGTTTAACATAAACGTAAGGAAGGTACAGGGGCACCTGGGTGGCTCAGTCGGTGAAGCGTCCAACTCTTGGTTTCGGCTCAGGTCATGATCTCAGGGTGGTGGGATCGAGCCCCACACTGTGTCCGTGCTCAGCGGGGAGTCTGCTTGTCCCTCTCCCTCTGCTCCTCCCCCTGCTCACGCTCTCTCTCTCTCTCTCTCTCTCATTCTAAAATAAATATATAAATAAAATCTTTTTTAAAAGATTTAGAAAAAAAAGTAAGCGAGGTACACATACACATTTCTAGGTACATTTGTATATGCACACAGCATTTCTGAAAGAGTTTACAGGACTTAGTGATGGCTTCTAGGCTGAGAGGGGGAACTTCTTTTTCACTAAGTTGTACACTTTAAGGAACCCCAAATCCCTCTCCCCCTCTCTAGTTCTGAAGTAATTTAGAAGTAAGACCAATAAGTACACAGAGGTCAAAACATTGTCCTTCTTCTTTATAAAGGTGATACCTGAGAATGTGGCGTCAACATTGAGCCAGCCACCCTCTTTACAACACTGACCCTGGATTCAGACAAGACTAACCTTATCCAGTCCTCAGCAAGGCTGCCCAGCACATTCCCTCACACAGCAGGGCCGCAGTGACCTGACTGAGCACCTCTCTCTGTGAGCAGACCAGTGCCAGGAGAAAGGGAGGGGAAGGGGCTGGGCCACACAGCTGATGTCTCCCTCCAAACTCACCAATCAGGTAAGTCACTGGGCAGAGAGAGGCCAAGAATACTTTGCTAAAGGAATATCAGCAGCAAAGAAGATAATTTCCTCTCTGCCTGTCACCCGGTATGTCCTTTTCCATCAGTTGAATTTTTATCATTATTATGTGTGATGCTGTCAGTCAAAAAACAAATATTTAAAAGTGAAAGATGTCCGTACCGCTTTAAAGAATTTCAAACAACATTGCAGTGTATAACACAGGAAGTAAAAGTAACTACTTTCTACTTCTAAACAATGTTCAAAGATTGTGACTTTTCCAGGATGGGAGGGAGTGATGAAAAGATGAGTTGCTTAACAAATTTTTAAAAAAAGAAGAAAAAAAAAACCTTCTGAAACTCTGACATGACAATGGGGTCAGAGGAAGAACATCAATTTACATTCACCTGCATTTATTACAATAAATGTGACAATGTAAGATTTCCAACATTTTTAATAATTTGATTTCTATGCAACAAATGAAGACTCACCATTACAAGAAACAATTGGTCTGGTCAGTGAACCGATCATCACATTTTTTTTACATGTAGGAAATGTAATGATAGGAGTTTGTGCTTATTAATGCCCTGTCTTTACATTTCTCTATTCCAGGTGGGTGAGTTTGCGTTCTTCCATGTTATGTCTACAGAATAATGGATTCTATTGTTTTTCTTCATCTGGTCTTTGCTACAAAATTCCAAAGATACTAAGAAAATGTTCCAGCACATAAGGAAATTTGTAGCTGGGATAGCGCGTGCCCTGGGGGGTAACACACTGTTAAATCTGTTCTGAGTCTTTATATTTCTATTTAGAGTACCTTGTATGTAGTAGGTACCAAGTATATATATGCCAAATGAATAAATAACATTTTTCTGCTGGAAAGAAGAGCTTTGCCAAAGCAAACCTTGTAACCAGGAGAGAACTTCTCCCCATCCTTCTCCAACCGTTCCCCCTGGAGAGGGATGGCAGGGGAGACACAGCATCATACCGTTGCAGAAGGGAAATGAGGGAAAAGGCAAGTTAAGACCCTAGGACTTCCTGAAGCCCTTTTCATGCCTCATGCCTGGGTAATCGCCAGATCCAGAACGTAACTGGAGTTTGCAGCACTGGACAAAAAGCCTTGCTCTGTGAACCTAATACAGACTACTAGTGCACAATAGACACGTAAGCAGTGTTAGCTGGATAAATAAATAATCCTAGGCTGGAACATAAAGACACAGGGAAGTTCTGGGCCAAGATACTTCAACCAGCAACTCCAGGCACTTCTTTCATGTCCTCAGACAACTACTACCCTTTGCCATCACGGCCCCTGTCATTGTGGTGACACGGGTGACAGCATATAGGGAGGCTAAAGGGCCTACTTTATTCTACCTCCTTAAACAAAGCAACAGCTGGTGTCAAGAAAACTCTGGGCCATCCTCTAAGCATCTGAAAATCCTGAGAGGAAAGTCATCATTCCGAATGCCAAGTAACACCAAAGCTGATGATCAAAATGGACGGGCCCATCTGCCTCTGAGACGACCTGTTAATATCCTACCATGCTGGGAATAATTCAAAGAAGCAAACAAGTCCATGTTGGTTCGCTGAAATCACGTTTCCTTTGTAACCAACTCACTTTGCTATCCCGCTGTCTGCAAAGGGCAGAGACTTCAGATGGAGTTTAGCTGGAAAAAACACACACAAAACTGACTTACACTTGGGTTTGAAAGAGTAAAGGGTCTGATTCCAGCACAAGTTTGAACTGATAAGAAGAGCCAATGATTGCATTATAAGGTCTCTATGCAGAAACATGCCTCATATTTAAATTTCTACTCTCTCCCATTCCATCTCTTTTTATGTTTTTATTTATTTTTTTTAAAGATTTTATTTGTATTTATTTGAGAGAGAGAGAGAGCGAGCATGAGCGGCGAGGAGAAGGAGAAGCAGACTCCAACAGGGGTTGGAGCAAGGAGCCCAACAGGGGGCTCGATCCCAGGACCCTGAGATCCTCATGACCTGAGCCGAAGGCAGATGCTTAACTGACTGAGCCACCCAGGCGCCCCCCCCCCGTCTCTTTTTATAGATCATTCTACCCAAGCTGTCATCCCAAGTCTCACCTATTCACCACCAAAAATGGGTGGACACAAGGAATCCCCTGCATGGTCATCTCCACGGGAGGCTCAAGCCTCTGAGGATGAGAGAGGAACTGCCCAGACTATTGCCCACATCCCAGGTGCCACAGCGTTATAGCCACAGAGACACGATCTAGCTGTGGTGCTGTATTCCTTCATTCATGGGCCAGGAAGGCGGGAAGATTATCACCCTCCATGCAGAAACAGAGGTATGCATGCCACAGAAAGATCAGAAACAGGTGAGAAACAGACCTTCGACTCCATCCTGTGCTGGACTACTACATTTTACTATATTTACTTTTGCAAAAGCTTTATTTTAATGGAACTGTTCATCCGTGTACATAAGGTGTGCATAGTAAAATGAACCTTATTTACCCACCTTCGACGATTACCAACATTCTGCCATTGCGATCTCACCTTTATACCCCCACTCTTCTTGCTCTGGTATTTTTCAGGCAACTCTGAGCCATCCTCTCATTTCACCTGTAACTGCTGCGGCGCACCACCTCATACATAAGGACGTTTTAAAATGTGATCGCAATATCATTTTCACAAACAACAAAATCATCAATAATTCCTTAGTAGAATTTAGTAACAGTCTACGTTCAGTTTTATCCCACTGTCACCAAAAAAAAAAAAATGCCTTTTGCGTTTGTTTATCCAAAACAGGATCTAAACAAGATCCACAAGGAGCCCACACTCTTCAATCTATGACCGTTCTTATTAGGGCCCGTTGAAGCTGGCCATCATACCCACCATGGCAAGCTCTGCTCTAGATGCTGCTTTTTCAACTAAAAAGACAGTGTAAGAACTTCATTATTTTCCCATTCCTCCCAGGAAACACCACCTCCATGGGGATAACACTCATGTCCTTTACATCACTGGGAAAATTAATTCTCAGTAATAAATAAAAGCTATGATGAAGGGCCCAGTGTAGAAACGCTCCAGACAGGAGTTTTATTTCTGGGGAAATGTCTCGACTCTGCTTCCATTCAATACTGAACAGGGCCATAAATTCTATTTTTGTTAGTTCATTTAGTACTAAAAAGAGATTGCCAGAGCAGCAAAATAAGTAACAGAGATTTCCCTGTAAAAGATTCTGAAAAATTATATATTCTAATCATGTAGTTTCCAAACAAAGACAGTATCAACCACTGATTTTAAAAAGAAACCAAGAAATAAAACAGTTGTATATTCTCATGGGGTTATTTTTTTTTTTTTTTTTAAACCTCAAAGCTTCCGAGTCCTTGGTAAGAGACAGGGGAGAGCAAGTGTAGACACATAAATGAGTTTCACAAGTAATTCAAGTCTCCCTGAGGAATCTGATCCACTTCTGAGGAATTAATCCTCTCATCACATCTTCTAATCAGTAGAAAACTCAGTATATTTGAGTACCATCTTTTTTTTTTTTTACCGTTTTCTGCCTCATCCCAACAAGAATCCAATGGTTAATTTGTAGATAGAACTAAAAGGCAGAAGGCACCCAGAAAATTCGGAAAATGAAACATTAGTTCTTGAGTCAAGAGGCTACATATGTGTAGCCTACACCCTCCTAAGATGTCTTGTGCACACACTGTCTCTTGTGCTGAGGACGTCCATGTTTCTCCCTCTGGGCCACACCCTCCTATGATTTGCAGACAAGGACACTGGTCTACTCTACATCTCCATTTGAGATGAGGAGTCCCACAAGTGCCTCAAGATCAACACATTCAAATCATTCAGTATCTGCCCCAGTAAATGTCTCCTCCTACCTTCCAAATACTCTCTACATCAGAAGGCAGGTCAACCTCAGCTTTTCCCAAAACCTTCCTATCCCTCACTTTCTCCTCAACCTCCCATCCCCAAGGAAACCTTTCAAAAACTAAGTCATGTCAACTCTGCTTCCTAAATAGCTCTTCTACCTGTTCTCCAGCTGCCCTACCTAAAGCCCCTACCCATCCTCACCTGCGCTGAACATCCACCGACCCACCTGGATGCTATTTCCAGTCTTGTCCTCTAAACCACACTTCTGCCAAGGTGACCAGTCTAAAAGCAAACTAGATCACTGCACATCTCTCCTTAAATTCTTATCACAGTTCCCAGCTTTCAGGAAAACAAAAACAAAAACAAAAAAACTTAAAAAGCTAAACTCCTCATCAGGACACAAGAAATTTTTTGTTCCGGGTCCTGCCCACCCCTCCGGCCTCACCTCTGAATATCTTCTCTCTACTTCAGTCATACAACTGCTCTTCCAATACATTTCCAAGTATTTGCCCCTGCTGGGTCCCCCAAGTCGAGCTAAGCACCCTTGCTTTCTGGACAAGGAGGAAGATTGCCACGTATCCCACACAGGACAACTGAAGCACCATGACCTTGATGCAGCCCTCGTCCACCACACCGTCTGCCCTCCTCTACCTGCCCCAGTGCTCTGCATACCGTTTCATCACAGTATTTATCCTGCTTGATTATTGTCTCCTGACCAAGTTCTCTCCTCGCCTGTGGGGCCTCCACCCCCAAGTCATCCAGGCTCAAATCTATCCTGTCAACTTTCATTCCTCTCTTGGGTTACTCACAGAAAAAGATGGAGTCTTCTCTCTGTAGCCCTACCACAGTCCCAGAACTTGATACATGAAAAGCACGGGTCCACCAATGAGTAAGCGTCTTGGTGAACCACTCCCCTCCAGAATCCCCTGTGACGTGCCTACCTCACTCCTCTTTTTCTTCTTCCACACTGAGCTTTTGAATATACACGTCTCCAATGACCTCAAAAATCTTCTCACATCCCGAGCTATGAAAGCTCTTCCTGTCCTTTACCATCAAACTCTGAAAAATTATCCATTTGTACATCCTCATCATCTCTTTACTCATTAAATCTGACTGTCCAGCTTCTCCTCTTACTATTAAAACTGAGCTAAATCTGATGTCCTTTTGTAAGCCCTCACTGTCCTTATTCTCTGCGAAATTCAGAACTGCTGGCCACCTCCACCATCCTGGTTCCTGTGACAGCAAGTTTCTTTTTCTCCTCTAACAGCTCTCTCCATCCTCTATCTGGCCCACCACTGTTCCTTCAGGACTTCCCTATCCTCTCTGCAATGTCCTCCTTGGCAATCACATCCAATCACATGGTGTCCACAATCACCCCCATGGAGAAAACTGCTAAACAGAGCTCCCTTCAGTCACAGTCCATCTGAGCTACACATTTCCTTCAGTCAACAGGATGCTTTCAAATGGCGGTCACAATGGAACTTCAAACTCAAATAGATGCCAATGAACTTGGCATCTATCTTCCACCCTGAAGGGATCCCCACAACCATCCTCCTGTCCCTACAGCCTTAAACACTTTCTGCTGCCTCCCTCTGTGCCTTTCCCTTCCACATCCAGTCACTTACCGAGTTCTTTCAAGCCTAGCCCTTCAACAGTCCTTACTTGTGTTCTTTCCTCCCTATACCTCTGTCACTGTTCTAGTTCGGACTCTCATGATCCCATGCCTAGACGTCTTTAACAGCTCTGCCAGCCTATGTCCCCTCCTTCAGACTGCCCCCTACTCTTCACCACTCGCAACCCAACTTTTCCAGTGGCTTCCCTGCCCACACAGTACCCATCATTGGCTCCCTGTAGCTTACAGCACCATGTCCCAAACCCATGGCTTATGATCTAAGGCTCTTCATGTCCTGGATTCAATCCGGCTTTAAGATCCATTCCCTAGGGGCGCCTGGGTGGCTCAGTTGGTTAAGCATCTGCCTTCAGCTCAGGTCATGATCCCAGGGTCCTGGGATCAAGCCCCATATCGGGCTCCCTGCTCAGTGGGGAGCCTGCTTCTCCCTCTCCCTCTGCCTGCCGCTCCCCCTGCTTATGCTGTCTCTCTCTGTCAAATAAATAAAATCTTAAAAAAAAAAAATCTCATTCCCTACTAGTTCTCTTCATGCAGGCTTTAAACTCTAGCCCAGAAAGATGCCCGATCATAAACCTTACCTAGGTCATTTGTTAAATTTCCAGGCCCTGCTCAAGACCCACTGAGGCAAAACTTCCAAGGGATCTCTGGGATCAAGCTCAATGCCAAAAAGGAAGGAGCTTTCAAGAGTAGGTGTCCGGGGTTTGGGGGGGGTGGGGAGGCAACTAAAGAAACAGCCTAAAATTAGCTGATTTAATTACCTAAATTAATTTGTCTTCTACTGTACTGATAACTGTTCCTGAAACCAAATTATGGTCCTGAAGTAAGAGAAAGAAGAGGAGAAAAATGCTAAAATCCCCACTATCATCAGAAACCTTTACTGAGTTTACTAGCCACTCAGGGTAGCTCTCTTCCGTTAGTCACCAAACTTCCTCAAAAATCACCTTTCTATAAACATGAATGCCTACAAAGACGAAGGGTGTGTTTTCTTTGTCCCTGTCAAAAGACAATTCACTGATCATGTTCACAATGAAACAAAATCAATTTAGAATCTCAGACTAAAGATCTTATGTCAATAGGTGTTACTTTCTCAAGAAAAATAACTGAAGCAGAAACCTTAATACATGTCCATTGAATTTTAAGCATTAATTATTAATATCTATTTAATTGCTAAATATGGGGTTTTATAGGTCAGGGTCAGGTAGTTTTCTATTTTTCACACTATCCCCAAAAAGATATGTTTTTTAATCTAACCATATTATAACACATGTCTGAAACTGTATGGTTGAGATTTTTGGAATATAAAATCGATTCACATTTATCATTGAAAATTTAGGAAATTAAGAAAAGAACAAGGACGGAGGCGAGACTCCTTCCACTAGGTGACCCTACAACATAACAGTTACCAACAAAAGGGCTTTTGCATCAGACAGAGGTGACCCAAGTTCCAACCTGACCACTCAGCGGATGTCATTACCAATTCCACGTCTCGGTCTCATCACCTGTCACCCTGACTGATACCTACCGGGTCAGGCTATTACAAGGACAAATGACATAATGTGAATAGAACTTTTAGCCCACTGCCCAAAACTTAGTATGTGCTCAAAGATGCTGGTTTGTACTGAATTCTACTCTAGAAAAAACAAAAAGTGGGTATGTCCTCAGCTTCAAGAGCTCTCAGAGAATGAACCACTGTGGACTCCATCCAAATGTGTGGAGTTTAAACCTATTGTTGACTTACCTATTTCCTTAGAACTATGTGGCCTAATATAACTATTTTTGGATATCTGAGATCATCATTATGAACACCAATAATAAATGGATGAAGATGGCATCAGGCCACAATTTTTCTCTAAGGTCTCCATACAGGAAGAAAGATGTGGCACCCAGGTTACAATGTTATAATGAGATTTAAAGTATTAATGATATAATGTCTGAGATAAAGATAAACTTCCTCATGAGACCTTTTCCATATTTATATTCTGAATTATACTCTTATAAATATATATGTCAAATCAGTGAGCACAGGAAAAAATCTTGCAAGAGATATAATGGTGCCCAAAATACCACAGGGTAGAGAAAAGAACAAGATTACTAACTCACTATTCTAGAACCTTTTCTTACCACATGCTACTGTGTGTCCTTGTCCCACTCAACTACAGCTCCCAACAGCAGCCTGGGTCAGAGCTGACAAGGGCCACCAAGCCGACCATTACCACCAGTGCTCTGAAGCTCTTCAGGCAACATATTACTCTCAGAGAGGACAGCTTTGAAAATGCCAGAGTCCTAACTGCATCATTGCTTGTTCCTCACTGAATCCCAGAGCCCGGTATGCTAACTGGCACATTCCAAGTGTTCAGCCAAGATTAGTGGATGAATGAATGCACACAATCACTAAATACGTGAGTGTATACCAGTATGTAATGTGATTTTGCTTTAGAACATCTGACTCAGGGCAACTGGGTGGCTTAGTCGGTTAAGCGTCTGCCTTTGGCTCAGGTCATGATCTCAGCGTCCTGGGATCGAGCCCCGCATCGGGCTCCCTGCTCAGTGGGGAGTCTGCTTCTCCCCCTCCTTCCCACTCGTGCTCTCTTCTCGCTGTCTCAAATAAATATTTTTTTTAAAAAGAACATCTGACTGAATCACATTCTATAATAGTACTAAAATTTAGCTTTTATTAAGTGCTTCCTTGTGTGATTTTCATTTTACAAACATGTCTCCAAAACTGACAAGAGCTAGGCAAATAGGTATTACAGAGTCTGAAAAATGGAGTCTCGTGGAAGCTAAGTATTTCCCAGAGGCCTCAGAGCAAGCTGACACTAACCCTTTCTCAGAATATGTATAGGGTAAATCAAACAATTGTGTAAAACAGTACTAAGTGGCGCAACTAGGTGGCTCAACTAGTTGTGCCTCTGACTCTTGATTTTGGCTCAGGTCATGATCTTATGGTCATGAGATCAAGCCCTGCATCAGACTCAGCACTCAGCAGGGAGTCTGCTTAAGATTCTCCTTCTCCCTCTGCCCCTCCCCACCACTCTCTCTCTCTCTCTCTCTCAAAATAAATAAATCTTTAAAAAACAAAACAAAAAACCGTATTAAGTAATTACTATATTTACTTCTTGATTCTTCTTCAGTATAACACCCCAACCTAGAATGTGCCCAGCGTACTGTAAGCACCCAATAAATATTTGACTTTTTTTAACCAAACACATATTTTATTTGATTTAAAAAAAAATTTTTTTTTTAGAGAGAAAGAGAGAATGTGCATGCACACAAGCGGAGGGGGGGGTAAGGAAGGAGGTGGGGAGGGGCAGAGGGGGAGAGAGAGACCCTTAAACAGGCTCCACGCCCAGCACAGAGTTCCATCTCACGACCCTGAGATCACGACCTGAGCCCAAATCAAGAGCCGGACGCCTAACCGACTGAGCCACCCAGGCACCCCAAGTGCACATATTTAATAATCAAAATAAATATTTGTTGCAAGGGAAGGAGGGAGTGAAAAAGGACAACGTAAGTGTCCATTTCTCACTCGAGATCTGCACAATCATTTTATTCTAGTGTCTTCTACTTCCCCTCATAGGAAGACTAGAAATCACCAGGAGATTCTGATACTACACCTCCTGTATTTTACCATATGCTACCCTAGCCAGCTGCTGGGGCAACTAGGGAGCGGCTCTGCTGTCTCCCACCTGCTGAACACAACTGGCCTTGTTCTCCCGCCCCAGATACTGACAAGGACGCGCCCTCCGATGTAGCTCCTGTGGCTGTGGGCCCAATAAGTGTCAGGGACGCCCAGTTCCCCAGGAGCTGTCTGTCCTGCCTCCCCCAAACCTCCATCTGACCCGGTGTGTCTTGCCTTTATCTCCTGCTCTCATTTTTTTGCTGTCGCTGCTCACTGTTCCACTCTCTTACCCACCCCTGGGGTTCTTTTCCTTCTTATTTCTTTTCTTCTCTTTCTCCTCGTTTTCATCTCCTTTTCCCATTATTGCCTTTTATTGAAAAAGTGACCGCACAGATAGTGTTTTCCAGCAGGATCACAAGATTTCCCATCTCACATCATGCTCTTTTTACAATGTACCATTGACACTCATCGCCTTGATGGGCAGAGCCTATATCCCCTCCCCCCTGAATCTGGGTTAGCCTATAACCACAGACAAATTGATGGTATGTGGCTTCCAAAGCTAGGTCAAAAAAGGCCATAGGATTTCTGCCTGGTCCACATGGGAAGTTCACTCTTGGAACCCAGTCACCACGCTATGAAGAAAGGAGACCACGTGGGGAGCCCATGTGGGGGGACTTAGCTAGCTGAGGTCCTGGCCGGTAACCACCGTCGATCGCCTCCAGCCATGTGATCGGGCAAGCCTCACAAAGCCACCAGTCACTCACAGCTTCAACCGCGTGACAGAAACCAAGCAAGATCTGCCTAACTAAGCCCACTCGTACCCCAGAACCATAAGAGACAATAACAAAATGACTGTTGCTGAGGTAAGCCACTAAGTTTTGGGGTGATTCATTATGCAACAATTGATAACCCACAGATAATTATCAATAGCAACCTAACACATCAGCGTGGGCCTTAACACCTAACAGAGTGAAATTACCAATCCAAACACAGGTGGGGCTGTTAACGTGAATAGTTCATCTTCGTTAACTGTGTATTGATGTTTAGTATTTGGTGGCTACTTTTATGCTCGAAAGAGGGGTCCTTATTACGTTATTCCCCAAACACTTCTGAAGAGAGAGCTATTCTGGAAAACTGAGTATTCCTGAAAACTAGCTTTCAGAAAGCTTCCATTTTACTGTAATATTTGTCAAACCCCCAGCTATACCTAAAGCGTTATACAAGGTTAAATATATACACTGTTCAGGTCGTTGATAATGTAAGTTTTTTAATACCAATCTATAGCAAAACTCATATAATTCAAATTATCCAAAACTCTGTCAATTTCACTGAATTGAGAATACCACGTTCACACTGACCTTCATAATTTCTTCACATCACATGACGTGGCAATACCCAGATGCAGTGGCCAAAGAAAGGTTTTGTTTTTAATACCATAACATAATCATACAAAAAAATTATAATAGGAAAACCAAACATCACTTCACACCAACACAACAAATTCAAGTTATCCCAAATTTGTTTTGAGAAAACTTAAGAGACAGAAGTCCCCACTGCTTTTGATTGTCCAGCCTGTTTCAAGTAGAAAAGTTTGGAAAGTGGAATGGCCAAAGACAGGCCACACGGAGAAAAAGGGAAAAAAGGCAAAGCACCTGAGTAATTCTTAGATGGGCTAATCAGTCTCCGAAAAGTCAATACTAGGCAGGACCATGAATCAATTTTTCAAACAGTTTATCACAGTTAATTGAAAATTTTGCTGCCTATTTCAAGGTTTATATTGCGTCCACAATTGGGAGACCTAAAAATCTTTACAGTGGAAAGGTTCAAGACCAAATGAAAGTCAACTGAAGTAAAAAAAAAAAAAAAAAAAAATCAAGAACCACGTATGAGGCACCTGGGTAGCTCAGTCGGTTAAGTGTCTGACTCTTGATTTTGGCTTGGGTTATGATCTCAGGATTCTGGGACCAAGCCCTACATCTGGGCCACCTCCCCCTATCAACCGCCCCCCCCCAGCCCGCTCACTGGGAACTCTGCTTGTCTCCCTCTTCCCCTGCCCCTCCCCCTGCTCACTCTCTCTCTCTCTCTCTCAAATAAATAAATAAATCTTTAAAAAAAAAATCAAGAACCACATTAAAAGAGAAAGCGAGCACCCTGTGGGCCCTTGTAGCTGTTCTCCTATAGGGGAAGAGCATGCTGACTTCATCTTGATATTCACAGAGAAGTACTGCTTACTGCACTCTACTAAGAGCTTGGCCGAGCATTATCTTTTTTGTATGCACAGCTTTATCAAAATATAATTCACCCACCATACAATTTACCTATTTAAAGCATGCAAGTCAATGGTTTTTAGTACATTCACAGAACAACCATCACCGTAATCAATTTTAGAAGAAATTTTATGACCCCAAAAAGAAACCCCGTGCCCATTAGCAATTAGTACCCATTTCCCCCTAGCCTCCAGTCTTAGACAAATACTAACCTACCTTCTGTCTCAACGGATTTGCCTGTTCTGCATATCTCATATAAGTGAAATCGTGCAACATCGTGCCCTTTTTTTGCATTCATTAGCTGACGATATCTGGATTGGTTCTAGTTTGGCTCTTATAAATAATGCTGCTATAAACACTCGTGTTTACTTTGGTGCTTTCTCGTCAGCACGTACCTAGGAGTAGAACTTCTGGGTCACAGGTGAACCTTCTGAGGAACCGCCAGGCTTCTCCACAGAGCAGTTACACCAACTTACACTCCCGCTAGCAACACCATGTGAGGGTCCGAATCCCTTACGTCCTTGCCAGTGCTTATCTGTTCTTCTGATTGTGGCTAACCCAGCAGGGATGAAGTGGTAGCTCACTGTGGTTTTGATTTGCATTTTGCTCCTCTGCATTATCTTATCTAACCCTCAGGACAACCTTAGGAGGTAAGGACCAATCCACATCCCTATTTGGTACTCCGGAAACTAGACTGGAGAAGTTCAGTACCTGACTCAAGGTCAGAGTCATATGCAGATGTTGCACCCCCCAGAGGCCTCCCACGATCCTAAGAATGTTGAACAGGAAGCCCCTCAAGGCCCTTCCAGGTGTGACTATCTGGTCTTATACATATATACTGTTTAAAAGTCTCTTCTCTAGGTGAATTTTCTTTGGCCTCAATATCAGGACTTCTGAGTAGGAGGTTTGTGTTCTAATTCATAACAAGGATAAAGCTACAACCCCATCACATTGGCGCAGGGCCAAATCTGAGGTCCACCTTCAAGCAAGGGCACAGGACTTAATATTGCGGTTGAAACATACAAAATTGCCCATATCCAAACACGGCAAATTCACGTTTCACGTGCATTTTGTGAACTAACCTTACTCCTGGCTTTCTGTTTCCTTCCCTCCTTATTTTCCCCTACCTCGTTTTTCCCAACTATCAAATAAATTTTATCTAGCCCTTTGTTTCCATCTTTGTAAACCATCTCAAATCTTTCCCAAAATGGAGTAATAAAGAAATAAACACACTAAATGTTTTCAAGTAGGTTTTAAAATAGCCTACAGGTGCAGGTCCTTTCATTAGATTCTGTACTTTCCTAAGCAAACTATTCTCCAAGAAACAGAAAACATTGCCTTTCTCTGTATCTTGGCAGGAAGGAAAACGGTTTTATAATATTCTAAATTAGACAAGCTTTCCAGATAGTTGGGGAACGGAAAGACAGGCAGTCACTGCCCAGCAGGATAAAAAGAAGAAAGCAGTGATTCATTTATACACTCGTAAATACACGCAAAGGTTATTTCCCCTAGAGAATCTGAGATTTTTTTTCCTTTTATTTATGTATAAAACGTCTTGATACTTCTTGATGACTGAATGCTGCTACTGAAGACCACCACTATCTAATAGAATTTGACAGCTGCCTAGGAAAAAGTACTCAACATTCCAGTAAACTTTCTTCTCTTTTTAAAGTGCTTATGTAGATGCTATAGCGGGTACCCATGCTTTAACGCAGCTCATTCTTTTCTAAGATTTTACCCTATCTACGGAAATAATTGCACTAGTGTGGGCAGACACACTGGCTCAAAAAACTACCAACCACAGAAGTTCATCAGTTCAGTACCAGTTAAGCCATGTGTGTGTATAGAAACAACTACTATGTAGTCATTAGAAATCATATAGAACCATACCAGTTGCCATGGGGAAAGGTCTCAATCTTCCATTGAAGAAAAGCAAGGTATCCAACAGTTGGAACAGCGTGTCTATCTGCACACATATATGTATATTCATAGAGAGGTAGCTGGAAGGATGTGTAACAAAATGCCAACAGTAGTTATCTCTGGATTGGGGTATTTCAGGGAGTTTTTACCTATCTGGCACTTTTCTAAATCATTCTATTCCTCGTAATAAGCATGTATTAATTTTACCAAACAATAAATCTGTTTTCCTCAGAAGATTAAAAAAGAATCCCACAAGTGCAAAGCATTGTCCTAGGCATTAAGAAGCAATCCAAGATGAGAAAGAGAAAGCTAAGAGCTCTCAAACAGCTGATAATCCTACTGGGAAGGCCAGACACTGGGAAAGAAACAATTAAGTTGCAAGTAGTTCAAGGTGGGAGTTTCAAAATGAGTTCAGTGCATTCAGGAAAGAAAAGCAACATGAACTATGAACGTGTGAGCCCAAAAGAGACAGGGGTTTCCTGAGCGTGTGGGTGGGATCTGTGAAGGTGAGGGATGAAACAGAAGGAAGTAATGCGTCCAGAAATTCAGAAAACAAGTGCAGTGGTGGAAATCTGTATCCTATTTTTCAGGGTCACTAATTAGAGCTCCAAATTCATTTAGCTGAAGCTCAGCATTCTGACCTAACAGTAGAGGGATATGAGGGTTCTAAAAACCATGATATTTTAGAAGATAATTTGGTAAAATTTCATACATATCCACCCTTTGACCCCAGTATTCATCCTACAGAAAAACTTAAACACATGCAAAACAACATGTATACAAGAATAATTAATGAAGCAATGTTTGTGATTGCCAAAGTCCGGAAACATCCAGATGTCTAACAACAGGAAACTGATTGAATAAATTATGCCTTCCAATAGTGGAAATGTATTCAGTGAAAAAAGGCAAGGCAAAGAACTGCCTAATGTGTTACCTTTTGGGGCCATGGTGAGTAAAAACTAAGACTGTATATTCACAAATTGGGCAGATAAACATGTCAAAAGCAATTTCAAAAAGGCAATCCATGCAGTGGTAGGCAGGCTGGATTTTCAAAGTGCTTCTTCATTATAACCTCTAGATACTGGACAGAAAGTTCGTTATCTTGAGAAGGGAAGAAGAACTTAGTTCGCCTTACTCATTCCGACAAATTCCATGGCTTCTCCAAGCTCTCCTCTAACCCCATATCCACTGGGAACAAAACAAGGCCTGTGCTCAATTAGGGACAACGTAACTCAACAATTCAGCAGACTGCAAACCAGTTCTAGCCCAAACAGGTACCCTGAAGTCATTTCATGAAACAATAAAGCCAGCAGATCGGATCTCCAAAAGGCAGACTACTCTCTTGGTTCAGCAGGCATCCTTCAGAAAATCCCCACTATTAGATATTATCTAATGGCATAAAAATAACGGGTTTTGGGCAAGGGAGTCTGGGCTTGTAAGTCAATTTCAAATGCAAGCTCGGGCTGGCACGGTGTAGCCAGGAAACCTGGAAAATGACAGCGAAAGCTTTAAATAGGCAAACACCATTTCTTAGAGGAGCTTCTACGGACAGGAAATACCAGTGATGTCTTTGGAAGGGCTGTGTAAAGCTGTACACATTTAATTGAGATTTTTAAGGCCAGGGTTTGCAGGATTCATAACCGAAAGGGCAAGACCTTGGGTGAGTGATGACTCCAATTTTGGGAGAAATGAATTTGGCTGTGTTCTACAGAAGGGCTATATTTATTCCAGAACCTCACTTGAGCACTGAAATCCAAGATAAGAATTCTATTTTCCTTTAAAGAACAATAAGGGTTTCCAGTGAAGGCAGGCTTGTCTTCCAGTCCTTGGGTACAGGCCTTGAGAAGAGTAATATATCAAGACTCTGATATATTTTTAAAGTAACAATACCCAGTGTAGAGTCCAGACTGCATAAGACTTTAAAACCGCTTCAGAGTCAGACTGCCTCTGAACAAACCCCCACACTAGCACTTACCAGCTGGGAGACTCCAGATAAATTACTTAACATTCTATGCACTTTGGTTTCCTTGTCTGTGATACGAAGATCTAATAGCACCTGCCTCACAAGGAGTTTATAATGATTCAATGAGAAAATGTCAACCGAGCACTTAGCACAGTATTTGGCCCAGTTCAAGGTCAATAAAGATCAGCTATAATCATTATTACTCTTGTTACTGTTACTGCTGTTGTTCTTCTCCTATTAACTATACATACACATGTTGGAACTAAATTTAAGGGGCACTTGGGTGGCTCAGTCGTTAAGCATCTGCCTTCAGCTCAGGTCATGGTCCCAGGGTCCTGGGATCGAGTCCTGCATCAGGCTCCCCGGTCAGCGGGAAGACTGCTTCTCCCTCTCCCACTCCCCCTGCTTGGGTTCCCTCTCTCGCTGTGTCTCTCTCTGTCAAATAAATAAATAAAATCTTTAAATTTTTTTAAAAATAAATTTAAAAGAACAGATTATAGCCCAGATCAAGTTGCACCTGAATTAAAACTTAAACAACAATCCAGAATCCCGGAATCAAGCTGGAATTCAAGATGACATAACACTTGCTGGAAAGGGGGGGAGGGGGGAGGCGGCCTTGTGTTTGACGACTGCGATGTTTACCACAGATAAGTCACCTGGAGGATGGCCGTTGTTTCGAATGACACAGCTTTAAATTTCAAAAATTATCTCGGTTGGTTGGTTTGCCAGAACTATCTATTTAGCATTAGTGACTCTGCTTACAAAATACTTTTTAAATAATCATTAGTTAACTTCATGGCTATCAAGCTGAAAATCAGAGGGTAACTGTGATTTTATCCTCAGGCCTTATTCTCAAATATTCTAAACTTCGCTTTTTTTTTCTGATTCTAATTCCCAGATGAATAACTTCATAACATGATGAACTGGTCTTTTAAAAACCCATAGGTCTTGAACTTGGGGGGTTCATCTGTAATACAGCTTGCTACAGAGAAACCTTTTTGAAAGGTTTTGCGAATCTGGAGCTTTCCAGAATGATGTGTCACTTCAGTTACCACAGGCCTGCTTGAAAGAAGAAAGCATCTGTCCTAAAAGACACTTCGGATCATTATACTTAGCGTATGGCAGGCACCGCCTCTGTTTGTCAGTCTCCATAAGGCGCTTAAATGTAGAATCAGCTCGAACATTTCTCATCAGGGAGTTGCCACAAATAAAGGAAATCTGGACTCACTGATTTACTACTCGACCTTAAAACAAATCACTTCACATCTACGTACCTATGTTCAAGTTTGCGGCGCACAGATGGCTCTGTGAAATACCTGTTCTATTCTTTGCCTTGCAGTTACATTGAATATAACCCACAATGTGGGACGTTATTGGGAATTTTATTCATTTTCACATTCCTTATTAATCCACCAAGTGGTAATAGCTACTGTAACCCCGTTCACAGTGACTATGTCCTGCGACCACGCATAATAAAAACTGTCATATTTCCCTAAGCCTCACGTAAAGGGTCCGAGCATCATTTACTTTACAGTTGACTCATGCCCTTGCACCAATAAAGGCCATTAGTACAAATCCAGCTTAGTGTTTGCCAATGTACGCAGCCTACACATGTTCAAACCAAACAAACATTCTCTCCCTAATTCCAGCACAGCTGTTTCAACAATGCTGGCAAAATCCCACCTCCTACAGAATACACATGCCGCTTCTAACTACCCACGGGAATCGCACTTTCTACAATGTCCTGTGGTGTTCCTGAGCCCCGTTCATAACTGCTAGAGTCACATGTCCCTGCCTCTAAGTCAAGAGCACAAACAGTTTGGGGATGTCGTGGCCCCACCGTGTAGCGCTCTGTGACCCGTTTTTGGAGAACTGCCTTTCTCCAGTGATCTTTCACGCTCGTCAAGAAACGATGGAACACTTCCCCTAGTGTTCCAGAACTTAAAAGACTCAACAGGGCATAAAGGTTGCTTTTCCCTCCAGAATTCCTCTTCTCTAGTGAGAGGCTGGGAATTTGAAGAATCAATATGTATCACTTATGCATATTTAAATGCATATTGTAAACATCTCATCCTATCATACTATCAGACCGGAAGTGCATTCTGTGTGGGAGCAAGATCTGCTTGAACTCTAAGTGAAGCACGCAGCAGCACACATTGTGTTTTCAGAAAGATATGATGAAATAACAAAAGCTAAATATACCACACACTTCCTCTGTATTAGGGCAACTAACTTCAGTCTTACAGACTTTAATTTAATAACCACAACAACTCAATGATGTAGATACTATAGCTATCATCCCATTTCTCAGATAAGGAAACTGAGCTTTGAAGAAGTACGGGTAACTGGTCCGTGGCTGAACCTTTAGTGAACAGAGCTGCCACGACAGGAACGCAGGCAGTCTGGCTCTTGATGCCTGGTGGTACAGGGTTCTGGGCTCATACAAATGAACACACATACCATATGTGTAAGTAATGAGGCATAACAATAATAATATAGGGGCGCCTGAGTGGCTCAGTCGTTGAGCGTCTGCCTTCGGCTCAGGTCATGATCCCAGGGTCCTGGAATTGAGCCCTGCATCGGGCTCCCTGCTCAACAAGAAGCCTGCTTCTCCCTCTCCCACTCCCCCTGCTTGTGTTCCCTCTCTCACTGTCTCTCTCTGTCAAATAAATAAAATCTTTTAAAAAAATAATAATAATAATATATAACTTAAAATGCTACTGCATTGGCCCATGGGACCCTCCCCTGCTCCAGTCCTGCTCGGTACCATAAATCCTGTTTGCAATTTACCTCTTTTTAAAAAAATATTATCTCAAATACATATTCCTAAATATTAGATCACTTAATTTTGTTCAGTTTTGGAGTTTTATAAAAATGGTCTCAATCTCACTATAGTCCCCTGCAGCTTACTTGTTTTCACTCCATATTATGTTTCTGAGACTCATCTGTGCCGTTCATTTTTACCGCTGTATGATATTCTAATGGGTGGGTATACTACAGTTAGTCATTCTCCCGTGTAAGGATACCTGCGTTATTTTCTTGTGTTTACGATTGTGACTGCTCTTCTGAACATTCCTGTAAATGTCTCATAGTATGGTGTACAAAAGTTTCCATGGATATAGAATTCTCTAAGTGTACAGTTGCTGGACTAAAGGACATAAAAATATCTTTTGTAAGAAGGTGCCACCTTCAATTCCAATTGATTGTGGTACTTTTCACTCCTGCCAGCTATTTATAAGAGGTGCAGTAGGTCTACTAACGATGTGGAGCAACTTTTGGAATGTTTCTAGGCCATTTGTATTTCCTCATCTAGGAAACGCCTGTTTGCGTATTTATGTTCATTTTTCTACTGATCTGAAGAAGTTCTTTGCGTATTTTAGACATCAATCACTTACCTGTTGTATGTCTTAAAAACATCTTTTCCCGGTTTGAGGTTTATCTTTCTGTTATGTTAACAGATAGACAACTGTCCTTAACTTTAATGCAGGCGACTTTAATAGTCTTTTCTTTTAGGGATAGACTTTTTGGATCTTGTTTAAGAAAACCTTCCCTGCTTTAAAGTAATGTGGTTGTTTGTTTGTTTGTTTGTTTTCCTGAAAGTTTTAGTTTTGCCTTTACATTAAATGTTTTAATTAGTTAGGAATGAAATTATTTGTATAGTATAGAATAAGAATTTTTTTCCATACGGCTGTGTTTCTTGTCCCAGAACTATTTACTTAATACAAGAGTCCCTCTTTCTACCCAGATCTACAATACATCTGTCATATACCAAGGGTATGTTTGGGGGTCCTTTATTTTATACCATTGATCATTTGTCTATCCCCAATATCACAATGTCTTGAGCTACTCTGTATATTCCTAAGCTTTTGCTCTTCAAATAAATTTTGCAATTAACTTGTCTCAGTATTATCAGCTTAATTCAAGAATCTTAGACTCAACTTTTGTCAAATGTAAAAATAAATAAGTAAAATATCAATACATGGGCTAAAACACAGATTAAACACAACTCTCTTCCCTTTGCTGCTGTAGAACTGATAAGCACGTTTACCTTCACATCAACACACCCATCGTATTTCAGCCTCTAGCTTCTTTTTTCTTTTACTTTAGATCCTTACATATTGTCTCCACTTTCTGTGAACCCAGAAATGCAATATGATCTATGTTTAAGGCAGGCTAGTTATTGGGAAACTCAACTTATTTATCACATGTACACAGTGAAAGAGAAAAAAATACCCTAAACTAAGCAAAATTCATTCCCCAAAATGAGCTATTTTCTCCTTATAAATTCAAAGACAAATTTTTAATACCTATTTGAATTCCACTTTCAAACTCTTCTAAGGCTCTTGGAAGTTTCAATATGACATGGAATGTAAAAGCTTTCACTATCCTCCATTCCAACAGAGAAATTCCTGTCCTCCTTCCCTCCAAACAGTGACAAGAGATAAGAACCTCATTGACTCTTTATTGGAGAAGGGTTGAAAGACATCTGACCCAACTTCCCAGTAGAGACAAAAATAAACTCCATATTCATTCATTTGGCCAACACCTACTAAGCACCTATCTTGTCAGAGAACACAGTAAGAACTGAAGTTAACCACATAGGATGGTCCCTGCTCTTCAATGAATGCACAATCCATTAATTCTTCTTTCTGTCACCTATCTACAGCTTCAGCAATATAAAAAATTAGTACCGAAGCAAGAGCCAAAAGCAGTGATCCAAGTCTTGGTCACTGATTAAAAATCCATTCAATCTCCACAGAACTCAGTTTCTGCTCTCTATACCAGGAGGATATGTTCAGACCAGTAGTCTTCAACTGAATTCTTTGAACTCCTAAGCTTTCTCAAAATCTCCTGCATCCAAATTTTTGGACATCCAGATGAAATGTTTTTCATGGTTTGCAGAATTTTAATACCAGGCGGATTGGATGATTAATTTCATAAACTTGTGCACTTCATGACACATATAGAAAATGATAATAATTATACAGCATACTGGGATAATCTACTAAAGAGGTTCGTAGCAACCAGCCCCAGAACTCCAGCCATCTCAAGCCCTGTTCAACTGCCTGGAGGAATGAGAAGATCAATATTGTGGCTCACCTGTAACCCAGGGCTAGTATCCAAAATATATAAAGAACTTATCAAACTCAACACCCAAAGAAAAAAGAATCCATCAAGAAATGGGCAGAGGACATGAACAGACATTTTTCCAAAGAAGACATCCAAATGGCCAACAGACACATGAAAAAGTGCTCAACATCGCTCGGCATCAGGGAAATCCAAATCAAAACCTCAATGAGATACCACCTCACACCAGTCAGAATGGCTAAAATGAACAAGTCAGGAAACAACAGATGTTGGTGGGGATGCGGAGAAAGGGGAACCCTCCTACACTGTTGGTGGGAATGCAAGCTGGTGCAGCCACTCTGGAAAACAGTATGGAGATTCCTCAAAAAGTTGAAAATAGAGCTACCATACGATCCAGCAATTGCACTACTGAGTATTTACCCCAAAGATACAAATGTAGGGATCCGAAGGGGTACATGCACCCCAATGTTTATAGCAGCAATGTCCACAACAGCCAAACTGTGGAAAGAGCCACAATGTCCATCGACAGATGAATGGATAAAGAAGATGTGGTATACACATACACAGACACACACACACACACACACACACACACACACACACACACACACACAGGAATATTATGCAGCCATCAAAAGGAAAGAAATCTTGCCATTTGCAACGATGTGGATAGAACTGGAGGGTGTTATGCTGAGCAAAATAAGTCAATCAGAGAAAGACATGTATCATATGACCTCACTGATATGAGGAATTCTTAATCTCAGGGAACTAACTGAGGGTTGCTGGAGTGGTGGGGAGTGGGAGGGATGGGGTGGCTGGGTGATAGACATTGGGGAGGGTATGTGCTATGGTGAGCACTGTGAATTGTGTAACACTGTTGAATCACAGCCTTGTACCTCTGAAACAAATAATACATTATATGTTAAAAAAAAGAAGAAGAAGAAGAAGATAGCAGGAAGGGAAAAATGAAGGGGGAGAAATCGGAAGGGGAGACGAACCATGAGAGACGATGGACTCTGAGAAACAAACTGAGGGTTCTAGAGGGGAGGGGGGTGGGAGGATGGGTTAGCCTGGTGATGGGTATTGAGGAGGGCACGTTCTGCATGGAGCACTGGGTGTTATACACAAACAATGAATCATGGAACACTACATCAAAAACTAATGATGTAATGTATGGTGATTAACATAACATAATAAAAAAAATCCATCTAACTTTTCCAAATATTGCTGGCTATTAGAAACTTGAATTTCTATAATTTATAGTAGTGAAAAATAATTAATTCTAGATACTTGACTATATCACACAGCTCAGTCATTAGGAAACTGGTACATGTGCCAAAGCTGATTGCACTCCAAGACTCAGTGCTTCCCAGTGCATCCAAGGTGACACCCACTTTTTTCTGCATCATTCTTCCAGCAGTCAGAGTAGACTACAGTAATTTTTACTAAGTCTTGGGTTTTTTTCTTTTTTTCAAATTTTTATTTAAATTCTAGTTAGTTAACTTATAGTGCCATCTTGGTTTCAGAATTCAGTGGTTCATCACTTACACACAACATCCAGTGCTCATCCCAACAAGTGCCCTCCTTAATACCCATCACCCATCTAGCCCATCCCCCGGCCCCCTTCCCTCTATCAACCCTCAGTTTGTTCTCTATTATTAACAGTCTCTTATGGTTTGTTTCCCTCTCTTTTTTTTCCCCTCCCATATGTTCAACTGTTTTGTTTCTTAAATTCTACATATGAGTGAAATCATATAGTTTTCTTTGTTTTAAAAGATTTTATTTATTTATTTGAGAGAGAAAGATAGAGAGAAAGAGAGAGCACGAGCAGGGGAGGGGACGGAAGGGGAGAGGCATACTACCTGACGAGCAGGGAGCCAGATGTGGGACTCGATCCCAGTACCCTGGGATCATGACCTGAGCCAAAGGCAGACGCTTAACTGACTGAGCCTCCTGGGCGCACCAAAACTGGGGCTCAAACAGATTGTATATATTTTTAAAAGATTTTATTTATTTATTCGACAGAGAGAGACACAGTGAGAGAGGGAACACAAGCAGGGGGAGTGGGAGAGGGAGAAGCAGGCTTCCCGCTGAGCAGGGAGCCCGATGCGGGGCAAATCGTATGGTTTTCATCTTTCTCTGACTGACTTATTTCACTTGGCATAATACACTCTAGCTCCATCCACGTTGTTGCAAATGGTAAGATTTCATTCTTTTGATGACTGAATAATATTCCATTTTTTATATATGTGTGTGTGTATATATATGTATATACATACATACATATGTGTTTATACACACACACACACACACACATCTTCTTTATCCATTCATCAACTGATAGACATTTGGGCTCTTTCCATAGTTTGGCTATTGTTGATAACGCAGCTATAAATATCAGGGTGCATGTACATCTTCAAATCTGTATTTTTTATCCTCTGGGTAAATACCTAGTAGTGCAATCGCTGGATGGTAGGGTAGTTCTATTTTCAAGTTTTTGAGGAACCTCCATACTGTTTTCCAGAGCGGCTGCACCAGTTTACATTCCCACCAACAGTGCAAGAAGGTCCCCCTTTCTCCACATCCTCACCAACACCTGTTGTTTCTTGTGCTGTTAATTTAGCTTATCCCCTCGTCCCACTCTCCTGCCAACAAAAACCGTCCATTTTGTATAATTCCCCTGAGCTCCTTTCGACTCACTGGATGGGATACTGCCTGATGCATGAATCACTGAATAAAGCCAACTGGATCTTTATGTTTACTCAGCTGAATTTTGTTTTTTAACACTAGCATTATGAGGATGGTAAAAATGAGTGCCTATATTAAAAATGCTAGAAAAGTCAGAGCACTCTGAAGACAGATAGACCCACCTGAATAATGCATCTAAGATCTAGTAAGCAATACCAGAAGAAGCCGTGGTTTAAGAAGATACTGCAGCTCTGCCTCACACGGTCTGCCCAGCTAGCCAGCAGTGTAACCCAGATAAGACCGACCTCACATGCAACAACCCGGAGTGGGGCACTGCGTCAGTGGAGCTCAGAGTGTAAATGGTAGAGAGGTGGGAACAGCATTGCCCAAAGGTCCGTTGAAAAAAAAAGAGAAAAGCAGCAGATGAAATATTGGCATTTTCATTGTGTCTATATAATTATAAAGCAGGACTATTAAATAATTTTTGCCAAGTGAGCTTAAGCAATACGGTTTCCTTCCAAACCTGGAGCCCGGCCAGGTCTGTCTCATCGCTGTACCTCTACCAACTGACCAGCTTGTTGTAAATGCAGAGTCCTGGGTCATGGCCCTAGATCTACTGAATAGGGACGTTTGGTTAAGGGGCCTGGGAGTCTGCACGGTAAGTGTCAGATCCGCCAGGCGTTAAGCTTCTATAGGGAAAGGGGACAGGAGACTATCTCTCAAGGTGGTAAATAAGAGAAAAGCAGAAGGTATCCCACAGAAATAACATCATATTACAGAATGTGTCAGCAGGGGAGGAGCTGATTTAGAGGTCATTTATTTCTGAAAACTTTTTACTTTGTTCTGTTAGAAAGAAAACCACAGGCCCAAAATGGAGTCACTCTGGCCAAGTCACTAAACCAGGGCTTACTGCCTAACCTAACTGCGGTTCCAGCCTCCCTCAAAAATGTAGTCTCACCCAGCCAGTCAGGAATTTTCTGATCAGCACCAATGAGGTAATCTGTCACATGGGTCCTCTCCATCTCCCTAATGGAGATGAGATAATCCACCTAATAAGACCCCCTGCTCTTCCCCCTAAGGGAAGGTGACCTTGCCTGAAACAATCATTTCTTTTCTTTTGCCAGTAACTACTTGCCCCACCCTCCTTCCCATAAAAATCTTCCATTTTGCCCAACTCCTGAGCATCTCTGTACTTGCCAAATGGAAAGCTGTCCGACTCATGAATTGCTTAATAAAGCCAATTAGGTTTTCAGACGTCCTCGGCTAAATTTTGTTTTCTAACAGTTGTAACAGATAAATTAATGGTATCTGTTAAAAAATACATTAAATGGGGAACCTCTCTAATTATAACTTTAAATCCATAAATAAATGAAGTCAGAAATCTTACAATTAAAATAGAAGTGAATAACCCAGTTCTAAATAAACTTCAGTAAATTGAAGTCCTTAAGGAAACTAGTAAGTCTGTGTGTGCCCGCAGAAGAGCAAGAACAAACAGTTTTATTTGAAGAACAAGGGTTAGCTTCTGGGGCTCTGTGGAGCCAAGGAAGAAAGAAGCAAAGTACAAGGTGAAAATCACTAACCTCAGACGTTAATTTCCTTAAGAAAATAAAAGACAATCCTCACATGACATTTAAACATTTCCTCATGCTCACTTGTATAACACACAGCTCCTTCCCTATCAAACGTTTCCTGATGCACATGAGGGAAAGGAAAAGGCGAGAGCATTAATGCAATCCCGGTGATATTACAGACGCTGCATAAGCATTTCATATCAACTGTCGCGCGTAAACATCACCCAAACCCTCGGCAGTTGGGAAGGTGAGGAAATCGAGTCTCAGAGAAGGTGGGTGACTCACCCAAGGTTCAAAAGCAGCCAGGGGGCAGTGAAGATGCAATCTGAAGGTTATACTATTGTTATAAACATCCTATGCAGTGATTCAGGGAAAAAAGAAAAATGGGGTTTCAAACTCTAAGAGCTGTCACTGGTTAAGATCACAAAGGAGCTGAACCAGGATACTAGTATACAACAAAATAAAATAAGGAGGAATAAAATATAAAAATTTAAAAAATAAAATAAATAAAAATAAAAGAGAATAAAAAGGAAAAGCTCAGCCTCCAAAACGCTGGTGCTGTCCTTTGTGGATGCCGGGCATTACCAACACCTTCCACAGCACCAGCGGCCGACCCCGGACCTGCATAAACCAAGGGATGATGGAAACGGTTGGACCTTTTCTCAGGCTGGCAGCTGGTTTATCATTTGTTTGTTCTGGACACACAGATTGCAGTGGCAGAATAATGGGCCAAAATACCTCATCAGGCTGCACACTTAGCCCAGTCCTCACACTGAAAAGAATCCCTTATCTAAGAACTGGCTGCAGAATGGTAGGGCTCCCCACACTCTTCACCACCGGTGGCTCTCTCCTAACGATGTTTAATGGCCCTCCGAGTTCAGGACCCCAGGCTGGGACCTCCATAATAGGCTTTCTATCGATCAGCTTTTAGTACACAGTCATTCTCATCTCTCCTAAAGTTCCTGCAAGTCTCAAGGTTGCAAAACTACCAGAAGACCTGGGATCCTCTCTGCAAAAGAGTTAACTGAAGAGCCAGGAAAAAGTGAAATAAAATAAATGTACATGGATAACATTTCAATACCAAAAATAAGTCATAATATTAAATACTGTATGCTAGGCACTGAGCTAAGAATATGTGTGTGTGCGTGTGTGTGTGTACGTGTGAGTGATGTATTATTGTACAGATGACAGAACTGAGACTCAGGTCGGGATTTAAAATACAACGCCTACCATTTTAAACATCAGTAAGCCAGCATACATCGAGAATTATAAGGCATATATATTCTTCCAGCAAGCAAGTCCATTCCTAGGAACATATCCTAACAAAATCAGTAACATCATATGCAACAGTGCAAGCCTGTGATGTTCACCCCGGTACGGCTAACAGTAAAAAAAAGTTGGAGACGATCTAAATTCCATCAAGAGAGAACTGATTATCATTTATAGTCCCTCTTGTAGTAGAACATCACGCAGCCATTAA
This sequence comes from Phoca vitulina, assembly GCF_004348235.1. Classification (NCBI taxonomy): domain Eukaryota; kingdom Metazoa; phylum Chordata; class Mammalia; order Carnivora; family Phocidae; genus Phoca; species Phoca vitulina. The sequence goes on along the minus strand of NW_022589704.1, from coordinate 62,914,793 downwards.
ACATGACTTAGTATGTTTTTGTTTCTTGATACAAAGAGATGTCCACAGGTACCTTAAATGAAAATGCAGGTGGATCACAGAACAATGAATATAGCATGGTTCCAATTTTGCTTTCTGGAGAAGGGCCTCTTGGACCTGTAAGTGGGGTCTGCTGAGGAAGGAGCGGGCTGACACTTCTCTGCAGAGGGGAGGGCAGCCTGTGCAGGAGCCCCAGGCAAATGGACACGTGGAGAAGGAGGGGGTGGAGAACACGGACAGAAGTCTTAAGGATGCGGAAGGGACTAGACCATGGCAAGCGCTGGAGGCCCAATTCAGGATTCGCTTTTCTCCCTCAAGGATCAAGGAGAAGTCACTGAACCATCTGCACTTCACAGGTGAGGCAGGGTAGGGTGGAGGTGGTTAGCCAATGCTCAGAGTTACCCCGTAAGCAAGTGGTAGAGCCAGGGTCTGGCTGGGGCCTGTCTGAAGTGTCCAAGCTTGACCTTTCCTTCTAGCACAGACCTTTGTGGATCTCAGCTTCCTGACCTAGAGCTCTTCTTTTGGGGCCTGTTCCACCTCTTTCTAGGCTCAGTTTCTCATTTTCCTCTTCCTACTACTTTCCACAAAGTCACAGAGAAAGCCCACCTCTTAATCCTCTGTCCTTATCGTGTAAGGGAGCCCTTCCAGCCTTGATGAGACAGGACCTTCCCAGTTCCTCCCCAACCAAATTATATCAACCCACTGCAAAACAGCCAAAACAATTTCCAGTCACCTTCACATAGCCTTTTAAATTTGGATTGAAGGCCGCTATTTGAATTTCTTAGCTCTGTTACTGCTTTGTAAGTTGTACAAGGACTTCTTTCCTTTCTGTATGTGAGGGGAAAAAAATTAGAGTTATTATATGCTCTTCTAAATGAGTATTTGAATTTGTGAGAAGTAATTTAATGGGAAGCCTAGAAAATCCTGTATCAAAGTACAACTTTAACTGAGCCTCTTGAATTTTAATTTGTTTTAAAACTACTTAATTTCAAAGTAAAAAGAAATTACAAAATATATATACTCTGGCCTTTTTTAAAAAAACACACAATAAACAATGCATCATTATTATATCAATCAAATTTGATGAACACAGAACCACCACAGCCCCCCACTGCCACATTTGATTTTTTAAGCATCTGCTCGCCTCACCACACTTCCTGAATGGGCAAGGAGGAAGGGAGGAAGAAGACTGAAACGCCTGGATCCCTTCCACCAGCATGGACTTTTTTCTTTCCCAATTGCGCACACAAGTTCCATTACTTTCTATCTTCATCACCATCCCCTTCTCCAAAATGTCATACTCCCTTTAAAGATTTACAGGATCATGATCTAAAAGAGTTAAGCTTAAAAACTGTTTCCCTTAAATGAGGGGATATGTAACAGGCAATCCAAAATTAGAGAATAGTGAAAACTAATTTAAATCCAGTTTCAAGGGAAAAAAAAGATGGCCGAGGAGCAGGGGACCCTATTTCAACTGGTCCCCGGAATTGAGCTGGATATCTACCAGACCACACCGAGCATCCACGAAACCAGCCTGAGATGTAAGAAGATCTGGATCTCTACAAACAGAATATCGCAGGCGGTTGGTTTCAAGGTAGGAAGCGGGGAGCCCCGATTCCACGGGCAGATATCGGAGGATAAACGGCAGCGGGAGGGCGCCTGGCCGTGGGGATCCTACACCGCCGGTGAGTGACAGCCTCGCGCGCTGCGGATGGGCACAGACTTGCAGACCGGTAATGGCGGGGGAAAGGACTTTAGGGCAGCCCCCGGGGTGGAAACCTGGAGCGGCGGGGTCGCACCTGCGAACTGCAGCCCCTGGGGCGGAAACCCGGAGGGCGGGGTTGAACTGGAAGCAGCTGGTGGGTTTAGAAGCACAAAGGGCAGAGACGTGCCCCGACCTGGAGGCAGGACTGGGAGCGCTGCAGAGGGGCGCACAACCCAGGACGCTGCAGTTTATAGCAGCACGGACAGAAACAGAGACAGTGTGGCCTGGAGAGCTCACTGAAGAACAGACTGCGGTCTCTCTGCTCTGAGGCAGAGGGTTGGAAACGGTCTCTTCTGCTCTGACTCGCGGAACAGACGCAGAAAGCCACCAGGGAAAGCCGCCAGAGAACAAAAGCCCCAAAGACTCATTCCCGCTGAGTCCATCCCCCGCCACAGGGGGGCAGGGCAACACCGCCCAAACAGGGTTGCCTGAATAACAGCGCGGCAGGCCCCTCCCGCAGAAGACAGGCTGGGAAAACAAGAGGCCAGCAACTCTAAAGTCCCTAGAAAACAGGTGCATCTTGCTTGGGTTCTGGTCAATAATTTGGACTCTATACATTCCCTCAAACACCCATCAACAGAATGACTAGGAGGAGGAGCCCCCAAAACAGAAAAGACTCAGAGATTATGACTTATGCTGCAGATTTACAAATGGGTGCAGATATAACCAAGATGTCGGAGATGGAATTCAGGCTAGCAATTGTGAAGACAATGGCTAGAATGGAGAAATCAATTAATGGCAACATAGAGTCTCTAAGGGCAGAAATAAAAGGTGAATTGGCAGAACTTAAAAATGCTATCAATGAGATCCAATCCAATCTAGATAATCTAACAGCTAGGGTAACTGAGGCAGAAGAGCGAATAAGCGACCTGGAAGACAATAGATAAAAAGGGAAAAGAGGAGGCCAGGGAAAAACAACTCAGAATCCATGAAAATAGAATCAGAGAAATAAGTGACACCATGAAGCGTTCCAATGTCAGAATAATTGGAATCCCGGAGGGAGTGGAGAGAGAGAGAGGACTAGAAGATGTATTTGAGCAAATCGTAGCTGAGAACTTCCCTAATCTGGGGAATGAAACAAACATTCGAGTCCTAGAGGCAGAGAGGACCCCTCCTAAGATCAAGGAAAATAGGCCAACACCCCGGCACGTAATAGTAAAACTTGCAAATCTTAGAACCAAGGAAACCATCTTAAGGGCAGTTAGGGGGAAGAGATTCCTTACGTACAGAGGGAGGAACATCAGAATAACGTCAGACCTATCCACAGAGACCTGGCAAGCCAGAAAGGCCTGGCAAGACATATTCAGGATACTAAATGCGAAGAACATGCAGCCAAGAATACTTTATCCGGCAAGGCTTTCATTTAGAATGGATGGAGAGATGCAGAGCTTCCACTACCGGCAGAAACTGAAAGAATATGTGACCACTAAGCCGGCCCTGCAAGAAATATTAAGGGGGGTTCTATAAAAGGAGAAAGACCCCAAGAGTGATATACAACAGAAATTTACAGGGACAATCTATAAAAACAATGTCTTCACAGGCAACGTGATGACAATTAATTCATATCTTTCAATAATCACTCTCAACGTGAATGGCCTAAATGCTCCCATAAAATGGCACAGGGTTGCAGATTGGATAAAAAGACAGGACCCATCCATATGCTGTCTACAAGAGACTCATTTTGAACCTAAAGATACATCCAGACTGAAAGTGAAGGGATGGAGATCCATCTTCCATGCCAGCAGACCTCAAAAGAAAGCTGGGGTAGCAATTCTTATATCAGACAAATTAGATTTTTAAACTAAAGTCTGTAATAAGAGACACAGAAGGACACTATATCATTCTTAAAGTGTCTATCCAACAAGAAGATCTAACAATTGTAAATATCTATGCCCCCAACATGGGAGCAGCCATCTACATAAGCCAACTGTTAACCAAAATAAAGAGTCATATTGCTAACAATACGTTAATTGTAGGAGACCTCAATACTCCACTCTCAGCAATGGACAGATCATCTAAGCAGAAAATCAACAAGGAAACAAGAGCTTTGAATGATACATTGGACCAGATGGACCTCATAGATATTTACAGAACATTCCACCCTAAAACAACAGAATACTCATTCTTCTCGAGCGCACATGGAACTTTCTCCAGAATAGACCATATACTGGGTCACAAATCAGGTCTCAACCGATACCAAAAGATTGAGATTATTCCCTGCATATTCTCAGACCACAATGCTCTAAAACTGGAACTCAATCACAAGAAAAAATTTGGCGGAAATTCAAACACTTGGAAGCTAAAGCCACTCTGCTCAAGAATGTTTGGGTCAACCAGGAAATCAAAGAAGAACTTAAACAATTCATGGAAATCAATGAGAACAAAAACACATCGGTCCAAAACCTATGGGATACTGCAGAGGCGGTCCTAAGGGGAAAATACATAGCCATCCAAGCCTCACTCAAAAAAATAGAAAAATCCCAAATTCACCAACTAACTCTACACCTTAAAGAACTAGAGAAAAAGCAACAAACGATGCCTAAGCCACGCATTAGAAGAGAAATAATTAAAATTAGAGCAGAGGGGGGTGCCTGGGTGGCTCGGTCATTAAGCGTCTGCCTTCAGCTCAGGTCATGATCCCAGGGTCCTGGGATCAAGCCCCGCATTGGGCTCCCTGCTCAGCGGGAAGCCTGCTTCTCCCTCTCCCACTCCCCCTGCTTGTGTTCCCTCTCTCGCTGTGTCTCTCTCTGTCGAATAAATAAAATCTTTAAAAAAAAATAAAAATAATAAAAATAAAATTAGAGCAGAAATCAATGAATTAGAAACCAGAAACACAGTAGATCAGATCAACGAAACTAGAAGTTGGTTCTTTGAAAGAATTAATAAGATCAATAAACTACTGGCCAGACTTATCCAAAAGAAAAGAGAAAGGACACAAATTAATAAAATTATGAATGAAAGGGGAGAGATCACGACTAACACCAAGGAAATAGAAACAATTATTAGAAATTATTATCAACAACTATATGCCATAAACTGAGCAATCTGGATGAAATGGAGGCCTTCCTGGAAATCTATAAGCTGCCAAGACTGAAACAGGAAGAAATTGACAACCTGAATAGGCCAATAACCAGTAACGAGATTGAAGCAGTGATCAAAAACCTCCCAAAAAACAAGAGTCCAGGGCCTGATGGATTCCCTGGGGAATTCTACCAAACATTCAAAGAAGAAATAATACCTATTCTACTGAAGCTGTTTCAAAAAATAAAAACAGAAGGAAAACTTCCAAACTCATTCTATGAGGCCAGCATTACCTTAATCCCCAAACCAGGCAAAGACCCCATCAAAAAGGAGAATTTCAGACCGATATCCCTGATGAATATGGATTCCAAAATCCTCAACAAAATCCTAGCTAATAGGATCCAACAATACATTAAAAGGATCATCCACCACGACCAAGTGGGATTTATCCCCGGGATGCAAGGGTGGTTCAACATTCACAAATCAATCAATGTGATAGAACACATTAATAAGAGGAGGGAGAAGAACGATATGGTCCTCTCAATTGATGCAGAAAAAGCATTTGACAAAATACAGCATCCTTTCCTGATTAAAACTCTTCAGAGTATAGGCATAAAGGGAACATTCCTCAAGTTCATAAAATCCATCTATGAAAAACCCACAGCGAATATCATCCTCAATGGGGAAAAGCTGAGAGCCTTTCCCTTAAGATCAGGAACACATCAAGGATGCCCACTCTTGCCACTATTGTTCAATATAGTACTAGAAGTCCTAGCAACGGCAATCAGACAACAAAAAGAAATAAAAGGTATTCAAATTGGCAAAGAAGAAGTCAAACTCTCTCTTTTCGCAGACGACATGATACTTTATGTGGAAAACCCAAAAGACTCCACCCCCAAATTACTAGAACTCATCCAGCAATTCAGTAATGTGGCAGGATACAAAATCAATGCACAGAAATCAGTTGCTTTCTTATACACTAACAACGCAACTGTAGAAAGAGAAATTAGAGAAACAATTCCATTTACAATAGCACCAAAAACCAAAGGATACCTTGGAATAAACCTAACCAAAGAGGTAAAGGATCTATACTCTAGGAACTACAAAACACTCATGAAAGAAATTGAAGAAGACACAAAAAGATGGAAAAATATTCCATGCTCATGGATAGGAAGAATAAACATTGTTAAAATGTCTATGCTACCCAGAGCAATCTATACCTTCAATGCCATCCCGATCAAAATTCCAATGACATTTTTCAAAGTGCTGGAACAAACAATCCTAAAATTTGTATGGAATCAGAAAAGACCCCAAATTGCCAAGGAAATGTTGAAGAAGAAAAACAAAGCTGGTGGCATCACGTTGCCCGATTTCAAGCTATATTACAAAGCTGTGATCACGAAGACAGCATGGTACTGGCACAAAAACAGACATACAGACCAATGGAACAGAATAGAGAACCCAGATATGGACCCTCAACTCTATGGTCAAATAATCTTTGACAAAGCAGGAAAAAACATGCAATGGAAAAAAGATAGTCTCTTCAATAAATGGTGCTGGGAAAATTGGACAGCCACATGCAGAAGAATGAAACTCGACCATTCTCTAACACCATTCACAAAGATAAACTCAAAGTGGATGAAAAACCTCAATGTGAGACAGGAATCCATCAAAATCCTAGAGAAGAACATAGGCAGTAACCTCTTTGACATCGCCCACAGCAACTTCTTTCAAGATACATCTCCAAAAGCTAGTGAAACAAAAGCAAAAACGAACTTGTGGGACTTCATCAAGATAAAAAGCTTCTGCACAGCAAAGGAAACAGTCAACAAAACAAAGAGGCAACCCACAGAATGGGAGAAGATATTTGCAAATGACACTACAGATAAAGGGCTGGTATCCAAGATCTATAAAGAACTTCTCAAACTGAACACCCAAAAAACAAATAATCAAGTCAAAAAGTGGGCAGAAGATACTAAAAGACACTTCTCTGAAGAAGACATACAAATGGCTAACAGACACATGAAAAAATGTTCATCATCATTAGCCATCAGGGAAATCCAAATCAAAACCACATTGAGATACCACCTTACACCAGTTAGAATGGCAAAAATGGACAGGGAAAGAAACAACAAATGTTGGAGAGATTGTGGAGAAAGGGGAACCCTCTTACACTGTTGGTGGGAATGCAAGTTGGTACAGCCACTTTGGGAAACAGTGTGGAGGTTCCTCAAAAATTTAAAAATAGAGCTACCCTATGATCCAGCAATTGCACTCTGGGTATTTACCCCAAAGACACAGATGTAGTGAAAAGAAGGGCCATATGCACCCCAATGTTCATAGCAGCAATGTCTGCAATAGCCAAACTGTGGAAAGGGCCGAGATGCCCTTCAACAGATGAATGGATAAAGAAGATGTGGTCCATATATACAATGGAATATTACTCAGCCATCAGAAAGGATGAATACCCAACTTTTACATCAACATGGATGGGACTGGAGGAGATTATGCTAAGTGAAATAAGTCAAGCAGAGAAAGTCAATTATCATATGGTTTCACTTATTTGTGGAACATAAGGAATAGCATGGAGGACATTAGGAGAAGGAAGGGAAAAATGGGGGGGGGAATTGGAGGGAGAGATGAACCATGAGAGACTATGGACTCTGAGAGACAAACAGGGTTTTAGAGGGGAGGAGGGCAGGGGGATGGGTTAGCCCGGTGATGGGTATTAAGGAGGGCACGTACTGCATGGAGCACTGGGTGTTATACGAAAACAATGGATCGTGGATCACCACGTCAAAAACTAATGATGTATTGTATGGTGACTAACATAACATAATAAAATTTTAAAAATAAATAAATAAATAAAAATAAATAAATCCAGTTTCAAAATGTCTTCCTAATTAGATGTGGCTTCCGGTGATAGGAAAACTTATGTACATCCTGTCTGGGAAAAGAAAATGACAGCACAGAATATGCTGAGTGCCAGGGACTAAACTTCTGCTGTCAGATAATCCTAAGTGTATAGTGCATCAGGGTTAGGTAATAAAATCTAACCACTCCACTTCGTGACAAGGTGGCAAAGGTGGGTCAAGCTGTTTGTCTCATCCAAGACTCTCAGCCAGTGGGAGATGACAAAGGATGTTAAACTAAAAGCAGATAACCTCTGAGTCCCAGACCTGAAATACAAGAAGGCAGCACCAACGGAGAAACTTCTCAACTCTTCCCCTTTTACGCTACAAGATTTGCTTGGCCTACCCTCATGCTCTCACATCGACTCCCGTAAAAACCATCATCATGACTTTGCAGTCTCATTTCCCGAACTTCAATTCCAGATGGACCAAGATACTGTCCTGGGTACTGGGGACATGGGAATAATACGACATTCTTCCTTCACCTAGGGAGCTCAGTCTGGTCCAGAAAGCAAAAGTGTGAGGGATGTAACTGCAAACGACAGTAAGTGCAACAAGGGACAGAAGCAGTACAGATGGAAGACTGAGGAACTCTCTGGATGCAGGGGGGGAAACGGGAGGAGAGAGCTCCAGAGAGGAGGTGCCAGACTCGGAAAGATATGAGTTCAGGAAGAAGCCTTTTAAACAGGGGGACCAGTACATGCACCTCCACGGAAAACACAGGTGGGATTTCAGGGGCGCCTTGGTAGAAAAGTAGGATCGGTAACTCTATAAGGATGTGGCAAGGGTGAGGTGGTGAGTGGCCAAAGCAAAGGCTAGAGAGCTGGTCCAAACACAGAGCACAGGAGCCTTGCCTGGCCCTCACCTTAACAAGTGACATGGACCTCATCCTGTCAGTGGCAGGAACTTGGAACTTACCTGCGATTGACAAGAAGCCACTGAATGGTTTTAAACAAGAAAGAAGGTACAGTCAATCACATCAGAGTTTTCACAAGATCAAAAAAGCATCGGCTCACTTTTTATAGTCGTGTTGCTGCAACTGTAGACAAATTCCAAATTCCTTCCCATTCTTCGTGGTTTATCTACTTTTAAAAGCAATGGTGTGCTAGAGTGCGCTGTAAAGGTGAAGAAAGGCAAACCGCTTTACTGGGAGTCAGGACCTGGTACATTATCAGTGATGCTCAGCGAGCCCTAGATGAGCAGGCCGTCAGGGACTTCCCTCAGCACACGTATGCCAATTAAGTTTCAAAGTTACCTGATGCACACAAGCTTTGGAAAAAGTTAGCAAATTTCCCAAAGGTAAAAATGAAGCACAAAATGCATATGAACACGCAGATCTCAAAAATCTAATTGGGTGTGAAATAAGGCCACTGATTCTGCCTATTCATTTCTAGCCAAAGGAAACAATTGCCTGCACACGAAAGTTGTGCAAACACTATCTTTCACAATATTTTCAGAATGTATGTCACTATTTTTAAAGTTCCAAAACTGGGTGTCCAAGATCTGTAAAAGTTTTAAATTCTCTTAAGCAATTGGTACCTTTAAAAAGACACCTCAATCTCAAAATACAGATGTTTCCCTATACATGGGGCTGCCAGGATTAGCAAATCACAATTTCCACCATGGATCCTTTCTGCTCTAATTCAATGTCACCAGAAAGAGGCCACTAACCTAAAACATATACAGTTGTTTTTTTTTAAGATTTTATTTATTTATTTGAGAGAGAGAATGCACAGAAGGAGCAGCAGGAGAGGGATAAGCAGACTCCATGCTGAGCTTGGAGCCTGATGCAGGGCTCAATCCCAGGACACTGAGCTTAACCGACTGAGCCACCCAGGCGCCCCAAAATATATACAGTTTTTAACTCAATTCACCAATTGAATTGAAAGTAAATTATGATGCTTTTTCCCTTTTCTTTCCTCTACCCTCACCTCTAGTAATTCACCCCCAGCACAAACGGGAGTCAAGCTCCTTATAGCAGGCACAATGCAAAAGGAAGAAATTTGTGACTGCAATGGTTTCTATAGACTAGTGAGCAATTCCTGGCCCCAGGTTCCTACATGAACTATTCTGATAGCACCCCCTAGTGACCAAAAGCACTTTTCTGAACCAATGAACTCTACATTCTCGACTGCCTAAAAGCAAAGCATTTAAAATGTAGAAATAATGCAAACATTAATGAGTTTATCCTCTGGGAACATCTGTCCCAGTTAAGACAATAATTTTAACCTCTCTGGACAACTTTTCTCACCATTAACATAGGAAAAATAACATCCTCAACCACCAAAGTCCTTCTCCCTTTGAGCATGTGAGCTCCCCAGTAAGACAGATTACCAATACCTGTGGTTATTTTCAAATAAGAGGAAGGGGGAAAGAGACACAAAGTAATAAGAGAACATGCACCCTCAGGCCTACCTGAGTCATGAGGAGTATCTTATGTTAAATCCAAAATATAGAGATCTGTTCACTTCTCCTTTATTGTTATCATATGTTTTGACTCCCTCTTTCCTCTGTTTACCTGGCTTTAAGGAGAAGTGCAGGAACCAAGGAACTTCCTAGAAATAGCATGCAACCATCCATAACTGTATTAATTTAAACTATAAAATACCAGAAGATTTTTAATCCCATTTTCAAATTTGAGATTTTTATTTTTGACATGAATTCTGGAAAATACAAATGTTAGATTACTTTGATTGGTTAATAGAAAATGCAATTTGAAATGAAAATGGTAATAATGAGAAGTCTTTACACCTTCGCCCTTCAACCCCCTGCCCAGTAAAAAAACATTCTGACTGACTATGGCGCCTGGTACTCATGGCTCAGTAGACACCTAACATCCTTCGATTCTTCTTCTCCAAGTCTGAGACCTTCAACAAAGCCGAAAACTTTTGCTCAGTTTGCAAGCCACAGCCTCTGAGAAATAAAGCCCTTCACTGCCCTCTACTGGACAGACCTGGAACAAAATTAAAATCATCCTTCCGGCATTTGAGGAATCCCTTATTTATTCTCTGGTTTCTTGATAATATATAACCTTCAATAGCTCATAAATTAATTATAAGATTCCAGGAGGGGTAGAAAAAGCAATTGTGTAGAAATGAAAAGTCATTTTTCCTCTTTATGGACTAAAAGAGCAGCCTAAGTGGCAGCAAACTGGGAAGCGAGCTGGCTTTGCCCGGCCACTGTATGATGAGGTGGTCAAGGCCCAACCTGGGTCTGCAAACTGAAGGATCACCAACCAGGAGATATTTATGCTCTTCTCCACTCATACTTCAAAATATGTAGACTTTGTTTTAAGCCAGTCTTAATAATCCATCTGTCCTGTTACTCGGGTCTTCATTAATTATCATAAGTTAATGGACATGAATGGAAACCAAGTGTCTAGCATGGTGCCTGAAGGTACACAAGACGTGTGAATTCTCTCTCCTCTGCCCGTGTCCCCCCGGTCTTCCAGCTCCATGGCCTTGCCCCCTCTGTAGTACATATTCCACGCCCACATCCTGAGGCACTTATTCTCTGCTACTCTTTGAGTATGTCTTGTGCTGCTCGTGCTGTGTTCCCCACTGGAAAGGGGAGTCTCACTGCCTGGCCTGTGTCCTCGATCAACCTGGGAGCCGTGGGGGTGATGGTGGCGGCCATTATGGCAGCCGCAGAAGCGGGAAGAGCAGCAGGGGTGCCCGAAGCCCAGCAATGAAAAACACTACAAAAACAATAATGACATTCTAATAATAACACTGTAATAATAAAGCAATATATGTGATTATAATAATAAAACTCACTAGGATTATGATAATAACTAGTGCCACGTATTATTTTGTGCCAACCAACCACTGGGTTATACACTTCCTCTGCTTTACCTAATTCAGTCCTCAAAAACACAGGAAGGCCTCGAAATGACTTTCCCCATTTCACGAATGAGAAGCTGGGTTTCGGGAAGGTTTCAACAGCTGTCAATGCTATCCAGCTCTCTTCCACTGGCCACCTCTCTTCCCTTCAGAATCTCCAAAGCCCTTTTGCCCCCTTACTACCCCGCACACCTGCTAGAACCCTGGAGGCAAACCTCCAGGGCTACAGTGATGTTCGCAGCGTCTCCGAGTGCCCATGAACGGCACGTGGTAAGGGACAGACTACCCGCTGAGAATGACAAACGTACCCCACCTTCTCCTACTGAGACCATGTCACGCCACCTAGCGCCCTCCATCCAGATCTCCTTCCTATCCTCTCCCTTCTCTTCTTCTTCTTCCTTCTGAGGTATGATTTAGTGGAAAAGAGCACAGAACCAGAAATAAGAACGGCCTCTAATTAGCCATGTGACTTCAGACAAGTCAGTTCACCTCTCCCACTTTCATCTGTCAAGTGTAATGATAATACCTGCCCGACCTGTCTTCAAGCACAGCTGTTGAGAATGAATAAGGAAGCGTATGTGAAAGTGAGCTAACAGCCAGGCATGAGTGCTGTGTGCATGTTTGATTCTTACTATTCTTTGGTCTTCGCGCGCACACACACACACTGTTCTGCTTTCTCACGGGAGAGGGGACCGGCTGCAGGAAAGGTGCAGGCTCGTGCCCACTGCCGGCACCATGATGGGGCAGGAAAGAAAGCATGAAGACATGTGAACAGGCAACAGCGCTGAAACAGTGGTTGTCATCCTTCCCTCTTCCTCTTTCTGTAGGCTTCCACCGGCTTCTTCCCCCTCTCATCCAAAGCAACAGCAAAAGAGAAACAACCTTCTTCACCCACCCCAGGACTCTCCGCACTCCCTATCTCACTGCGTACTTCTAAAATGTCCAGCTCTGCAGCCGCAGTAGCCATTCCCTTATTTACACGATAGTCATGGCAGCCTGTGTGGGATCTCTCATCATCACGGCCACACACTGTCAGTGTCCTTGGCTCCATTTGACTAGACTGGACTCCGAGAGATCGGCCAGCTCGCCCGGGACACAGACCCAGCTGCTCCTGCTTCCAGACAGACACGGAGGCTGGAGCAATACCGTTCCTACTCCCCACCTCAATCTGAACATTACGTACTAGCCAAGTGTTCCTTGTCTGAAACCACAGGGAAATCCTATCATTAATAGCCTAGGAATGTACAACCACAATGACATAAAGCACAAATGTTTCCTCGAAAAGAGACTAATGACCCTGCACAGTAAGCACATTCACTTTACCTTTTAATGTTTAATGAAAGAATGTAATATTAATGAATTCCTTCTATTAGGAAGTAACTGTGTTTGTCACAATGAAGAAGGGGGTAGGAGCCACCATAAGCGTGTGATCAAAGTTAGCATCACCCACAGAGGAATGAGTCAACATCACGCGCCTCCCAATGTGATACGTGGAGAACACGGCATCATTCTGAGGTATTCCTGTCAAAAAATGCATAAACTAAATCTACTCACAAAGAAATGTCAGACGAACCCAAACTGAGCACCATTCTACAAAATAAGTGGCCTTATAGTCTTCAAAAGTGTGACTGTCTATAAAAGAAAAATAAAAACTATTCCTAAAAAGGAGACTAATGGAGACAACAACTAAATGATTCTGGATCGGATCCTGAACCAGACAGATGACCATTAGCAGAACTGGCAGAACTTGTATAAGATCTGAAAATTAAATAATAGTATTGTGTTGATGTTAACTTCCTGATTTGGATATTTAAACTGTTAGGTAAAAGAACTCCCTTGTTTTTAGGAAATATGCACTGAAGTATATTTAAAGATAAAGGACATCATGTCTATAACTTTGAAATGTTTCCAAAGACAGTGAGAGAGAAAATATATACAGAATTTTTTGTGCTACTTTTGTAAACTTTTGTAAGCCTGAAATTATTTCAAAATAAAAAGTAAAAACAGAATGGACAAATTATGAATGCATATTAAGTATTAAATAAATATGAATTGTAATATCCCTATATGTTCCTACCCATTTATCCTAAGCACATAGGAGGATCAAATGAAGCCAACTCCCTGGGTCCCTAATATGAAATCAATCTTACAAGCCTGATACAAGAAATTCTGGGGCCCACAAATACCACCCTACTTTTTCCAATTCACAATGGTTCCATCCAAATGCAGCAGTGATACAATATCTCTTCCCTTCTTCCCTTCCTTCCTTCCTTCCTCCCTCCCTCCCTGCCTTCCTTCTTTCTTTCTTTTTAAGTAGGCTCCACGCCCAACGTGGATCCCAATGTGGAGTTTGAACCCATGAACCTGAAATCAAGACCCAAGCCAAGATCAAGAGTTGGACGCTTAACCAACTGAGCCACCCAGGCGCCCATCTCTTTCTTTCTGATGGTGACTAATCATTTCTAACTTCTCAATTTCAAAATTAAATTCAAACAAAAATCCTCCAGTGATTCCCCTTCCCGTGAAAACACAGCCAACCACAATAAAAAGAACTTCATCCCTTCTCTGGCCAATATGCTTTTTGGTTAAGCAGGTGGCATTGAGATATCTGGACAGCAACTAATCCGTTGCCCCTCTCCTGCCATCAGTGGGTTTTAGCTACAGGATGTGTAGGAATAGGAGCGTGAACGTGGTGACTCAAGGTTCGCATCACTAACAGAAAGCAGAGCCACCAGCCATCTGACACTTAGATACTCCTACAGAAAATGCACACAGCCCTAAGCACCTGCACTCAATTTTAGCAGAATGATTTACGCTCTTCCCCACCCAGTGAATCCAGTAGGATAAAGAGTGGAACACCATATGCTCAAGCTTTCAAACCCCTAAATTAGGATGGCTGGAGACAGATCCCTAAAAAGTCACATGAGAAGGAGTAATGGCTATGAAGCCTTTTCCTCTCATGCATAAGGATAAATGAAAAGTTGAAAAGAATTATAGCTGTACTTAACCTTGTTCTTTCTCATGGGTCATTATTAGCATGTTCTCATTTAGAATTCACAGAACGTCTTGTAGTCCAGGAACATCAAATCTCTCATTACCCTTCACCACATGCCTGAGGTCAGACAGAATTTCCATTTCACAGACAGAAAAATTAGGGCAAAAGAAAATCAAGATGATCCCCAAGCAACACTGTCTGTCAGAAAAAAAAAAAAAAAAAAAAACCCAATGGACCAAATACTCTGCCTCCAGGAAGAAAACAAATATGCCTAATTTCTGCAATGACAACACACACACACACACACACACACACACACAATCATTTTATGTCACTAAATTACCAGGAAAGCCACACTGGTGTATTTCTATTTCTCTTTTCTGATTTAGAGGAATCAATCTGGATGAGGACTAGATCACCTACCCACATGGAATTCCATGGCAACCAACTAATGCTTTACATTCTGGCCAAACATGAATATGACAGGCCTCTACTTCTCTTGTGCCACAGGACAGCACTGGTGGGCTCACGGGACTTCCTGAGAACACCTACAACTGGCCCCTCTCTCTTTTAAATATGAGAATTGTTCATGTAAAAAAAAAAACCACATTGAAAAATACCTCTTAATTTTTGTTACCATAAGGGAGTCGAGAAACAGAAGCTGTTGTTTCTTTTTTTTAAAAGATTTTATTTATTTATTTGAGGGACAGAGAGAGAGAGCATGAGAGCAGGGTGAGGGGCAGAGAGAGAAGCAGATTCCCCGCCGAGCAGGGAGCCCGACGCGGGGCTCGATCCGGGAACTCTGGGATCATGACCTGAGCCGAAGGCAGACGCCCAACCGAATGAGCCACCCAGATGCCCCAGAAACTGTTGTTTCTGACAACAAATTTCAAATCCACACAGGTTGCCTAACTGTGCAGAGCTTGGTCAACAGGCCCAGTTGTCCTCTAAACACTGGTATATCAATGGACTGTTTCTATTTTTAAAACAACAAACCGAGGACACAAAAATCAAAGCACCAGCAGCAACAAGCAGCATCTGAAGAACAAATTTACACCAGGAAACCAGAGCATGATTAACCAGGAGGCACCTTAGCAACCGGGAAAGTAAGCAGCCGAGGAGATGTCAATAAAGAGAAGTCCAGAAATGGATGACAAAAATAACACTGAAGACTCCCCTGCAACAACTTTTAAACTAAATTTACTTAAACACGGTAAGAACCTAAGACAAGCAACATCCTACAACAACGGTTTTCAATGCTCATGATGATTAAAATAATTATTTACTTCCATGGGACCAAGACTGCAAAAGCTTCAAGCAAGGAACAGCACGGTTGCTCCCCAACATCAGGCACCCCACGGAGAGAGGGCGGTCTATCTGCTGTTAACGGGAATCCCCAGGAATGAGTGTATGCCAAGCATTCTGGATGCGTAAAAAACAGAGCTTCGAATGGCCTTTCCATGGTACACACAAGCATATATGTTCATGGAGTTAGCAAACATCTGTGGGCACTTGATATGAGCGAGATGTGAACTGTGATCAATGTTCTGGTCAGCACACCTGCCATGGAGCCTATTGGCAAGGAGTGGGGCACAGCTGATAACCCACGTGCACTTGAAAACGAGAATTCTAACAGGAAAACAGCAGACTTAATGAAGCTAGAGAGCAAGAACAACATTACTATGGGCTACTCTTGTTCCTATGCGATGTTTAAAGAATGAATTTATATTTTCCCTTTACTCTTCCTCTGGGACACTAAGATGTGTGGCCATTCTCCATCTGAAGGGATGGATGACAAACCAAGCCCTGAGGTTTAAGTCTAAAGTCCAGGAGCAAGTACATGGCAGAAGACATGCTTGAAAAATCACATCTCCCCAAACTCTAGCTGCTTATGGTTTGTTTAAGAGACATGCAAAACGGGGTTTGGAATGCACAGCACACTCATATGTAGTAAATGATTTAAATATTTTTTAAAAGGAAGAAAATAAAGCTGGAAGCTGAAGAGCTTCTTCATTTTCTCAAAATGATAAGAGTTTGAAAGGAAAGTATAGGTTAGTGAGCAAAGTACGTGCAGTGAGAGCTACGGGTGGTTCACTTGAGCTAAGTTCACAACATAAGACTGGAAGCTGAAATGGTGCCATGAATTCAAGGCGAAGGAGGTTGGCCTTTCTTTGGCAGGAACTTTATTTTTTCATCTGTGGGCTCTTGGGGTTGTTTTTCTTTAATTTGGGGAAACACTTTGAAGCCATTAAGTGACATGATCCGCAAGTTCCTCCTGCGGCAGTGTCTAAGAAAGAACAGAAAGGAGGGACAGAAGGGAAGGACTGCAGCTGTCCAGTCAAAACCAGGAGAACGAGCACTGTGGCAGAGACTGGAGAGGGGCTAGATGGGGAGGACGGGGGAAAGGAGGCCCCAAACACAAAAACAATCCCAGTGTTGTGAGGTCGGGTGACTCAGACGGAAACAGCGAACACAGGAAGATTAGGTTTGGGAGGGGAGGGAAGCCACTTGGAAACTGCACCTCTGAGACCTCCAGTCCATTTGACAGGAGCTGGGGGTGTGAAGCTAAAGCTCTGGAGAGAACACAGGCCTGGCAAACTCCTGCAGGGGGGACAGCTACAGAATGAGACCAGACAAAACTAGCAAAACAAGTCGAGGCCAACAAAAGTATTCTTTGGGGATGACACAAACTGAACAAGCCAAAGGCTCCCTAACAGCCCTTCCAGCTCTGGCTAACACTTCCGATGCCTGAGCAAAAGCCCCGCGATAGGCTCACACACCCCAGGGCATCTCTCCTGGGTCCTCCTTCAGCCTTCTGTCCAGAGCCCTCAGACAGCAGCTGGGCTCTTACACTTTCTGTGCCTCAACTGAAGCTTTAGTGTACCTGTGTCACCCCTTGAAATGCACCACTCTTGATGGACCATCTGCCAAACTTTCACTTGTCCCTTAGAGACATCCCTCAGGCCAGCCCTGGCTCAGGTCTGAGCGGTCAACGGGGCAATCCGCCCCCAGGACTCTGCTGGTCCCGGGGAGCACTCCCACACCTGGACACAGAGGGTCGTTTCTTAAAATCTACTCTTAAATCTATTTAAAACAATTTTAAGGCATCCGCGAAATGCACTTCATACACAATGTTTCAGAAAAGGCAATGGCTGGAACATAACATTCAGAGTTACTTCAGCCAGGCACGATGAGATACCATCTCTGACCCATATTTCTCTGCCAGTTTTATTTCAGAGCATACAACTCAGTTCAGATCAGCTTTCCCTGTAGCTATTAACCATAAAAAGGGGCGGGGGGAGAGAACCTTCCTTTCTAAATCAGTGACTACATAAATATTTTTAATTATAAATATCTAATATAATTCTAAAACCAAACGAAACCAAACCAGAGGTTAAATTTCGTTAGATTTCACGCCATAACGAAATCAGTATTTACAAATAAATAAAAATCTGGATAAATAAACAAATACACTCACACATATACACCATTTAAAGAATCTAAAACCAAGAATGGAAAGTTTTTCAGGTAATCATTAATATAATTTACTTAACATAAGGTAAATTACAAGAGGGGCCAGGGTCTTTTTATAAGGAAAAGACTGACATCCCACAGATACTCAAGATAACCATTAAATTTGTAAATAAAATCAGATTTAAAAAGATAACCCTTAAAAACAAATTTTGGTTTTTCTTTTGTCATTTCAAACTGCTTAAAAACAACTGCTCCTCTTCTATGAAATGTCCAAAGGAAAGATCCTCAAGGCTATTTCACCTCTCCAGGGTTCGAGCTCCATCATGATCCCCTCCCCTACTCTGACCTTCTTTAAGAAAAGCTGATAAATGGAAAAATGAAATCATTCAAGTGTCACACTGTTTCCACAAACACGTAACAGCAAGCCGGAGATACCCAAAAGGCAAAATGCAGCCATCTGAGGAATTGCTAACCAGATGACCTCTGAACAACACATCCTGACTGTGTGGCAATCTTTTTCCTATGTTTCTGTGGGTCTCATTTCCCTGGGTGGGGAGCAGCCTTTGCTGGATCACAAAAGCTAGTGGCGCTTACCTTTTTGGCTCTTTGGGCTATGTCTGGGGTTCTTGTAAGCAGCTTCTCAATTAGGTACTCTCTGTTCTGCAAAACAAATGTTCCCAACAGTTTAACACCAAGTATCATACGCAGACATTCAGTGATTTCAAAATAGCAGATTTACGTGGGTTTTTAAGCATCTTACCTTGGCTTTCTGGAAGAATTTGCATTTTAAAAGTTCTGCAGCTGTGGGCCTGAAAGATCAATAATAAATTAGAGTTGAAACAATGATCACTCAATAAATACACTGCCTTGACGAAACAACCACATCCCAGAGTATTTCTGGAAAACCAGTTTCAGGAATAGCAACACCAGAAACTAAATTAATCATAAGCGGGCACCAAATAAAACAGGGCTGATTTTCCAGTTCTTTCCAAATACCCCTACTGCAAAACACATAAACTCCCATAAGTTAAATATTTGGGGCATGATCAATTTTCTGCCCTTCATCCTTACACCTTACTAAGTGAATTCAGTCTTTCTGAAAGGTGGCAGACTGACACATCTGTGAGCTAAATCCCTGTATTTATTAAGAAGCCGTGCAAGCTGCAATATGACCCTGTCAAAGAAATTATAGTCTACAGAGTTCTATGATTCCCCAAGAGCAGCAGTTATTGCAAGGGGTTCACATCCTGTGGACCAGCTCTGTCTGCCCACTGAGGGACCCCAGCTCAAGTGTATATGCCCTCCCAGTTGTCAGGGGAAGGCAAACACAGTGGTGATTAGTAAAATGCAAACTCATTTAAAAGCATTACTGGACTGGTCTGATGGTCTCCTCATGGTGTCATTTAACTTGTTTCTCTATCCTGTATTTCCTATAGACTGAAAGTTAGGTCTAAAAATTTGACATGAAGCATGTGGGGGGAAGAATACTCCACAAATGACGCCACGCACTAGTCCCCACAGCATGTCAGGGGCACATGATGTTAGGTTACCTCACTGGGAGTGATGCCAAGTTTAACCAAGGATCCCCAGGCCTGAGTCCTCACCATTGTCAAGGTATGTTTTCCCCAATGCACTTGGCAGGTGTTCTGTTGGGTAACACTTTGGCACTGGATGAGTGTTCTATTCCCTAACGGTTTTAGCATCTTTGTCTTAACTAATTATTTCATAGCAGGTGGCAGAATGCTGATTTTCTACTTCTATCATTCCTTCTATGTTTATTAGCTAGCATTCTTCCGTAAAGAATAGCTTCCTTCCTCAATAGTTCCTTCTAAAACAAGCAGCCAAGCAGATAGAATCAGAGACATCTACAGTATAAGATAATCAGCAAGCAACCGTCCTGATCTCTTCAAAAAGTCAGTGTCAAAAAAAAAAAAAAAAAAGTCAGTGTCATAGAGGAAAAGGAGAGAAGAGAACTTTTGCAGATTAAAAGAGACTTAAAAAAATAAAACCAAATGCCACATGTGACTCTTGCCTAAATCCTCCATTTGAAGGGGAAGGGGGAGAAGCTACAAAAGACATTTGGAAATCATCAGAGATATGTGAATATGCCACGTATTGAGGCAATTTTAGGGAATCACTGTTTACTTTCTTAGGTGTGGAAGAGTATTATGGTTATATAGGAACATGTTTTTATTTGTAGGGAACGCAAGCTGAAGTATTAAGTCTGTTACTCACTTTCAAGTTGTTCAGCAAATAAAATGAAGATAAATAGATACAGCAGATATGGAAAATGTTCATAATTGTTGCATCTAGGTGGTGCTATAGAAGTAAATGCTGTACTATTTTTTACCCCTTTCACGTATTTAAATTTTTTCATAATAAAAAAATTGGGGAGGGGCGCCTGGGTGGCTCAGCCAGTTAAGCATCTGCCTTCGGCTCAGGTCATGATCCCAGGGTCCTGGGATCGAGCCTCATACTGGGCTCCCTGCTCAGTGGGGAGCCTGCTTCTCCCTCTCTCTCTGCCTGCCGCTCTGCCTACTTGTGCTCTCTCTCTCTCTAATAAATAAATAAAGTCTTTAAAAAAATTAAAAAATTAAAAAATTGGGGAGGCGAAAGGGAAGCATTACAGAACATCAGGAGGTATTCTCTCAGGGGATGATTACGAGGTACAAACAGTATTAGGTTGAGAAGGGTGCAAGTTTAAAAAGGAGTCCTCAGACTTGAAAGGATTGGAAACCACTGCTTGGGAACCAGGAAGCTCCAGTAAAATGCGTCCAGGGACCGAACCCACACATGTGGAGGAAATTAGGAAACGTCTTTAAGAGCATCGCTGTCGAAACCATGTAAGTCTACAGGGGCCGTAAACTGTTCCTCCGTGCAAAGAAGTCTTCTACTGAAATTGTTATTGCTCTTTTCCTCAGCTTCAAGTGGAATGCTGGTTAGAGGTACCTGACAAAGAACCCGGAATCAGCATATCCCCTGCAATAAACAGCTGTTAATTGCTAATTCCTCTGAGTGCATAAAGGTCTAAACAACAGGTGGGCCACGAGTTACATTTTGTGTGCCATATCCCCTCAGGGAGCTTGTTCAAATTCATGGATTTGTACCTCGTTGAACAGGCACACTAGAACCAAAAATGTTGCTGCTATTTCGCATGATTTAACTTAGTTGTTATTTTAATGTACACTCGTACTGATCATCGGCAATGTTTTTGGCCTCCAGCTACTCCAAATTCATCCTCGTTCCCTCCGTAAATATTCAGGAAGCATCCACTCTTTGTCAGGCGTGATGCTGGGTGCTAGGCATCCCGCAGTGAATGCGACAGACGCGAACGCCACCTCCAGCAACCTGAATCGAGCAGAGAGGCGTTAGCGTGTGTGGTTAGGCTCGAAGAGGCACAGCAGACATTTAAACGCTGGAACGGAGCTCCAGGCGGAGGGGAGGGCCGCAGAGGAAACACAGGGCAACCATGCCACGCTCCCCCGAGGGAGACTTGCTGTCGTGTTTGGCACCTCATTAGCATGAAACAAAATTTTAAAAACCAAGAGGCATACAAAGTAACTTAGATTTAACTTTTTTAAGTGAAAAGGAACCTAAGAAAATCAAGATGATTAAGGGACTCAATCAAGGCCACTGATTCAGTCGAGACCTTCATGGCCTTTGGTCAATTCAGTTACAACAGCTGCCCCCCCCCACCCCTGCCACCAGTCTCTCTGCTATGTCTCTCTTCTTCATTCTAACCCATCACCCACCTTGCTCCAGAGCTGGTTTCTATAAAAACCCGATTCTTATCCATCCTAACAGATTTCAGTGGCTGGAGAGATGCTGGCTCCTCCGTCCTCGTTTCCCATCGTGCCCCTCGTGAACTCTGTCCCCTGGCTACGCTGGTACTCCTCCCTCTCGTGCTCTTTCATGACAAGGCACTCAGTGCTTTTCTTCAGAAATCTTTGTAACTGACTGTCACAGCCTTGCTCATCAGTCAAGAGCCAATTTAAATGTCATCGTCTTCAGAGATACTTTGCTCAGCTCCCACAAGTAGAATTCATTGCTCCCTACTCAGTGCTCACACACCACTACCCACACTCCTATTCTGTAATTATCTGTGCCTGTGATCACAATTATCTGTGTATCAAGTGACCTTGACCCCACTAGGTTATAAGCCCTTTCAAGACAGGGACCACAGAGGATTCATTTTTTATGTCCTCAATGTCCAACACAGACCAGAAAACTGTTATAGCTCAATTTCCATACCATAATCAAATATGGGGTAGAAGTGATGCTCCCAGACACTCAGACACAGAACCACAACTCTTAGAGCCAAATCTAGTCAACACCAAATTCTAAGCATCTGTTCAAGGTAGTAGGGAACAGGAGAACGATGTAATGAAATAAGACTCATGCTAACAAAAAAAAAAGGCGGGGGAGTAAGTCATGCACAGTGGAGGTCCTGAAGTGGACAGCCCCATGCTTCCCTCACTCCTCTGCACCCTGCTTCCTCCTTCCATACACTAAGGGGCAGGTGTAGGGCCAACACAGAGAAGAGGCTGGGAAATGCCAGACATACCTCGAGATACAGGGCTGGGAAAATACCTTCCCTTCCCCAGCAAGGTCATTTCTATGGTGACCAAAACTGTAAAGGGGAAAGCATGCTGCAGAGAAAACTTCTTTCTCTGCACTCTCCATTCTTAGCCTTCATCAATAAATACAAACAATCACATAAGAAATGAGAAATGGCTTAAAGGAGCCACATTCCTTCTTGTATAGGCTCAACATTTATGTTAATAGGCCATACAGGTCATACAAAATAAAAGGTCTATTCCACACACAGAAGAACTAAACAGCAGATCCTCTGTGCACTCAAATGACCTCAAGCGTCTAGAGCTTTGGAGGCAGAATCACACAAGTTGCCGAGCAATCTCCATCAGAAAGTATGGGAAAGTGGAACTGGAAAGAATGAGGAAAATGAGGGAGGAAGAAAGTGATAGCAGGCATGAGAGAAGTGGAGGTGCATGCTGCCCAACTGACTTGAGGGTTTTTGTCTTCTGTTCGCTTGCCTGTTTGTTTTAGCTTTATGCTACAGCAACCACCAGTACAGGGTTAATATGGAACTCTCGATGCTGTCGGCCTCTTAGCTGAGCACCACAGAAGAGAAAGAATTCTGCAAGCAGTTACGTCCTACATGGCTGCTAACAATTTTCAAATAATGCAACATAACATAAATACAGACACTGTTGTTCACAAGAAAAGCTAAAATCCTATACACCAGCAACCCAAATAATGGTACAGGCTATGAATGACGATTCCACTTTAAATCCTTAAAAACAGCCCCGCATTCCCTGCTCAGCAGGGAGCCTGCTTCTCCCTCTCCCTCTGCCTGCAGCTTCCCCTGCTTGTGCCCTCTCTCTCTCTGTCAAATAAATAAATCTTAAAAAAAAAAAAAAAAATCCCTTAAAAACAATGCAGTAGTCTGCAAGTACCAACATTCTCAGAAGAAAATCTCTTAAAGGATTCAGTTAATACATATGGATGAATCAAAGTCCACTGAGACTTCAAATAATTTTCAAAGGATTCAGGATGAACATGATACAGTTTAAGTAGTTCTAACAATCTGCATTATAATTTCTAAAATCTCACTGACCTCAGGCAGAGCTGCATCTCTCACCCTCCCCTCCCCCCAAAAGAAATATTCAAGTTTTATTCACTTCTAATGAATTTATCTATGTGATATGCACCCTCCTGTTGCTCGAAGAAAATGCTGGTTCCTTTTACAGCTGCCATCCATAGGAAGTACATAATCTATAGGATTAGGCTCATTTTTTAAGAAATAGCAAAATGTCCTGCTATGCAAATATAAGCACCTCTTAGTCTGTGCCAATGCAGAGCACAGACTTGTATGAGGCAAATAGCTCCAACACCCCAGCTCTCTTTAATTAGGAAAGTTCCATGAGCTCTCAGGTTGACAGAAAACACAGCTCCTTCTCAGGCAACCTGAGGGCTCCAGCACAGGACTGAATCTGTCCCAGTCACTGTTCACCTATGATGTTTCTATTCGTTGCTAAAAAGGTACTCAGCTAGACCAGGGTTTTGGTACCTGTCAGCTGCTTTCAGATTACAAGTAGATGATCAATATGCAAAATAAATAAAAATTATCAAAAATCTTGCATTTACTCCTCAACCCACTTGAATCTGGTTTGTTTCTGAAACACTCTTCAGTGAGTCCAAATCATCCCCAAATTGCAAGCTCCCAATTGTCTCCAGTTGCTCAAGAAATATCAAATATGTAATACAGACCCAACACTGTGGATAGAAATCGGAGGGGAGAGACGAACCATGAGAGACTATGGACTCTGAGAAACAAACTGAGGGTTCTAGAGGGGAGGGGGGGTGGGGGGATGGGTCAGCCTGGTGATGGGTATTAAAGAGGGCACGTATTGAATGGAGCAGTGGGTGTTACACGCAAACAAAGAATCATGGAACGCTACATCAAAAACTAATGATGTAATGTATGGTGATTAACATAACATAAAAAAATAAAATTAAAAAAAAGAAAGACATAAAGATGAATGACACAGGTTCTTCTTCTAAAAAACTTACAAACGTATGAGGAAATTGGATGTGTAAGTCAATAAATGCATAGGGTGAAAGTGCTATAAGAGACAGATATCTACATACTGTAGGAAAACTAAGGGTTGTAATAATTCCACTCGGTCAGGAAGAAAAAGGCAAATAGTGAACAGCAATCCCAATTTGCTGAATACTTAGGAACCCCTAGGCACTGTGCTATCCTCTTTTTTTTAAGATTTATTTATTTATTTATTTTTAGAGAGAGAGAGAGAGCACATGCAAGCAGGGGGAGGGGGGAAAGGGAGAGAGAATTTCAAGCAGGCTCCCTGCTGAGCCTGGAGCCCAACACGGGGCTTGATCCCACCACCCTGAGATCATGACCTAAGCCAAAACCAAGAGCCAGACGTTTAACTCACTGAGCCACCCACGCATCCCCGTGCTATCCTCTTTCAGTGCGTGATTGTATTCCATCCTCATGACAATCCTATGAAGTAGGTGTTATTAGGCCCATTTTACAGACAAGGAAACTAAGTCATGTAGATGAGGCTAGGAATCTCACCCAGATTTATCTAATGCTAAGAAGATTAATGCTTTCAAGTAAGCATTAAAAGAGGGTGGAAGGGCAACAGAGGAAGAGGAAGAACCTTTGAACAACATGAGCAAAGACAGAGAAGACAGGAAATATTCATGGTTTCTTTCAGATTTGGGTAGTAATTAAATGTTTACTTATTTAGTAATGAATACATATTTTAAAACTGCATCCTATATAATAAATTCAATATTTTTTTTCCCATTCTCATATTTCATGAACTTTTTTCCTCAAAAGAAGACATACAAGTGGCCAACAGACACATGATAAGATGCTCAATATCATTCATCATCATAGAAATGCAAATCAAAACCACAATGAAAGAGACACCTGGCTGGCTCAGTCAGAAGAACATGCGACTCTTGATCTCAGGATTGTGAGTTCGAGCCCCACGTTGGGGGACAGTTTACTTAAAAAAATTAATTTAATTTAATTTAAAAAAAACACAAAGAAGTATCACCTTATACCTATCAGAATGGCTAGTCAAAAAGATAAACAAATGTTGGCGAGGATGTGGAGAAAAAGGAACCCTCATGCACTGTTAGTGGGAATGCAAATTGGTGAAGCCACTGTGGAAAACAGTATGGAAGTTCCTCAAAAAATTAAAATTAGAACTACCATATGATCCAGTGATTCCACTACTGGGTATTTACCTAAAGAAAACCAAAGAAAACACTAATCCAAAAAGATAGATGCATACCCCTATGTTTATTGCAGCATTATTTACAATAGCCAAGATATGGAAGCAACTCAAGTGTCCATTGATAGATGAATGGATAAAGAAGATGTGGTATATATATACAATGGAATATTACTCAGTCATAAAAAGGAATGAGATTTTCCCATTTGCAACAACATGGATGGACCTAGAGGATATAACGCTAAGTGAAATAAGTCAGAGAATGACAAATATCGTATGATTTCACTCATACGTGGAATTTAAGAAACAAAACAAACAAAACAGACTCTTAAATATGGAGAACAAACCAGTGGTTGCCAGAGGGAAGGTGGGTGGGGGATGGGTGAAATAGGTGATGCGGATTAAGAGTACACTTATCGTGATGAGCAATGAGTATAGAGTTTTTGAATCCTTATATTGTACACCTGAAACTAATATAACACCGTATGTTAATTATACTTCAATTTTTAAAAAAGAGTCCCCAAGAATTTGGTGCACCACTAATACTCTCTGTTTGTTATAGAAGACAATTGCACAATAGTGAGATTAGATTATGTTATAATGAAAATATCTAAAAGAAGTCCTTAAACTATTAATATTTTGTAAATCACTAAGTTACTAAGAGAGCACTCTGAGGGGAAGACTTCGTAAGAATTCAAATATATGGTGCAAGACTCTTTTGGAGAATTTTTTTTTTTAGGGGCGGTAGGGTGGTAGGAACCTGACATTTGAGCTCATATAATAAATAATTCCTGGGAAGACTTTCAAGGTTATTAGGAAATAAGGACGGTTTGTTAAATATAATGTATGCTAATCTAATTTATTCTAATTTACAAATTCCTAAAGAAATCTACTGTTGTGTATCATTAGTACACCAGCAATTCTACCCTACAGTATCTTTTTCCAGAAGGGCTAGAAATATGTGACATTACACATCATCACCACTAGGTGGGATCTCAACTAGTTTGTGAATCACAAAGACCATCAGCAGTAACCCAGTGCTAACTGGGAAGACAGGTACCTCTCTCATTGGGCTCTGGAGGATCGAATTATTTCCTTGGTGATGCCAAAAATTTATGTTTGGAGACGACACCAAATACAAACGTAAGACAAACAAGTGTTGCAGAACAAAATGAGAATCTAAGAGCATTTTCACCCAATAGGAGTGTGAAGAAGTAACCTCAATGAAAGATCAGTATAACTTCGGAAGAAAAACAAGCCCCACAAATCAAATAGAAAAGGCAACTAAGATGTTTAAGCAGAAACAGCCTAATGGTGTGACAAAACAATGATCCCTTTTACAATATATAATTTCAGGATGCTTGATAGCAAACAGTCGTTCGACCTAGCTCCATGAGAATGGTGACTGATATAGAGAAGATTCAAAGCAAAGTCAGTAAAATATAAAGGAATGACGAGAGTAGCTACAAAGAATGGAGTAAAATAATGGAAACTCTGTTTAATCTAGAGAATGGCTGCCTACTCAAACAGCAGATTACTGTGTAAAGAGAAAAGGCTTAAGTTTCATAAAGGATTTAAGAAGACGGGAATCCCTCCAAAAGCAGGGTCCTTCCCTGAAAAGGAAAGCTTCAGAAGAGAAAGCCAGGTTTTTACGTTTTCAAATGTAAGTATCAAATCGAACCCTTGGGCGCATGAGGTGGCCAGTGACTCCCCAGTGGCCTCTCCAGATAGGTGGTCTATGCTGAGGTACGCTAGGGCCGCACCACACACAACCAAGCTCGACAAAGGGACTCTACCCGGGCAAGGCCTGTGTGGCTCACGTCATTAACATTCTTCTTTAAGCAATAAAAGACACGGGGCTATATTATCGCTAGCCGGGGTATTTCAAAGTCACAGATATTAAGAAGGAAGAAACAAACTCAGAAAACAGACACACTACAGAGCAGGGCAACAACCCAAGAATAAAGAGGAACCGCTAACGTTAATTTCAAACCATTTGCTTCTGTTTATATGATTAATGTTTCTAATGCAAAAATCTTAATCTTCTTTACTGATAATCTTTTAAACAGCACAACTTGTTCTGCAACTAAAAGGAAGCTCATGCAAAATTCAATAGCTCTGCCTGGTTTAGACTGGAGCTAGCAGGATATTCAAATCCTGAGAGGTCAGCTCAACCTACACAGTGAAGAATATTAGCTCAGTTTCTGAGTGCACCGCTGCCAATTTCTTTTGATTTCTGTTTTATTTCATTTCCTTCGATGACAGAGCCCATACCTAACAAACACAGTGAATCTCATTAACACTAAAAATTTTCCTCTGCCTCTCCCTCATGCTCACTCCTCTCCCTCTCGGACCCATGCTGTCTTCCACTAACAGGTTGGAAACCAGGGGCCAGAGCAGGATTTCCCTTGAACTAGAAGTACCTTCCAGGTGTCCTCACACAGCCTTTTCCCAGCCACAAACAAAGCTTTGTCGTGATTCAAACCAGGTCATTAACTCATCCACAAAGTTCGACATACCTTTTAGAAGGATCTTTCTGAAGACACAGTGAGAGTAATTTCCTAAAGGACTTGCCGTACTTTTTCATCATTTCCTTATCCTCTATTCCTGTTTCTAAAGTGGGTGGATCGTTTTGCAAAGTCAACATTAACACCTGCAGCAGAAACAAACACCAAGACAGAATCTCAGTACAGCCTCTGCCCTAGTCGAGTTCTTAATGTTTCACAGAAGCGTTAGGGACCATCCTTGATGAGGAGGTGCTTTCCCATGATTTTAACCTTCCAGAAAGTGTGTATTCAAAGTACTCATTTCCTTTCGTGAATCTGTTCACGTGCCCTTTCACCTTTTTGTTATTCCATTGACAGAACTTACAAAATCTGTTGTGTGTGTGAAGAACGAGGTCCCAAAGCGGCCCGGACAGAACTTCTGGGAACTGGCTCCCACACAGCCTCGGGGAGCACGTAGCTCCAGCAAAGGCTTAGCGGAGTCTGGGAAAGGGGAAGGGGCGGGGGGGGGGGGGGGGGCCAGAGCAGCAGTGAGCGCTCATGTGTACAGGTCATTCATAAATAAGGAACCGCCCGTACTCAAGGCTTCTGTTAACACACTGCCAACCCTAAAAATAAATCCACAGTATCCCAGAAGGTAACACATGATTTCCTTTTTTTTTTTTTTTTTTTAAAGAGAAAACCTACAGAATATTGCTTAAAGGCTTGGCAAAATTGAGGCAGTAAGAACGCTTAAAGTTAGCCAGAATACAAGTTCCTAAAAACCATAACCAGAGCAAAAGGCCACACTGCTTCTGGAGGGGGGACAAAACAAAACCAAAATACAGCTTCAAATCAAAAAGGCAAAAATTCCATTCATTCACAACATCAGAATTATTTGTTCAAAAAAAGAGTAGAATCTGTAGTAAACTATTGACCTATAAAAGGAATAAACCTCATTAATGCATAAATCAGCCTTAATTTATGCAAATGTTATACATGCCAAGACTCCTTCCAAACACTTTCAGATGTGTGAATAGATGAAGGATTAAAGTGACAGTTTATTGTTTGTGGAGGATAAGAGCAAACAGAAGAAAGTGGGCAAGCTGTGAAGTCCCAATAGAGCCCCACAGGACATTGGGCTGGGGTTAGCAATGGGACTTTGGATTCGGGTGGGTGGGACACACGAAGGAGTGGGGAATGAAAGAAAACAAGAAATAAGAAAAAAATAATGCAGAAAAACCGGATGGAAGGGAAAATCCTGAGTTGCTTCAGTGCTTTTTCTCTACAAGCTCAGTTCAACTGTTTACACCTCAACTTTGAATTTTCCGCTAACAAAATAAGTATGTATACACACCCCCCTAATCTTAAGTATGTTAAAAATATGTACATAAATACAGAGAGAAAAGAACAATGTAATGAACTACGCTAAGACCTTAACAGGGATTTTCTGTGATTGATGAAATTATGAATGATTTATTTCCTTCTTTGTTCTTGTTTGGACTTCCAAATTTTCCCTCATAAGAACATATTAACTTTTTATTCAGTAAAATTATTGAACTTTGTTTATCCTCAGGTTTTTCTTAATCCTCCTATATTTTTCCAGTATTTTCCTAGGAAAAAGTTGAAACAAAGACAGACTGTATTCTCTGTAAAATACCTTCATCATTTCCACCAGCTATTTCAGCCCCCAAACAAAATCTAATTGGATCCATCAGCCCTGATACCACCATCTCAGAATAAGTGAAATAATAACGTAGGCCAGTTAAAAGAATCACAAAAACCTGAAAACACCATCCAAATGTAGGTTATTGCCTAAAAACACTGGGCTCCCTTATTTCAGATGAGTCACCAACATGACACAGTGAGCACAGGGGTGAAATGTCACAGATCATTTAAAAAAAAAATGGGGGAAATCCATCTGCAAAGATGATGTCACTGTAATCTATTTTTAGATTTTCCTTGGGGGTCTGGGGTCTTCGGCTATCAAAAGAGTAGTGACCAGCATTTGTCCCAGTTCTCAACCTCCACTGGCCAAAGTGATCGCAGTCTTCAGACAGCTCTCTGCTAAGAATGTAAAGCGAGCTTCAAAGCCGGGAACTGGATCACTTTTGAGCTATTCTGTCCACATCCGACAACATTTAACTTGGCTGCATTCCTCCATTAATTCGCCTCAGGTCTAAGAGAAAAATGACTATGTTTAAGAGAATTACAGAACAGATTCCATTAAATCCTATTTCAAGCCAGACATATTATTTCCAATAGTAATTACTTTCATAGGAGGGTATTTGTGATAAGGCGCTGCTCCTGTTGCTAATTCAATGGCAGTTATCCCAAAACTCCACATGTCAGCCTTGAAGTCATAGCCTCTCACCTAAGAACAGAAGGAGGAAAAAACACAATTACACAGTAGGCAGGTCACCCGCCCGGAAGTCCATATCATGTTGGAGGTCTACAGCAGGGATGCACAACTCTGATAGTACTTTGCTAAGGCCCACCAATCAGGAACTAAATCTTAGTTATATGATGCATTCTAGTAAAATGATTGACTTGAATGAAATGCTAATGTATTTAGTGATACAAAGCATCTTTTTTTTTTTTTTTTTTTTTTACCTGTTCCATGACTTCAGGGGCCATCCAACACGGAGTACCAACAAATGTTTTTCTTACTTTATTCCGGGTAACATCACCCCCTGTTGCTAAGAATGCACTTACCCCAAAATCTAAAAGAAAAAAAAAAATCACCCTTATTTTATGTAAGACATTATTGCTTACACATTCTGACTTTATAAACCTCTCTTTTCCTGGGGACCTTTCCAGTGATGATGAATTGTTCCAAACACCATGAAGCTCTCTCGGGGATACACCAAGGCAGTCCCGCCACCCGCCAACCTACACTTTAGAGAACACCATCATGGGTGATGGGTCAGCAACCCCACCAGTCCAGAAACTCAGCACACCAAATTATATGTTCTACCAAAAAGGTTATCAGAAATCATAACTAACCATAAATTATTAATTCAATAAAAATGAAAACACATTCTCAGAGCCCTAAATATAAAGGATCTTAGCTTTTTGCTAAGATTCATTTCAACAAATCATTTCTAAGAATAGCACTGCGGGGGGGGGGGGGGGGGGGGGGGGGGGAGGGGAGGGGGGAAGAATAGCACGGGAAGCAGTAAAACCAGTACGTGATGTAGTTTCTTTTTATGTGTTTCTTTTGTTATGATTATTTTCCAGTTTCTTTAATTCCACATCATCAATGTTTGGGGAGTGGATTTTTTTTAAAGGTGGCTTGGGGGAGGGTGAAATAGAGGGGATTAAGACTACACTTATGGTGATGAGCACTGACTAATGTATAGAATTGCTTAATCATTATATTGTACACCTGAAACTAATATAACCTTGTATGTTAATTATAATTCAATAAAAAGATTTAAATAAAGGATAATAACATTCATCTTCCACATTCTCATGGCCTTGCTTAAACAGTGCTGACACCTTAGGCAAAATCGTAATAGCAAATCCACGAACCCAGGCACCAAAAGCCAACTGGCCAGGTTTGTATAGATGTAGCAATCAACACAAGGGAAAAGCTCAGTCAGCAAAGATTTTTTTTTTCCAACGTTTGCTTTTTGGATAATTTTCTTAAGTATAGATACAATGGTTTGTAGAATGAAATAATACTCTTCTTAACATCTATTACATACTAGAAATTCTTTTTGCAGGATGATGAATGAGGCATACTCTATATACATCCACACATGTATTTATGCAAAAATGATGTTCGTTTGTGACCACAGAGAAGGAATACCCGGTGATTATTAATGCATGCATTTCTGCGTAGATTTTTACTAAAAGTTGAGGTTAGTTAATAAGTACCAGCTACTCAAGGCTAATACAGACCTACAAGCTAGAGCCAACTCAAGGACAGCTCAATAGTAAGCCGGTAAATGGTAATTTAAAAAAGCAGTCAACACCTCAAAATGCTGCAGCTGACTATGTACCCTGAGCCCCTTCAAACTGCTCTCCTATAATTCTCCTTTGCTGGTCCCCTTTGATGACTTGCCAGGATGACAGCAATTACCAAAGAACAACATCAAGCACAAGCCAAGGTCAAAATGTATTAGCATTTGCTTTAGGCCTTCAATATTGTGATGCGGTAACACTGTAACCAGTTCCCGGAGTTGAAATATATTGACTGTTTCATTTTATTTACATTTACATTTACTCAACTCCCAACAGGATTTCAACTACAAGTAAAAGGAATAAAAATTGACAAATGTAGTCTTTGTTCCAACTGCTCCTCTCATGTTAATATTGAGCAAAAGCATATTTTGAAAATGCTATATAATTTAATTTGCACATATGTGCCAAACTCTAAAACTCTTTGAATTCTTATATTTCTGAGGGAAAAATGAAGCCTTGTGAAAAGAAATCTCTAGAACCAGTGAACCAGTGTCCTGTGGGTAGGAGCAAATAAAATTCATGTTCTTACAGAAGAACTAGGTGAATTAAATTATTTGTAAGCACCTACTATATTTGGCTAGAGGAAAAGATAACATGATCGGCTTTGAAAAATATTAATTTCAACTTAACTTATATTTCTGAAAAGTTCAACAATGAACCCAACATTCCATTTCTATTAAAATAATTTTGTAACAAGGGTGCCTGGGTGGCTCAGTCAGTTAAGCATCTGCCTTTGGTTCGGGTCATGATCCCAGGGTCCTGGGCTCCGCACTGGGCTCCCTGCTCAGTGGGGAGTCTGCTTCTCCTGATCCCTCTGCCCCTCCCCCTGCTCGTGCTCTCTCTCAAATAAATAAAATCTTTAAAAAAAAATTTTTATAACAAAATCCTAAGTACATATCATCTGTAAATAAGTAAGAATATGAGTAGAAGTTGCTCTAAGGCAAAACAGATTTTTTAATGCAGTTGAAGCAACTCTACACCCCAGTCTCTCCTAAAAGATATAATCAGAAAAAAATCCATAGTTAACATTAAATTTAATTCCTTAAAAATACCATATGATTACATTAGACCTTTTTAGAGATGCAAAAACAGCTGAAAAGAGTTGTATGGTAGCAATTCATTATGGACAATACCCCTTCAATATATCCTTCATGATTCACATATTTATTCATAGCCTCCACTTAGAACACTCACTTTAAAGCCATAAACAGATGCTTAAATGTCTTTAAAGCTCAGAACAAAAATTCTAGAAGCAGAAAATGCCAATCCTAACATCTACTCAGCTTATGACTCCAGAGTAAATACATAAGTGGCTCCTACGGCTCGCCAATGTGTATACATAACGATTTCTATGTACTGAGAGACGACACTTTGACCGAAGTACATAGGGTACGTGTGTAAAAAGGAAAATTGCTCTATTCTGTCCAGACAGCGTGCATAGGATGGTGAGAATGAGGGGGGGGGAGGGGCAGAGCCACTGAAAAGAGTCCTTATTTGCCAAGAGGGACGTCTATACTGCCAAAGGGAGTGCAACAAGATACACTTGGGTCAGAAACCATGAACGTCTGTCTGGCAACATGGAATCAAAGGCTCCACATAGAGTTAGCCAGTCCACCTTCCTGCCTCCGGGAATAGCTGCATCTCAGACCAGAAAGAACGCTGTCAGCGTAGGAACTGAAAGGCTCCCCTCACATCTTTTGAATCCACCCACTTAGCGGCAGCCTCCTAAACCCCCACCTTCCTCCGGCTTTCTCCAGGACCATGCCCTGGCAACCAGGCCTTCCTCGGTCACACACCTGACTTCTCCCTCAGAGGGCCTTAAAGGCCTTCTCCTCCCCAGAATAAAGTCAAAATCCCTCAGCACAACACGCAAATCTGACTCCCCTTTTTCCCTCTCCCGCCTCAGCTGCCCCTACTCCCAAATTCAGACCTTGAGCCTCCCCCTGCTGAAGGACTCACTGGTTATCCCTAAGATCCATCATCAGCCCTGCCTTCCAACTGGCCCCTCACAGTCTGCCTGTGCACCCGATGCTCTGTCGTCGTCCAGGTACACTGTTCCCTCTGCTAAGCGTAGCACGGTCAGGAGAGGCCATTCTGCACATCCCGATTAAGAACGGCAGCATCCTTGACATCCTGACTCTTGGCGCCTTGGGGCTTTTTCACGGCTGCCTCTGTGTTAGGGTGTGGTTAGTCTGATGTGCATCCAACACCTTTGCCTCATTTGGGGTACGTGATTAAGTCACTCTGGGAATAGTCTTATTTGTATATACGTGAATGTTGAGCCCCCGGGCAGACCTGCAGGGTTTGTGGTATTAGCCACCTGATGTGGAGAGTGGGCGGACCCTCCAGGAAAGAGCATGGTCCTCACCGGCAGGGGCCATGCTGCTCCCAGCCATGTGGGTCTGCCAACCACTTAACCGGGGCTTCTGGGCCTTCCTACCAGCTTTCTCAGTTCTGCTAATTTTATATTACGTTCATATGGCTAACACTCTCCTGCTTCTTTTCCCCATGTATAAATCTGCTTTCCAACAAATGTGAGGTCGATCAATAAGCCACTATTCTCTGCCTTT
Organism: Phoca vitulina; assembly: GCF_004348235.1. Classification (NCBI taxonomy): domain Eukaryota; kingdom Metazoa; phylum Chordata; class Mammalia; order Carnivora; family Phocidae; genus Phoca; species Phoca vitulina. The sequence continues at coordinate 62,879,951 of NW_022589704.1, read as the reverse complement.
GAAGTGGGGTGAGGGTTAAGCATGAACATTTTTACAGTGGTAGATATAAAATATGAGAAAGATAGGTTTCCTGGCTTTAAGCCTTGACCAGCAAGGAGAGGGAGGCCAGGAAACAATGAACACAGCTACGCCGTGCTGTCTGTGTAGATGGGAACTACGGGCTGTCATAGTCATGACAGGGGCCTCGGACCACCTGGCCTTCGAGAAGAGGTTAAGACCTGGATAGGCAAGCCTAAAAGGACATGGCATTCCAGACAGAGAAACGGCCTGAGCAAAGCACAAGTGTTGAGCCAAGAAGAAAAAGTGTGTGACAGTTGCAAGGGTCGAACGCTCAAATACCTAGAGGGGCCAGGCAGGAATAAGGCGGGGGAGGGGGCCCTGCACAGCAGCAGCCCAATCTCAACCATTAAAGGGCACTTGATACTTAGTGTCAGCACATGGGGACGCTAGGCAGTGCTGGGCCCTCCCCAGGAGCCCATTCTCAGTGCAGGCTGCTTCTAGTCCACTGGAAAAGAAAATCACCAAAGAGGAATAGGGCCTGGTGTGGCCGATGTCCCCATTTTCCCAGAGCAAGCCAAATACCAAGATCTTTACGTAAAACCTCTCTTTTCTGTTATTGTTGGCAACAAATTCGCTTAAAAAAAAAATTGGAAAAGCAAAATAGAGCAATTATGCCTCCCTGGTTTAGCCTGCAAAACGAATCTAAGCTGCTATGAGGCCTAAAATTTACTGAAGGTACTTTAACATACATCATATGCAGTATTATATTCGTGAGACCCAAGTGGTCAACTGGCATTCTGACTCAGAGTGCCCAGGGCCGGAAGGTTCTGGTCGCATTTGATTAAGGATGCCGGAAGCAGCTGCTAAAAGTATTTCTGCTATCTGTAAGTATAAATAAGTATGAGCCAGGTGAAGGCCCAAAATGGGCTATTATTGGAGAATAATAATGCCAGTCACCTGTTGGCAGGCATGATGCATGTGAGAAATAAGCCTTCTCAGATGAAAGTAAAGGTAGTTAGCGCACAGAGAATGGCTAAAATATTTATTTTAGCTAACCTCGCCACTCTTGCATGAACAAAAAGAATCCAGCCAGGCCCAGGAGTAAGCTAAGTCCCTCCTCAGTTCCAGGTCTAGCTCAATTCTACATGCCAAGTATACGTGTACAAGAAAATTGCATCTGGAATTTTTTGCCAAAATTCGTCTGCTTCACGTGGATTTTTCACTCACCTAGAAGGACAGAGAGCAGGAACTTCCTTGAGCCTACAGAACAAACTGTGAGAACTCTTTAGGGGCTTGCTTGCCAATGAATGGCGAAATTCAGTCTGAAACTTAATTTCCTTAAAACCTGGGAGTGGCGTTGCAGGTAAAGAGCCAACCCTAACCCTCACCTGCCTCCAACATCTACAACAGCTACTAATACCTAGAAGGAGGAACCTGAGTTGCACATGAGAAATTGGCTCAGGTTAATTCAACACTTGGCCAAAGAATAACGGAATCAACATTGGATGGCTCAGAGCTTCCTAAAATGTACTCAAAACAGGTTACAACAGATCAGATCCCTTGAGACCGCCAGCAGCTGGCTGGGGGTCTTGGGGAGCGGGAGCCACCACAGACGCGGGGCCCCCTGGCAGCTCCTTGCTTGAGTCAGTCTCTTTTCCCCAGTGGCCACGGTCTAGAAAAGCAGGGAAGCACTGAGACTGTGGAGGAGCCCAGCTACAGAGTCTAAGAACCAGGGAAGGGAGGGTGAGCCTGATCCGCGTGGCCCCCTGGACCACCGCGGCGCTCGCTCTAGCCAAAGAGGAAATCTGGGGAAAGGACTCACGCAGGGATGTTCAGGAGCAAAATCAACAGGGCCTGTGCCTTTAGAGAGACTCTGGAAGTGGAAAGGATTAGACAAATTCTTAGAAAAATATGATGATTTAGTGGCTATTGGAATTGAAGGAGAGGAAGGAATTAAAAAGATTGTCTTGCCAAAGACCACATACACAGCAAGTTATCGAGGGTCTGGATAAAATCCACAGCCCTTCACAGAGGAGTTAGCCAGTTAGCCCTGGTTTCCTTTTTGAGAAAATTCAGTGTATTTTTCTGTACTGAAAAGGAAACGCAAAATGGAATAATGGGGTTAATACTCCACAACTCTTGAGCTCTTCCCTGAGTAAAGATCAAGTTGTGATTACCCAACACAGAAAAACTCGTTTGAGATTCCCTGGTTAATCCGAAATGTCATATTTATATCATCAAAAACAATCCCTTCACAATTTGGTTTGACTCCCAGATTTTTTTATTTATTTTTTTTCTCACAAGAGACTCTTAAGACTTGACTGGCAAAATTGAAGTGTGCTTCTAAACGCCCAGGAACATTTTCAGGGCTGCCAGCATCCGACCTTCCTGAGTCCCCCAGGTTTCCTTAAAATGCCATGCCACCAATGTTGGATGAATGAAGAAGCATGTAAAGAAGTACGTTATGATTTAAATAATGCAAACTATATAACCGTGGGTATAAAACAGAAGCAAATATTTTCTTAACAGCAGACTATGGAAAGTTGTTTTAAACACCATACTGAGTTCTTACTGTGTTGTTTTTATAAAAGGTGTGCGGTGGTAGAGCACCCTACTCACGGTTCCAGAAGCTCGGGGTGTTCACAGTAACCTCTACTCCCTGGGGGATTTAAAGCCAGGGGGCTTCCAGAGCTTTGATTTAGACACAACCCTGGCCTTCTGGTGAGAGCTAACGTGGGAACATGTGATATCAATTTAAATAGCAAATGTTACATGACCCAAACAGCATGAATAGAAGAAATACATTAATGTGCCCAGCATCCGGGTCCTCAGAACTAAAGATGTCATCCTCGGCTTGCTGGCAGTTCCTAGGCGCCCCCTCCCCGCTGGCTTTCTTGGTGAGGGAAGGAAACTACAGACCAGGGTAAGGAGAGGCTTTAGCAGTTACAGAATCAAAAGCACCCCTCTTGCGACTGCAATCCAGCTTATTCCATCCAGACTCATCTTCCTCAAGTGCAGGTCTGACCGCAGCCCCCTCTGGTCAAAATCTCTCTCCCGACAAGGGAAGTGGAGACGGGCAAAGCACCCCCGCCCCGCGGCCACAGGTACTCGGGCGGGTGGGAGCCGGCAGGCTGCCGGACTATTGCTTCCAACTGCGGTGCCTCCCGGTCACCGCATGCTCTGGCGCCGCGGTTTTAGCTGCTTTCACTGACCAAGGCCCTGTTTTCCAGTTTCATTTTCTTAACATATGATGACAGCCAACCTTTCCACCACTTTTACTGTTTATTGCATTTTTGTTTATAAATGAAGTAGGAACGACTTTTCACTCTCCTGGAGCCCTGCCATCTTCAGAGAGTCGTCAGAGCTCCGGGCACTGAGAGCCGCCGCTGCGCGGAACCAGGGAGGGCCGTCCCCTCGGGCCTGCTGGGAATCCCGGCAAACCCAGACTTGGAAGTGGCTGAGGGGACGCCTCCAGTCCGCTGGGTGGGCACCGCACCTCTGGGTACCTGGGCCATGCTCAGCGGAACGCAGCTAACCCAGAGCAAGAAGCTGGGCCCAGATCCCAGGGGGCCAAGCGAAGATGTGGCAAGACCTGGGACGTGGCTGCCAACGCTCCCTGGGCTCGGCTCCTTCCTGAAATAACACCGCCTTGCTCACAGGAGTGGTTTTCTCACTCTTCTGATGGTGGTGCTTCAGTGCACCATGAACGGAACCCAACTCTTTAGAGGCCAAATGGTGACACACTTGGCGTGGGATTGTGTGGCCCCTACTCAGAGGCGTATCCTGAGGTCCTGACCATTTCTAGTGAGTCTCCCACCAGCAATCCCTGAAACTAAAGGGAAGAGAAGAGGCACCAAAGAAGGACACAGTGAGTACCAAGGAGCCACATTTCTGCCTCAAGAAGGCACTCTGGAAGCAAACAGGCCTGTGGGTGATCCCAACTACACTCCCTGATCATTTACTTAACTGCTTCGAGCAACGGTTTCACAAGCTATAAAATGGGGAGCTCAGAACATATATAGTAGATTCTCAATAACAGACCTTGTTGGCTGCCTACCCAACATCCATACCCATCCATTCTTCTCTGCCAGAATCCTGATTTTGTTTGCCAGGCCTCAGGGGATTAATCGTACCTGCTCTAAGCCAATCATGGTGTTTGGTTCCTCTTACCAGTGGAGGATCTGAGGGTCTGCCCTAGTCCTGGCCCATAAGATCCAGGGGGCATACAGTGCAAGCTCTTGCACGGAAATTCTTTGCCTGTATAGAAGAACCACCATACAAGGCTCCTTTACTGCCCACTCCCCAGCCTGTTGAGGGCACTGCCATCGAGGATAGGAAGCTGGGAGTGAGCAGCCCATGGGGACAGGCTCTGGCCGACACAGTGAGGTGCAGAACAGAAAGCAGGATAGAGCCCATGACCTCTGGGATATCGCTGGGCTTCTGCACCAACCCAGGAACCTAATGCCCCAGACTTCTGTTATGTGAGATAATTAAATGTCCTTATTGCTTAATCTCCTGCCCGTCAAGCACTCTGGCATTTGTACCCAAAGGCTTCCTAACTCCAAATCACCTGTCTTTCCCCAGGCCCACCATGTTAATTCATGCTTCCTGATGACTAAGGGTTAACCATTGCATCAGAGGCTAAAGGCACTGCAATCCCCAAAAGGACTCAGTAAAATCAGCAAGAAAACAATTTAGTACACAGTGCAATTCTGGAGTTTTAAACAGCTCTAGTATTTTTTTTTTAAAACAGCTCTAGTATTAAGCATGGCTTTTAATGCAGGGGCACAAATCAAAACAAATAAATGCACAGGCATCTCAAGGGGGAAAAAAAAAAAACCACTGCAAGAAGAGTTTAGTTCCCTTTTTTTGCCAATAGTTTCTGTTTTGGGCTACACTCACATAAACCTTCCAGAGACAGAACAATATACTTCTAAGAAAATAAGAGAAAGAAGTATCTTTGACTTTTGCTACTCAAAAGTGGGGTCCACAGACCAGAACCATCAGCATCACTGAGGAGCCTCGGAGAAATGTGGACTCTTGGGTCCCACCCCAGACTTACTGAGTCAGCATCTGCATTGTAGCAGGATCCCTAGCTCAGGTGATGCACAGGGAAGTTGGAGAAGCATTGCTCAAGAGTATGGTCTTCCTAGCAGGTGCTATGGCCTGATTCGGTACGACTGGATGACCCCAAAGTGTTGCCAACACCATGGCTTCCCTCTTTCACCTCTTAGATGCAAAGAACTGCAGTAGTGGAGAGAGAGTAGCAGGAAAAAAGTATTTATGCGTGCATACTCATGTATTTTATGACCCAGTAAACACGAGGGCAATACTAGAAACCTAAATCACGTCCCACAAAGAACTGACCCTGTGATTCTCAAGGGTGTGTCAAGCGGCACAAACAAATTCACACACGTGGCACACTCCAATTTGTACAAAATCTTTTTTTAAAATACATGAAGATAATTTATGATCACAATACTTATTAACAGTCCATCAGTAACAGCTGCTCAGTAGAGCGCCAGGGTACAGAGAAGATAGGCTTCGGGTAGGTATCATTCTCAGCACAGATGTTTGTAACACTATTCCTCTCTCAACCTCTGATATGCAATTTTGTGAGGGTGATAGATGATTAGAACGATAACCTTGCATCTGCTCATCTTTTAAGCAAATGATAAATGTGTTGGCACCTTATCTACTATTCGTAATCACTACTTTATTACGGATTGGGACACACCACCTGCCCTGCTCAGGAGGAAGGCTGGCACCCCACGAGGGACCAGACAGAACCAAAACGAGTTCTCTGAAACCCTCACTCTCCACCCAATGTCCTTTCCTCTAGTCAGACTCCTGGTTTTCAACTCTTATTTATTCCTTCTTGTACGCAAATGGTGTTCAGTGGCCTTCTTTGACTCTACAGGCTGCAGCCCCAACCACAACGTGGTGTCCCAGGCATCCACTCACAGAACACACCATCTGCCATATTTCCCGAGGCTGCACCTGAGAGTCACTTCTCGGCTGCTCTGAAAAACCCGCGTTTCCCATCAATGAATGAGGAAGGGAGAGGCAGTCCTTTTCTGACAACAAAAGAAAAAATCAGAAGACATCACATCTGTATTCCCTAAAGGAAGAGTTTCACCTTCCAAAATAAAAGAAACACAAAGAAGCAAACCTTCCCACCACTGGCCTTTCATGTGGGTAGGCTCTCAAAATTGCCATCAACAGGTTTCCTTCAAGTGTGCTATATTTTAACTCATATAGGAGAAGTTCTTAGCCACTTGTTTGTACTTTGTACACGGAATCAACATCCCATTCATGATGCCACAGACGAATAACAAGAAAATGTCCACAGGAGATTGACTGGTAAAAGTGCCGAGGCTCCACAAGCGGCCACTCACTCCCTAATTCCTCATTCTCCCCATTCTCCCACTCGGGACAACCCAGGCTTAAGAGGGACAAAAAGACAGAAGGTAAGTGTTGGCTGATGTCAATTCACATCTGGTTCACAGTTCAGCTGACTAATGCGATCAATTAGCCAAAGCGTGAAGGAGAACACGAGTTTAAGATGACAGCAAACCGCAGATCATCTGCCCGTCTATGTGAGAGCCACAGAACCCTTCACCAAAGCAGGTGAATTCCCAGTGACAAGTGGAGCCAGAAGCCATACCTGGTGGGGCATCAGCAGAAGGCAGGAGAAGGCTGGAGCGGTAATCCCAGGCCAGCTGTGCTAAAGGTGCCAGGCACGAGCCAGCTTTCTCAAGTCCAATGACAGGCATGACCAAGAACTCACTAGTGGTCAGCTTTCTATCAAATGTGGTAATTACGGTGAGCAAAGGAAAACCACAGATGATCCCCAAATCACAAATCCATTCTTCCCTGGCTCCCCAGTGAGGGCGGGGTATCTGTAAAGATGCTCTGGTAAAAGTAGTCACAGGACAGATACTTGGCTTACTCTCCCCTCCATGCCCAAGACCATCCTCTGATTTGAAAGCTTCCAAACAGGATAGAGAATTTCTTTAGTGACTGAGGCTTATGAAGGGCCACTCTAACATTTTGATGTAAGACAGGTCCTGGAGAAAGTCTTGTCAACCTTCCTTATTCTGCAGCTGAAAAAACTGAGCACCAGGGGGGCTGAACTGTCAAAAGGCACAGTGTGAAGAGCGGGGGGGGGGGTGAGGGGAGCCCAATGGTAAGGAAGTGAGCTAAGGCCTGAAAGAGAAGTCAGGAGATCTGAGAATGATTGGCTCTTACGACCTTGAAAATGACCTTAAAGTCATCCACAATCGCTCAGCAGTCCTCAGTCCCCTCATCCCTAAGACCTACTTTGCTGAAGTGACAGTGCTATTGAAAGGAGAGCACTAGGTAAGTATATTAGACAGGTATCATTTCCCGAGCCCAACGCATGCTCTGAAGTCAATGGGAGCTCCTGGCTGGCCGTATTTGCAAAGACGGGCACAAGCAACTTAGATCAAATATTAATAAGTCTAAATTTCCAATGCAATATTCATATACCTGCAGGTGTTCTTTTTCATACAAATCTCCACTTAACTAGCTCTAATATCAGAAGCTTTCAATAAACTAGAATGACCCATCTGTACACTCTACAAGAGATGGTCCCTACGGGAGATGATTAAAATAGCACAATTCCAGTTGCCACAAGCATTTAAAGCAACAATTTACATCATTTCCACAAAGTTTGGAGAAGGATTAGTTGAAGCTAACACAATCTTCAAAGAATCTGCAGATTTTTAAATCTACAATAAAGAAAACCTCACATTTAAGAATCTTAACACTGAAGAGTCACTGAAATATGAGGATCGCATTATTCAACTCTGTTGCTCAGTATTCTTTTAATCTACATTTACTAAATAGTCATATTTTCATTAATTCATTCAACGACTATTTTCTGAGCTCTTACTAAGTGTCATTTCCAGTTTTAAACACTGGGACTGTAAAACAGAAACCCCTCCTTCATGAAGCTGACCTTTAAGTTGGGGCAGCAGCGGGAAGGAGAGGTAAATACGGTCAGCAAGCAAAATCGCTAAGTGCAGCACACAGCAGTGCTTCTCAGACTTCAGTGAGTATCACAGTCACCTGAGGGCTTCTTCACATACATACCGCTGGGCTCCGCTCCTCCCCAAGTTTCAGATTCAGCAGCTCCAGGGGTGGAAGAACACAGAATTTATGTTTTTATCAAGTTCCCAAGGTGATGGTGATACTGCTGGTCTAGGACCACACATCGACAACATGAACACGGTGTACGCTGAGGTATGCAGTAAAGAAAAAGAGATCAGGAGATAGGAAATCCAGGGCAGAGGAGTCTGCAATTTACCACAGAATTGCCACGGAAGCCTCACTGATGTGACATGTGAGCTAAGATCTGAAGGAGGTACTGGAAAGACTATTTGGGATTGAGCAGCCGGTGCAAAGGTCCTGAGGCAGAAGCATGCATGGCAAGGAGGCCAGTTTGACTGGAATAGAGTGAGGGAGAAGATGGAGGAAGAGATGAGGTCAACAAGATCATGTTAGGGGCCAAATCTTGTAAGGCCGGGCCACCATATGAGCTATGACTTCACTCTGAGATGGGAAGGCAGTGGAGGGCTTTCAGTAAGGGTGTGACACAAGCCGACTTAGTTTAACGGCATCTGTCTGGCTGCCATGTAGAGAACAGAAGGGGACCTCTTAGGAGACCACCTCAATAACGTAGGCAAGAGCTGATGGTGGCCCAGACCAGGATGAGAGGGGAGGTGGTGAGACATGGTCAGCAAGAGGATTTGCTGACAAACTGGGCAGGATGGGTATGAGAGAAAGAGAAGGATCGGGGAATACCAATCCCTAGCCTATGCCATGGAAGGACGGAGCTGCCATTTTTAAAAGAAGCGGGAAGACTATGAGAAGGGCATTCTGTTAGGGGGGATGGGGGTTATAGAGCTTTTCTGTATTGAAATTATACAAGCTTTAGAGTTAAAAGGAAACTTGAGAGGCCAAGAACCTCATTTTATAGGTGATACAATGGCCAGCAAAGGACATGGTTGGGGGCTCAGGCTAAGTTAGTGACTCAGAAAGCTAGATAGTCCTTGGCTACTGTGTCTTCAAGTGTATTCCATGTACTCAAGGGTTAAATTTATATTCCAGAGAGTATAAATACATGTTAACTCTATTCACATTTCCTACAAATCTCTAACTTATGGTGTGACATATGTAGTAACTTCTAATATGTTACTGATCAAAAACACCTTTCCCCAAATCATTCATATTTGCCATGCACATTTAAGATTTATTCCCCATGACAATCTATTACACTAGACCTCATGGGGCTAACGTAGATTCCCCACATTTCCCTCCACTGACAAATTTTTGAAATTAAATTCCATAGTTAACTGTTTAATAGGTTTCACCTGAACTGTAAACTTAGGCCAGTACACACGGTGTCCCCATTGCCGACCATCGTATCTGCCCCAAGGGCTAGGCCTGCAACACAACAAAAGCTTAGTAAAGATCTGCCAACCGGGGCGCCTGGGTGGCTCAGACGGTTAAGCGTCTGCCTTCAGCTCAGGTCATGATCTCAGGGTCCTGGGATCAAGTCCAGCAATGGGGAAATCCCTGCTCAGCGGGGAGTCTGCTTGTTCCTCTCCCTCTGCCCCTCCCCCTGCTTGTGCTCTCACTCTGTCAAATAAATAAATAAAACCTTAAAAAAAAAATCTGCCAATCAACCACTTCAGGCGCATTAAACCCAAACAACTGATGTTCACCTTTTCACCAGGGAAGGGCCGTTTTTTGTTGTAACAAATGCAGGTTCTGGGAAGCAGACAAATAAATGAAGAAATGATCATGCAAAGAACTAAATTAGCCTGCTCTGCTCTTTGTCTAACAACTCTTGTTTTTCCCAGACCTCAGCAGCTTGTGGGAATATATAAAATGTAATTTAACTATGACACTGCAGGCCCTTAAAGGCAGGGAGGAAGAAAGGAAGAGAAGAAGGAAGGAAAGAAGGGAAGGGAGGGAGGCAAGGGAGAAGGAAGACCAAGTCCCATCTGCCCCATGTCCTCCTAGACCCTCCTCCTTAAAGCTCAACCGTGTGCCCCATGCAGCTAATGTGCACAGCTGGGGAAACATTCCAGCGGACGGGCAGAGCAAAGGGATTCCCCCCATCGCGTTCACTCAGGAAGACTTCCTTAAGTTGTTGCTCAGACAACTGCTAGCAGCTGTTAAAGGATGGGAAGCTGCTTGAAATCTCCCCAAGTATTTCTTACTGATGATAAACACATGGAGTGGATATAACTGGGTTTCCAGAATTGAATGCATTCTTGCTTCATGCTAGGGGTTGCACCAAATGTTACCGTTTGATTTGTCAAGATCCCAAAATTGAGGGAGCTACATTAATTTGTTGTCCCTATATACTTAAACAAACAAAAAATGTGTATGTGAAAACTACGGCATAATTTATTAAACCACGATTCACATAATGATAAACTTCCTGAAAGTCAAAACATACATTTTGGTTCACTATAAAGCACTTTATGCCCTCCAAAGATCTTCACTTGCACGCATACTCTATGTTCGGAGTGTGCCACTGTTCTTAATTCGTGTGTACTGCTTCACTCTTCCTTAACTGTATTAATCATTTCATGGGTAGCTGCCTAACACAGAGCTTGCCTTACAGCAGGAAGCAGAAAAGCGTGGGTGGACAAGACTGGAAAAACAGGCAGGGCCTTCATATGCCATATTAGGGAGCTAAGGGCTTTATTCCACCAGCAACAGTTTTAAACTTTATGCAAGGGAATTATATGGTCAGATCTGCATTGCACATTTCTCACCCTGGTGATATGGGGGAAATCAATGGGGTAAAGAAAAAGGGAGAGCAAAATGATATGGCAGGGTCAGAGAGAGGGCCTACAGCCTCTTCCCCCTGATCTCACAAGGCCTAAAGAATTAAAGGGCCCCACCCCCATTTCAATACAAAAGCAATGTGAGCTACCTAATTCTAAAATGGAATGTGTGTTAATTCCTTTAACCCTCTAGTATTTTTCCACTGTTTGGATATGGCAACTGAGGCACAGAGTGCTTAATTAACTTGGTCACGGGGAGGAGTGAAACCACAGCAGTCTGATGTCAGAGCCCTGCTCTAGGCCAAGGCACCCACAAATACAATGACATCGTCATTTCCTGATTCGACGCCTCAGGGGCCTTTGGACTTTCTGATATGAATCAGAGCCTGCTGCCTCCCTTGCACACAGGGAGCCCACATTACCTTGCATGAAGCAGCAGCCCCTCCTAGCAAAAGAAATACTCCCTCCACCCCATTCCTCCATCCCCCAACGAAATGCATTTCACCAGAGCTAGAGCACAGAAGGAAAACAAAAGAACCTAGCAGCTATGGGAATAAAAACTTCACCACCAAAAAAAACACACAAAAAAGCACAACTTCACCACTACACGCACCTTCCTCTGGCTCCTTGAGAATAACACCAGGGTACTGGAAGCAAGTTAAATCTAGTTGCGTGTTTTCCTGGCAGAAGTTTTAGTCCTAAATGTCCAAGACGCAGACTGAAGTTCAAGATGTTCTCAAAGGCTGAATAAGGATATAATCTCCCTCCCAAAAAATAGAGACGCTATCCAAAGTCATACCAATGTGCCTCAGACAGTGAAAAACCCAAGGCACACATAAGCTTGATTAGGATGGTCTCAGATACACTGAGATAGAGGTAATGATAACTTTCTAGACTTCTAAAGTATTAGGCTGATTTAGCTAAATATCAAATTTGTTATGAAAAACTAGGAATGGAAATTCACATTCACACACACACACACACACACACACACACTAACAGTTAAAAGGCAAAAGTAAGAAAATGAGCGTAAGAACTACCTAATAATATAATGCAGTGGTATGCTTCTAAAAAGTTCTTCAGAAAGCAAATGTTCTGAAATCAACATTTTAAAAGCACATTAAGAGTGGTCACTATTTTAAAGAATCCTAGGATAAATATATTTGCAGCAACCACCCCAAAGTGACCTGTTTTATATGAATTTCTTCTTAGAATAGTGCCTCTCATTAATTCCAGACAAACAGACTTATCACTTGCCAGACAAAGACCTAAGCTCTTCCTGACAGTATGGCAGAACATGAGACTGGAAAATAAAATGCTAGGCCGTGGGAAGAGCGTGACTTTCAAATGGCCACTCCTTCTATCACGTATTGTAGCAGACACCTTTACATTTACCGAGGCATCCTGTCCAAGTTTATTACCAGGAAGTCACACATTCAGGTCCTCTGAGCACAGAAGATATAATGAGAAGTAAAGCATTTTCTTTTAAACTCTGAGTAGGCAGTCCTCAAGTTTTAATTGATTACATCAAACCTGAAGTTTTCCAGTCTAAAAAAAGTGTGGTGTCACTACTGTGCTTTAATTTGACACCCCGTGACACCCGAGAGGATTGCTTCTTCTATATCCTAAAACCTTACCAGAGACTTGTGTCTCAAATTGAAGGAGCAGAGAGGGGAAAACGTACAGAATACGTTCCCTGGCTTCAAAATGGAATCGCCATGCAGGGGTGTAGAAGAGCGAGTGATTGCTACTGGTCTTCCATCCCAAACTGAGATCATTTATACACAGATTTAGGGCTGTCTTCCTAGAAATCCCACAGACATGGGATCACAGGCTCTGCAGCCAGACCCCGGAATCTGAAGCCTACTTGTGACCTGGGCAACTTTCTTCCCCTCTCTGTACCTTAGTTTCTTGTCTGTAAAATGGACACATTTACAGGGCTGCAGTGAACGAATCACAATGTGCTCAGCACGCAGAACCCAGCCTGAAATATAGGAAGCACTCAATACACATTAGTTACTGATTTTATATCCCGAGTCAATAGAAATGCATTTAATTCCCACAGAATTTGTACTTTTGGAAACAGAACCAAGCATATTTGCCTTATTCACCACACTTGTCAGCTGAATGAGAGTTTCTCATGGTCTGAACCAGGAATCCTAATTTCCCCCCTTTTTTTTAAGATTTTATTTATTTATTTGACAGAGAGAGAGAGAGAGCACGCACAAGCAGGCAGAACCACAGGCAGAGGGAGAAGCAGGCTCCTCGCTGAGCAGGGAGCCCGACATGGGGCTCAATCCCAGGACCCTGAGATCATGACCTGAGCTGAAGGCAGATGCTTAACCATCTGAGCCACCCAGGTGTCCCTTAATTTCCCCTTTTCTAATAAAAAATTCTGAGAAAGGAAATATATAAATGGTAGAGTGATTTAAATAAAAATTGTTTTCTATTAGAAGAGCACAAATACTCTTTTTAAAAGCAATGCTCATAACAATACTCTCAAGGTAAACAAATATTACATTCAAAGAAGTAAATGCAAACTTCTCCCCTGCTTAAATTTTATTTCAAAAAATAGGGCTTAAAGAACATAAAGATGCAAAGAGAAAGGGCATAAACAGCCTGAACAAAAGCAATTTAATATCTACCCAAATATAATAGGCAGCTTTCAACCCTTCCACCCACCTCCCCTACCTCACCCACCAGAAAAGATAGCAGCAAAAGACCCAGAGACTCCTGGTCCCCGTTCTCGTTCAGGCAGTAACCAATCGCCTGGCCAACAGAGTCAAACTCCTAGAAAACAGGGACAGCATCAGCATCTGTCTGTTCCAAGGAAGCATTACAAGTGTTTTCTTAAAGCAATAACCTTATTTCAGAGTTAAAACCAAAATAATAATAATAATAGTTATTATTATTATAATTATTTTAAGTACCATAGGAATTCGATGTTGTGCTCGGGTTAAAGAGTATGGAAAAAATTGAATATGAATTCTAGAAAGCCATAGCCCCAGAGATGTAGAAACTGTACAATTTAAATGCCTGTTAATCCAGGGCGCCTGGGTGGCTCAGTCACTTAAGTGACCGACTCTTGATTTCAGCTCAGGTCGGGACCTCAGGGTCATCGAGCCCCACGCTGGGCTCTGTGCTGGGTGTGGAGCCTGCTTAAGATTATCTCTCTCTGCCCCTCCCCACCTACACCCCGCCCCGCTTGTACTTGTTGGCTCGCTCTCAAAAAAAAATAACTAAATAAAAATAAATAAATGCCTATTACCCCCCCATCACACATCCGGGAAACGGCCATTTCAGCCCATGCTGTGGCACACGCAGGAAGTCACACGCTCGGAAGGGATGACAGCGAGGGCCCAGAATGGTGGTACACAAAGCCTTCCCTACGCACCAGGCTTAGCACTTCACACATGGACTCATCTAATCCTCACCACAAGCCGGGTGGTGGCTTTCCCCACGTGCCCTTCTGAACCCAGCAGCCCCCATGGTGCAAGCAACACCACCACCCACGGTGAGGAGAAAATACCCAAGGCCCAAGAGGGGGAGAGAAATTCAGGAAATCTTACTTCAGGGGATCCCAACTGAGGAAAAGAAAAGGCCGATGTGCTACAGAAAGCCTAGAGAAAGAGCTCAGGTCATTCATCTGACAAGAATAATAGATGAAGTGACTGGCAAAGCACCAAGGGGCAGAATAAGGCAAGGGTTGACCTGCCTTCGCATTTCAAAGGCAGTTCACTGCTATCTTGACCCTCTTAGTGAGCAGTGATCATTTCATCACCAGAGAGAAAATCAGTCATGTTTTTTTTTATCAGCTTAGAACAAGATTAACGACAAGGTAACTTCCAAGTTCCATAATTAATAAACATTAGCTTTTTATAACTCACACAAGCCCCTCAGAGCTGAACCCCTAGCAAGACTAATTTGAGGTACATATGACTTGCCGGCGGTGCAGGGGAGGGTCAGTGCGAGCCTGTCGCTGGCAGTGAAAGCAGTAACAGCAGCGACAGGAAGAAGAGTAACACAAGAACCACAGAGGCTGTCGCCTGCCCGCCGTGCGCCAGCCACTGTTACCATCGCTGGCTGGGAAGAACCGCATTCGATGCCACAAGGAGAGATGGGGGGGGATATCTGTACCCCTCTTTAAGGAAACGGAGTCTTAACAGAAGTTGAGTAGCCTGACCAAGGTCCCAGAGCTTGAGTGGTGACCTGGGAATTTCCACCATGCCAGCTCATCCGAGACCTTGCACCCTGAACTGGAGTACTCAGAGGTGGGAGAGTCTGAAGCTTCTGTCCACAGACGTTTCCAGCTGTCACTTGTTTTGTTGAAGTATTTTTTTTTTTCCCTAAATGCCCCTAGCCTGCGGGTTCAGGGCCACTCTCTAGCGTAAGAACAAGATATGTTAGGACCCCTGGGGGGCTCAGTCGGTTAAGCGTCTGCCTTCGGCTCAGGTCATGATCCCAGGGCCCTGGGATCGAGCCCCGCATCGGGCTCCCTGCTCAGCGGGGAATCTGCTTCTCCCTGTCCCTCTGCCTGCCACTCTCCCCCTGCTTGTGCTCGTTCACTCTCTGTGTCAAATGAGTAAACAAAATCTTTAAAAAAAAAAAAAGATATGCATACATAAGGCACTAACTTAGATGGCTCAAGGACAAAATTCAGTGTTAGTAATAAGAGCCACAAAGTAGAGAGGGGGAAGATACATGAATCAATGATCATTACTGATGCCGGGTGATGGGTATGCATGAGGTTCTTCCTACTCTTTTCTACTGTAGGCTACGTATGAAAATTTTTAAAATAAACGGTTTAAAAATGACTTTGACTAATTGACAGTTTATGAAGTTTATTAAGTCATTTCCTGTCATTTTTTTCCCCAGGTCATACTTTTACACAGTTCAAAATTCAAAACGTTATAGAGGGTACACACCACACAGTCCCACTCCTCGTTATCCTTCTAATGTTTCTTTGTATAAATATATAGAGATATTCTTATTTCTCCCCATTTCTTTCACAAAAGGTGACATACACATTCTATTTCACCCTGTTGTATTCATTTAACCACATAGCCTGGAGATTTTTTCCTTCACATCAGTGTATAGCGGGCTTTTCATTCTCCATGACAGCTGGTGGCTCTCCCATAATGCAGAGAGGCCACCTACCATATTTAACTGGGACACCTACGTTGTTTCCAATCTACTGCAACCAGAAACAGTGCTCCAATAAATAAGCTTATAATGTGTATCCCTGCCTACTGCACATTTTGGGTGTACTAAGCATTTCTCACATTTACGTACTTATTTTAACAACCATATCAGCAGTTGTTTCATGGGACATGAAGCTTACACAATTTGGAAAACCCTCTGTAATACAGACAATACAAAATTAAAAATACAAAGTTAGGTATGAATATGTATATTTCTTTAAAATTAAAAATTCACACCGATTCACTGGAGTCCTAAGGATTAATAAGTTCCTTTCTTCTGAAATAGCTTTAGACAACTTAACAAAAATACCTACACAGAAATACCTCCTGATTGCAGGTTGGCTTCTCCTCTCCACCTAGAACATTCTGCAACTCCCAGAAATCCACAGCACTTAGGGACCCTGAATCGTAAGTTTCAACAGGCGCACAGGATATCTGTGTCTTCTCGAACGGTAGGCGGCATCAATCATCACCATCTCACAGATGGGGAAACTGAGGCTTAGAGATGCAACGACCTGCCCCACTCTGCTCCATGGGTCTGAAACCAGGCCTGTTTGATGCCAAGGCCTCTGTGTTTAACTGACACACAGAGTGCCTCCACAGTGGTCTCAAGCCAATGACTGTATTTGACTCAATGTATCTCTTCAATGAGAGGAATATAAAGGATAACGCTTTCATTATTAGTTTTCCAGGGAAGAAACATTTGATTTGAAATATATTCTGTTTCCCTTCTGTATTTTTAAAACATCTTTTCTCCCCTTTAAAAGGAAATAAATAAAAGTCCCCTTGAATGTACCCAACTAAACACAGAGCCCAAGGTCAGCACTGTGCCTGTCATACAGACCAGGCATCACCTGACAGGTTCTCTGGCACCTAGAGAGGAACAAACAATGAATCAAAGAGATGACTCAAGGCTTATCCTTTGTGTTGGGGGTGTGTTTGTTTTCTGCTGAGCTCTCGCATTTCCAATAATACCCCAGATCCTCGCATTTGTCCAGAAACAAAACTAGAACCAAGGAGTGTGATCAACTCTGCTCTAAGAACTTGATATGCAAAGACCCTAAACCCTAAATACTGGAAGAGAGGCCTCTTCCACTCCAACTCAGAAAGCAGCAGACCAGGCTGATGAAAGATTTGGGGCGAGCTTTGGTGCTCTTCCACAACAGGAGCCCCATGAGCGATTCGCGCCAAGGATGCTGCTAGGACGTGCTGTTAGTAACATTCAGTGCCTGGAAGCCA
Source organism: Phoca vitulina (assembly GCF_004348235.1). Classification (NCBI taxonomy): domain Eukaryota; kingdom Metazoa; phylum Chordata; class Mammalia; order Carnivora; family Phocidae; genus Phoca; species Phoca vitulina. The sequence goes on along the minus strand of NW_022589704.1, from coordinate 62,862,682 downwards.
GAGGGCTGAGCACCCTGCGGTGACGCGGACAGTGCAGGACAAGGAAGGACCATCCAGTCAAAAATGCAAAAAGCAGAGATGGCTGAGAGGATGGTGGAGGCAGGCCTTCCTGGACATGGGGTGAAACAAGAGTCAATATAGACACGGCTACATTTTATCCCAGGCCTTTCCAGTTACTCTCGGCACAATAACAAAATGACAAGTTCTGCACACAGAGGCCACCTGTCCGGTGCATTCCCTCTACAGACACCCACTGCACCTGCAGGCCAACTGCCATCAACAGCCAGGCACGGGCACACGGTGGGTGTAAGACCAAAATAACCCAGAGACTTTAAGCGTTGACAATGCTTTCAGCCACCTCTTCAGAAATCCAGGGGCTTAAATTAATAGAAGGGTACAGTGTTTTAAACTTTCAAACTCGTCAGAAAAACTCTCAAAAGTGCTTTTCTTGCAGTCACGTAAATACCACCTTTATTCAACCTGAAAGGTAGAAAAAATAAAATCGAAAGTAAAATTGTCTTTATCAAAAGGCTATGTTCTGAAATAGCACTGTTTATTGGATGACAATAACAAAAATTTATCAAAATAATAGGGAAAAAAGGGGAGTGCCTGGGTGGCTCAGTTGGTAAAGCGTCCAACTCTTGGTTTCAGCTCAGGTCACGAGCTCACGCTCAGCGGGGAGTCTGCTTGAGTTTCTCTCTTCCTCTCCCTCTGCCCCTCCCCACCACTTACTCTCTCTCTCTCTCTCAAATAAATCTTAAAAAATAATAATAATAATAGGAAAAATATTCTGCCTCAGACCCAAACATTCTAGAACAGGGCAGCCCAGATACATTCTTAAAACAGATTACAGGCATTCATTCATTCGTTCATTTATTCATTCACTCATTATTTATTTGGAATGATAATGAATGATATCCCTTGAAATGATAATAATGATATTCCTTGAAACTGTAACATTTCTGGCAAAAGAATTTTTATTTTTATCAGCTTTACCTGCTATTTGTACTGAACCATCCTCACCCAGAAGAATATTACCAGCTTTCAAATCCCTGTTAGGAAAAAAAAAAATGGAGAATAAATTATGGAATACAGACATTATATTGCATTAATTCACTCAGAGAGATTTAAAAACACATCACATAATGTAGCTATTTAACATAATTAACATTTTATAAATATGAAAATTATATCACAGATTTTTATAGGGATAAGTTGTGATTTTATATAGCTTGCTCCTGGGAGATGTTAGGATTTTAGTAACAAATATTTTATATGGAATCATTATCCAAATTGAATTAAATCAGTAGTGAGTACATTCTTTATGTTATAGAGCTAGAGGCTGTCCATTGACTCACCATACTATCATTTTATCGAGAATTAAAGCTGATAATTCTATGTAAAGCTGTTCTACTTCCACTCAAATGTGTCTAGGGTGCAACTCCAAATTAATCCTGGTGGCTTCTTAAACAATGGATTGGATCAGCCTCTCCTCTGGGGAGATGCTGACTATAAATATTAATTACAACATTCTATAATATATTTCTTCACCATATAGAAGTCTTAACTCTTCAAAAGAAAAATGACAATTTACAAGTTTGATATCTAAGGTAATATTTTTTTTCTAACTACTGAAACACATGGCAAATATCCTTAAATATATAGGCCACGTAGAGCTCAAGGCAGGGGAATTACAATGTGAGTATTACCAATAAATGGCTATTTACTTGCAGCTATTCCTTTTTTTTTTTTTTTAAAGATTTTATTTATTTATTGGACAGAGAGAGAGAGAGCACAAGTAGGCATCGTGGCAGGCAGATGGAGAGGGAGAAGCAGGCTCTCTGCTGAGCAGGAAGCCGGACGTGGGGCTCAATCCCAGGACCCTGGGATCATGAACTGAGCCGAAGGCAGACGCTTAATGGACTGAGCCACCCAGGCACCCCTACTTGCAGCTATTCCTAAGGGCCGAAGTAACACAAACCCTTTTGAAACATCAAACACTCATATTTTAGGCTGTTTGGCTACTGAAAGAATGAGCATTTCATGTCACAAAAGAAGATGAAATTAGTTCCCCCTTTCTTCACACCACCATGCCAAAAGTAATGAACATATTACAATGTCTGGACCAGTTCTGCCTACATTAGAAAGGCAGAGATGCTATCCTGCTCAACTGAGCCTACTTCAAGAGGAGCATGTTAACTGATTTTTTTTAATGAGCTCACTCGGTACTTTTTATGTTCTGCTTCTATTTCAGTGAGAGCAGATAAGCCAGTCCTGCGGATACTAATATATTTCATCCGAACGTATTCACTTGCTTCTTTCATAAGTACTTTCTCCACATCTATTCGGCCTAGCTCGGAAATAATGTTGATGCCTACCTGTAACACGTGTTTCCTTAATATTCTTTACAAGCCGGAGCTAAAGATACAAATGGCTGAATTTAAATACCTTTGCAGAAATCCTACCTGTGAATCTGACCATTTCTGTGCAGATAGTCTAAGCCTTCCAAAACCTCTTTAAGAATTGTTGCTATTATTGCCTCTTCCAGAACTCCATTCTTGTGTTCCCCTCGGTTGACGATGTATTTTATGATATCCAACATTGAACCTAGACAGAAGAAGTGAAAACTTCGTGTAAGCATCTTCGGTACCTTTCTAGGTTGGGTTCCACTATTTAGAAAATTAAGTGGAAATGTCAAAATATGTTGGTTTATTTAACACAATCCCCCCCTTCAAGGCATACAATTGCATGGCGGCACAGGACCAGAAACCCTACATCCAAGTCTGCGAGAGCACTTCCGGCATGAGAAGAATTCCGGGTCAGGGACCACAAGATTGTTCAGGGTCACCTCAGGGCTAATTCCTTTCTCCTACACATACACAACTGGTTACAGGCTCAAAACAGGGTTCAAAATGTTTGAAGTGAAAAACCAAAGGAGGAAGAGGCCAGGGAAACAGACAGCTGTGAACTGATGAGAGAGAGAAGCGCAGATCTTCCTGGACATCTAGAACACAGGTGGGAAGGAAGGAAAAAAAAGTATGTTGCCACTGGACCCCTGCTTATAACCAGAAGCTTCCTTTCTGTGACTCTCGGCAATCTTTATTTTCGTTCGCAATCTTTATTTTCGTTCACTTATGCATAATGTGCTGACTTCCATAATGAAATAAATACACAGGACTTTGTTACCATAAACAGATTAGTATCCTTGGCACTGTGAGTTCATGTTTCAACACATATTAATTAATATTCCAAACCTCCTGGTCATTTTAAAAGCCATAATTACCTGGGGGTTCAACATTTCTGAAGAGTTAACAAATGGCTTACCTCAGGATCTGAATCTGGCTCCACGCTCTCTATGATTAACTGGGAGAATTGAGTTTCCCCATCAGGTATTACTACACCAGACTAGCTGCCTGCCCCTCATTAAGAGATTTAATGGGATAAAATATTATAAAAGAAAACAAATGCATATTTCCCCCCTCAGAGAAACATCTATTTATTCATTGATTCTTAAATTTGTTGATAATCGAGAAAATGAGACTTCCAAAAATGTTTCATTTTTATCTTATAAGGATATACCCTACCAGGCATGTGTGCATTTCTGGCCTGCTGAAAGAAAAATGAGCAAGAGTCCACATCTGCCCAGGTCTCCCGGACCTGTGGAAACCCATTTAAAACCTGTTCTTCTTACCTAAAGCCCAGGGAGACTGACGAAATTGGATTCTTTTAAAAAGACAATGACATTTTCTTTCAAGTCCTCAGGCAAGGGGATTGGGGATATTTCCGAGCTTATAAAAGGTTAACTGGGATCAAAATAAAGACAGGAAGTAAAATCCTCAGCCTGAGCTGAGTATTTGGGGCTGCCCAGGGTCCCAGGTCACCAGAATTTCTCAGTCTCCTCAAAGCTGGGGGAACCAAGCAAGAAGAGGCTCGGTGAAGGTCATCTTCCTGCCAAAGCACAGGTCTTCCAGAGCCCAGGGGCAGTCCCGACCCTCAAACACTGCAGTCTGGCTCCAGCAAGCTGCCTTTTTCTTTTTCCCCTCATGTCTTTCTTTTCATGTTTAATTAAAAACCAAAGTAGGCCCTCATGGAAACAATGACTAATAGGATTGACAAGACTGGGAACAGAACCGGACGCTGCTCTCCCAGGCTCCCCACTGAGACCTGCACAAGCAGACCCAAGGCAATTACGGCATATTTGTCCTCTCGGTTCTGGGCCTCTGCTGGATCCAAGAGTTTCTTCAAAAAAAAAAGGAAAGAAATTAAGATTGCCCCCCCACCACCACCACGAGTCAGCCTTCACTGGAACTAGGTCTGCAGATTAAAATGGGCTCTACAATATAAATTCTGCGGTGCCAGTTTGGGCTTCATCCAGGCACCTCAAAATGTTCTCCTCTGCTCCTAAATCATACTTCATGTCTGGGAAAGATACAGAAGGAGTGAGAGATGCTGGGTGTTACAAAGAAAATCACTTGGGCTTTCTAAACTCCCATTTCCCTGTCTGTAAAATGAAGGTGATAATTCTTGCGGCACCTCGTAGCTTTTAAGTCAATAGGTCCCAGCACCACTTCTTTCCAGCACTAACAACTACTGTGTAGGTGACCTTGGGCGAGCTGCCTAACTCTCCCAAGAGCTTCGGGGAACTTTCTGAAAAGCAGGGACGGTGACACCTGCCATTCAAAGATGCTGTCCAGATTCAAGTAAATTGCCTTGAACAGGATCTAGCCAGAGAGTAAGTGTTCCATAAAGTTAATGGTTCTCATTACCATTCTTTATCAAATAGTGATGGTAAAAGATTAAAAGGAAAAATATGGGAATGTGAAAGTGTCTTGTAAGGTAAACTGTCAGTGGCTTTTGTAACTCTGGTGACCTGAGGCCAGAGGGAAAGCTCCTCTGCTTTTTCAAATGCAAACACAGGATGAAAATAGTGCCACTTCAGATCAGCATGCAGACAGCTCTTCTCCATTCAACTGAAGCAATATTTATTGAGCTCCCACTGGGTGCCAGGTTCAGTAAATGAGAAGTACAGGAGACCGTGCTCTCCTCGGCAAGTCGGAATCTAATCTAAATCTGCCCCGTCTGACACCGCAGCCGCGGGCTGGGCCATCTGCAGTTATTTAAATAGAAGCTGATGAAAACTGAATAGAAATTCAGTGCCTCAGGAACACGGGCCACAAGTCAAGTATTCAAGGGCCACATGTGCCTAGTAGAAACTGGAGCGCACAGCTCTAGAACATGTCCATCATCACAGAACTCTGAACAAACAGCACTGGAAGAATTCATTATACTGCGATGTAGTAAGGACGCGAATAATATTAAAAACAAAGAGTTTAAAGAGGAAGGACTGGTTAATTTTTCTGATGAGCATGGGGGAGGCTGCAGAGAGCATGTGCGGTGTTCGGACTTGAGCACCTGGAAAAGGAAGGACAGACCTCTTGGGCTGAGGAGCCACGCAGGTGAGGTGTAGGAGGACAGAGCAAGCACAGAAGATACTTAGGGAGCCCCCCCTCCACCGAGAAGGCACAGACAGTCGAGGCAGTGCAATCCAGGCTTTATTCTCTAGGTAAATAATAAACAAGCAAAACTTTTAAATACAAAAGGTAGGGGACCAAATTTAAAGTCTTAGTCAATATGCTGGCTCACACAAAAGGAAAAAAAACAACAACAACAAGCAAATAACAAAACCTACTTACCTCCACTTAGTAATTTCATGACCAGCCAAAGTTCATCTTTTACCACAAAAGAGGTGTAATAGGTCACTACATTGGGATGGCTGCACTGACTCATGGCTTGAATTTCCTTCTATAAAAAACAAAACAAAACAAAACATGACATAGTACCCTGGGGCAAAAAATCAGGAAACAAAACAGAAGGGAAACCACAACTGAGTACCCGGGCACCTTTCTTACTTAAAAGCCTACCTGGGGGGGCTGCCTAAACCTTGAGTTCAATGAAGCTACATGAGAACTAACTAATTCACCCTCATCATCAACGTGCTAGACTTGACAAAGGCCTCTCCCAAGACCAGAGAGCCCTGTGGACCTGAAGGACAGGACAGAGAAACTTCAGATGGGCCTATCACCCAGATCACCCCCTACTCTGCAGCAGAGAGCCCTGCCACACAGGACTGAGGGCCTCCTACCTGCACCGAAGGCCTGGACGGAGAGAGAAAAGACTGAGTGAGTCCTCAGAGGACGGGGTCCCACGGCCAGCCTCAACTCCAGTGGGCCTTAGCTCCTCCCTCGTCCAAAACTGTTTGTCTCTTAGGACTGCTGTGATGTTATAAATGAGCAAATACATATGAAAACACAAGAGCGTAATTTCCCAAAGTCTATTTCATGGTAGATAGTCCATGAAGAAAAAAAAAAAGGGAGAGAGGCAGGCAAAGTGATAAGCTTGGGAAACATCATGTCCTACATCTCCCTCTAACAGGGTCACAGGGAATATTAGTACTGTCAAAGGCTCTGAGAAGTCCCACAGTAGATAAACTGTCATAGTTGAATCCATATTAACAATGCAGTTAAATAATGCTTTGTGTGTCACAGTGCAGGAAACACTACTACTGAAGAGAAATAACTTTCATACAGAGACATAAAACAATAAAGTTCTGAAATCAAACAATAGGTTACTTCAATAAACCACATTTTCCTGCAATACTCAAGTTCCCCTTGGTTTTGATGTGTCATTTTAAGTCATTGCCAGATTTCTCCTATAAAGCTTCAGTCAAATGCTGACCCTCAATTAAAGGCACCAGACCAGCACAACTGGCTTTCAAGGTGCTGTCCAAAAGCCACAAAAAATAACCTAAGTCACCAAAGAAACCTTATTTATGCTATTATGTATTTATGATGAAAGAAAAGTGTATTTATGCATCTTACAAATATTTTCAATAATAATGAGCATCTAGTTAACTTTGAATTAACTGCTAATTTCCTGGCCAGAATATTCCAATTGGAGCTGCAAATTTGCATATCCAGTCCCACTTGATCCTCCAATTGCCAAGACCCTATATGTCAGATAACTTGGCCAAAATACCATGACATATACAAACATATATACTAAGGTTTGTGTATGTGTTACAAGTGCCTTTTACCAAGGATAAATATAGAAGAAAATCACTATTTTTTCCATCTTCATTATATAGCAATAATTTCCCTTCATCCTTCCCCTCAACCATTTAACTAATTACAGGTCTTCTAAATCTGACACTTTTCAAGTCGGCTACTCCTGTCCTTTGAACAAGATCTGAAACCCGAGGTCCAGCTTCCATCTGTTTCAAGTGTTAGGTTTTGATACCACAAGACGCCTCTGAAGGAGAAATGGAACACTGCCCAGACCAGTCCTATCTCAAGTCACCAGCAGCTGCTCACTGTGGGGATGGATGGCCCACTTGGGAGGCCTGCAGAATTAGGTAGGGGCCTCTCTGCACAGATGCCCCCCTTGCTCACAGAAAGGAGAATAATGGTTCTTGAAAGTATGGGTGCTCTACATTCTCACCATTTTACATCCAATGCAAATGAATGCTTGTCTAGCTTTCGAACTCCAAACTTTTAAATCATTAATCAAAATGAACAATAAATAACCAATGAATAACCAATGCCTACATGAAAGGAAATTCTTCTGCACGGAAGCAAAATTGGGCCAGAGTCTGGAAAAACACGTTTTCTCATGCTTTCCATGTAGATGACCGGTATCACTTCCTACCCAGAGTATCAGGTTCTCCAACATTGTAGTGGCAAACTGTGTGTGTGGCCGGGGGGGGGGGGGGGGGGGGGGGGG